>NC_141874.1:223334381-223637412 GCF_056163025.1 Triticum urartu | reverse complement strand
CAAACATCTAGTGACGATGACTCTGATTGCGTTTCAAAACCTAGCTACAAAACACTTGCTAAAATTGCAACTGAACAACAGAAAGCTATGGAACATATTCAAAAACTGTTAGACAGAAGCGATGATCTGTTGGGTGCTGAAATGACTCGATCTATCGTTAATTGAAGACATAAAAAATCTTCATGTTAAGTATCAGGAACTTGAAAATCGTCATGAAACTCTCTCAACAACTCATGAAAAGCTTTCCTATTATTATCTTCAAAGGAAGCAAGATCTTGAGAAATTGAGAGCGGTTCATGAAGATCTTCAAACGGAAAACGAGTCACTTCGCGCCAAACAGATCAGTCCCGCTCAGGAAGGATTTGAACCACCATGTCTTAAATGCATTGAGCGTGATAATGCTACCTCTGTTGCTGAATGTTCTACTGCTACTGCTGTTGCAATATCTTCAACTGTTGATGCGGTAACTAACCCCTCTGTTGAGGACACCACTGCTATTACTGATGAGAATGCTAGGTTGAAGACATTGCTTGAAACAGGGATGTACAAAAGCCTTAAAGGGCATCAGACGCTATGTGATGTCCTGAAAAAGCAGATTCTGAACCGAAACCCTAGGAAAGAGGGTGTAGGGTTCGTAAAGAAAATGAATGCAGATGGCTCTTACTAGAAACCTGAGCAGTACCCCAAAACCATGTGGGTTGCTACAAAGGAACCTTCAGCAGATCCATCCAGTCTATCTGGCTTCACTTGTGCTAACCCCATTATCATTGATGAATCCTTTGATGCAAACTATGTACTGTTTAAGAATCAGAATGGTGAAGTGTTTGCTAGGTACATTGGTACTAACTGCAGGAATGGACCGCCTATGAAGAAGATCTGGGTTCCGAAAAGGTGTCTGGAAAATCTTCCTGTGAATGTCTTCATGACACCTCACTTGAGGAAGACAAACCTCAGACCAAAGGCTTCATACGGTCCAAAGGCTTCATACAAACAGAGGACTCACCTGAGTCGCACTAACGCGAATGTTTTGCAGGGAAACCATACTCAGTCATATGAATATGAGAGCGGTTCATCAAACCGCTATGTTCATAAGACCAAAAACTATTCTGCTTATTCTTATGAGTACTATTGTCCACCTGCAAGACTGTTTGCTAAGGCTTCAAAGCCAAAATTCTCAGATGCTGCACTTAGACTTATTGCTTCTAAGCCACCCTTGAAGATGTGGGTGGTTAAGAAGGCTTAACTCTCTTTTGCAGGGAAAGGTCTCCAGCAGAAAACCAAAATCGTCTGACGCTATTGCTGGGGACCTTAAACATCTTGTAGGGCGCAAGATCAAATGCCCAAATGGTCTTACTATGTACTTCGTACCTGAATCGCTTGCTACTCTCCCTATTAGTCCTAACCTGGATCTAAGCTTTCATAACCCACTGGTTCGTGAAATGTTTTTGCTTCACAATGCTCTTGGTGAAGCCTACCCCCCTAACTGCACTGTAGGGTACGACACCAGCGTCTTCAGAATGGATTATTGACAGTGGATGTACAAATCACATGACTAGCAAAAGAAGTCTTCTTATGGACTCAACCTTACGTCCATCCGACAAGAGCCACATCACATTTTCTAACACTGGTAAAAGTAAGGTATTGGGTCTAGGTAGAGTTGCAATCTCAAGGGATCAACACATGGATAAAGTCATGCTTGTTGAATCCCTTGGCTTCAACTTAATGTCTGTCTCAATGCTTTGCGATTTGAACATGATCGTAATGTTTGGAAAATATCATTGCCTTGTACTAATGGAATCTGACAAGTCTCTAGTGTTTGAAGGGTATCGAAAAGATGATTTGTACATGGTAGATTTCTCAGCAGGGCCACAGCTTGCAGTATGTCTTCTAGCAAAGGCTTCAGAATGCTGGCTATGGCATCAGAGGCTTGGACATGCTGGCATGAGGAACCTCCACACCCTTGCGAAGAAGAAGCATGTCATAGGCATCGAGGGCGTCAAGTTCAAGAAAGACCACTTATGCGGTGCCTGTGAAGCAGGGAAAATGACGAGGGACAAACATCCCTCGAAGACAATCATGACTGCTACTCAACCCTTCGAACTGCTTCACATGGATCTTTTCGGTCCCACTCATTACTCAACTCTAACCACTACTGCTTGCCTCTATGGCTTCGTTATTGTTGATGATTATTCTAGATATACTTGGGTGCACATAATTCTTTACAAGACTGAAATGCAGGATGTCTTCAGACGCTTCGCCACTCGAGCTATGAACAATTTTGGCGCCAAGATAAAGCACATCAGAAGTGACAATGGCACTGAATTCAAGAAAACTGGCCTAGATACATATCTTGATACCTTGGGCATCACACATGAATTCTCAGCCCCTTACACGCCACAGCAGAATGGCGTCGTCGAATGCAAGAACAGAACACTAATTGAGATGGCCAGAACGATGCTAGATGAATACAAGACCCCAAGAAAATTCTGGCCCGAAGCTATTGATACTGCATGCCATACAATCAACCGTGTTTATCTTCACAAGCTACTGAACAAGACACGTTATGAGCTCCTTACTGGCAAAAAGCCAAATGTCAGTTACTTCAGAGTATTTGGCGCAAGATGCTGGATCAAGGACCCACACCATACCTCAAAGTTTGCACCAAAAGCACATGAGGGTTTTATGCTTGGATATGGAAAGGATTCGCACTCCTACAGAGTCTTCAATCTCTTTCATTACAAAGTGGTTGAAACAGTGGATGTGCGGTTCGATGAGACCAATGGTTCACAAAGAGAGCAACTGCCAAATGTGCTAGATGAAGTTCCAGCTAGTGAATCAATCAAGCTTATGGGAACTGGAGAGATTATACCCTCTGAAGCTCATCCTAAAGAAGAACTTATCATCTCAGCACCTGATCCACATGAAGATAATGCTCAGCCTGAAGATATTCCTCCCAACGACAACACAGATCAGCAAGAGCAAAGTCTTCGCCCTATACATCCTCGTGTTGCCAATGAAGTGCAGATTGATAGAATAATTGACAGCATCAATGCACCAGGTCCACTCACTCGTTCAAGGGCAACTCAGCTGGAAAATTTCTGTGGGCACTTCGCATTCCTCTCAATATCAGAACCCAAGAAAGTTGAAGAAGCCTTCATGGAACCTGAATGGATTCAAGCTATGCAAAAAGAGCTTCAACAGTTTGAGCTGAATAATGTATGGGAACTGGTTAAGCGTCCTGATCCACGGAAGCACAATATAATAGGCACCAAATGGATATACCGCAACAAGCAAGATGAGCATGGTCAAGTTGTCAGAAACAAAGCTCGTCTCGTTGCTCAAGGATATACTCAAGTAGAAGGCATTGACTTCGATGAAACATTTGCTCCTGTGGCTAGGCTTGAAGCCATACGCATACTGCTGGCCTATGCAAATCATCATAACATACTTCTATATCAAATGGATGTGAAGAGTGCCTTTCTCAATGGCAAGATTAAAGAAGAAGTGTATGTTGCACAACCGCCTGGCTTTGAAAATCCAAAACATCCTGACATGGTATACAAGCTCGACAAGGCACTGTATGGCCTCAAACAAGCCCCTAGGGCCTGGTATGATACACTCAAATACTTCCTGAAGAGCAAAGGCTTCATACCTAGTTCCCTTGATCCCACTCTTTTCACGAAGACATATGATGGTGTACTGTTTGTGTGCCAAATATATGTGGATGACATTATCTTCGGCTGCACCAATCAGAAGTACAGTGAAGAGTTTGGATATATGATGCAAGAGCAATATCAGATGTCCATGATGGGGGAGCTGAAGTTCTTCCTTGGTCTTCAAATACGACAACAACGCAATGGCATCTTCATATCTCAAGAGAAGTATCTCAAAGATTGCCTGAAGAAGTTCGGTATGCAAGACTGCAAAGGCTTCACAACACCAATGCCAGCCAAACATCATCTGGGTCCTGACGACAATGGTAAAGAGTTCGATCAAAAGGTATACCGCTCCACGATTGGTTCTTTAGTTTATCTATGTGCATCTAGGCTAGATATTATGCTTAGTGTTTGCATGTGTGCTCGATTTCAAGCGGCACCAAAGGAGTCGCATCACTTAGCTGTGAAGCGAATTCTTCGATATTTGGCTCACACCCCAACTCTAGGATTATGGTATCCAAAGGGCTCAGAGTTTGATTTGGTTGGATTCTCGGATGATGATTATGCTGGTGACAAGGTTGATCGCAAGTCTACATCAGGCACATGTCACTTTCTGGGACGATCACTTGTATGTTGGTCTTCAAAGAAGCAGAACTGTGTATCTCTCTCCACTGCTGAATCTGAATACATTGCTGCTGGATCTTGCTGCGCTCAGCTTCTCTGGATGAAGCAAACACTCAAGGACTATGGCATTCATCTGAAGCAAGTGCCACTTTACTGTGACAACGAAAGCGCCATCATGATTGCCAACAACCCAGTTCAGCACTCGAAGACAAAGCACATTGAAATTCGTCATCACTTTCTCAGAGATCATGTTGTGAAGGAAGACATTGATATCATACACGTCAACACTGAAGAGCAATTGGCAGATATCTTCACCAAGCCCTTGGATGAGAAGAGGTTTTGCAAGTTACGGTGTGAGCTAAATATCCTGGAATCCTCAAATGTCCTGTGATCAGGCACACATCCTAACCCTTATGCATATTGATGACTTAGATGTGCAACACACGAAGTGAAGTATATCTTCAATCAATGAAGACATACATTCTAAGTGTGAATACATTAATGTGGAATTTGACTTCGGAGCGCCATGATAATTGTGCGCCGTGTCTGGGTCTAATACTTCCTATACGGTGGGTAACGTCACCACCAAACGTTCTTTTTTGAAGTGTTTCTCTCATGGCGTTACCTTGCAATGTCTTCACATTTGGTTTGGCTTCGAACTCAACATATTTTCATGATTATCTTCACTATGTTGACTATAGATATATATATATATATGCTAGTGTTCTGTCCTCTACAGCATTCACTTATAGCTACGTCTTTGTGTTGAATCTTTTGAACTAAGTGAATGTGATCGGACCCCAACTTCTCTATGCTCTCTATCTCAAACTCTATCTCTCCAAGTCATATGCATTCTATTGAAACTGTCGAATGTCTTCTCTGCGTCCTTGCCAGCAGAAGATATAGAGACAACCATTAAGTCCGTTTTCAATGCTCATTCCTCCACATAAAATCCGGAGAAGTAGGAACGACCACCCGACAATCCAGGCGTGCGTGGGACGTGGAACAAACCCCAAACTTCCGCAAACTGGCCACGCGTTCCTCAGATGCGAATCGCCAGGGCACCTGTGTAATAGCACAGTGCCGCCCTTGTGCCTATAAATACACACTCACAGCGGTAACTATCTCTTCTTCCACCCTCGCACAAACCCTAGCGCCACCGCTAGCTCTCGATGACGCCGGCGACGAAGCGCTTCGCTGCCGCAACCTCTCCGACACCGTCTTCACGCCGACCGCGGACATCGTCCTCTCCGCCGTCGCCGTAGGTCTCCTCCGTCGCCAAGTTAGGGCACGGACGAGTGAACTGCTCGGCCTCATCTCCCACTCCGTCTAGCAGTTCTCAGTGTGGTAAATAAAACTCCCTTTTTACAGCACCGTTGATCCTATTGATCTGTCACTTTCTACCACAAGCAGTTTCTGTTCACACAAGCTAGATCTCTCTCAAACTGCATCTCATAACATGCCTAGTATATTCACTTGTGCTTCACAAAGTAGTTAGATTCCTCACTTGTACTGATCTATGGATTCGTACAAATCTGGAACCAACTTCTTATCTATGAGTGAATGTCTTCGCACGATGAGGTCAATGTCTTCTAAACTGATTTACCTTCAAAATCTTCTGAGAATGCATATGACCTCTTCCCCTTCCCTCTCACCTTAATGCTGTCACAGGTACATGTCCGTGGGAGAATCCTTTGGTTCTCATAGTCTGCATTCATTTGCAGAATTCTTGCAGCATCACATAAATTCTCCTGAAGCCAGTTCCTGTTGGTCCAGCAAAAGAAAGCCTTTGAAGCCTTTGAACGTCTTGAAGCCTTCCAAGTTAAGGTTTATGGATTCAGAAACAGCAGCAAGGAAGGGGGGCAGACAGCGATGTGGAGGAACATCCAAAGATCTGCCTGATGAACTGGCAGAAATGTATAAAACATATCCTGAAGAGAATTATGGTCAGTGCAAGACCCAAATCCAATGGATTCGACGCTATTGGGCAGAACAATGGTTCAAATACCGCTTCACAACCCAAGAGTATGCTGAGAAAAGTGCAATCAAAAGACCGTGGGGAGACATCTTATACAAGAATCTTGTACCCAGGTCCAGAGATGAAGCTATTGCCCAAAGCTTCTATCCATGCATGGTTCGTGGGCCACAGCCTGATGATGCACATCCGTCGTCACTACTCTGGTGTCGTGATGACAATCTGTTCAAGCGCAACTTCCAGTTTGCCCAAAACTCAGCGAAGCAGAACAAGAAGAAATTTGGGTTAGACTTCAACCCTGGTCCTTCAGCACCAAGGGCAGATGGCACACGAGAAGCAGAGCCCAATGTCATCGGTCCGTATGCCAACCTTGAAGGCCTCATCACCTACATCTTGGTTCAAGGGACTGCAGTGAATGAGCCTGCAGCTGACACTGAGTCTGATGAAGTGCCTGCAGTGCCGAAGCCAAAACAGTTGAAGAAGCCAAAAGCTTCAAAGCCAGCCCCTTCACCGAAAATCTCAAAGGTGAAGCCATTGGCGACTGCCCCTCCTGAAGACAGTGTGCAGTATGAAGACTTATCATGCGTCTCAAGGAACCAGAAGGCCAAGATGCCTCTGTCTCACACTGGCAAAGAGCTCACAGCTGCTGCCATCCTGCGTAGTGAAGCCATTGATCTGTCAAGTGATGCAGATCTTGGAGATGACGCTCTTGAGCAACTCATCAAGAGCAAAGAAGAAGCAGAAATCTTCAACAATCTGCCTCTCTTTGATGTCGCCATCATCCACAACTTCATTGACGAGTGGTTTGCCACACCAAACATCAGCTTTGAAGATATACAGCTGCCCGTTGGCCTCAGCGTCGCCTTCCAAGGCGCTATTGCTTCAGAACTTGCTACTGCCCAGCGCATTGTTGAACTGAAGCAGAAAATTGATCATGAAAAGGCTCAGTTCAAGAAGCATATGGCCAAGCTCAGCGTGCAAGAAGTGAAGAGCTTCAAGATCATGTTGCATGAGCTAAAGGAAAACTTTCTGAAGAAGCGTGCAGAAGCTCAGGGTTCACGTGAGCGGATGAAGACTCTGGCTGACAGATGTGTGCAAGCCTACAATGAGGCTGAGAAGCGCAAGGCACTTGGGCGTCCTGGCATCGACCCCAAGATGGCCGCAAAGAAAAAGAAGAAGACTGTTCCACTTGAACCAGAGGCACCAAGGCAGGAAGCAGTTCCGCTTGTCTTCCCAACTGCAACGACTGGCTCGAAGCCAAAGAGCCGGTCAACCGCTTCAGAGCTCAAGAAGACGAGAACTGCAGAGGCTGAAGCCAGGAAGAGGAAACACTCTGAAGCCTCTCCTTCTGCCCCCACTAAGAAAAAGAGAAAGATCAAGAAAGCTCGGGCTGCTCCCACAGAGCCCTTGATAGTTGAACCTATTTCTATGGTTCACCCTGACGCAGAATGTCAACTGACAGTTCATGAGCCTGCTTCCACAGAGGCTCCTGAAGCTGAAGACATTCCAGCAGCTGACCCCATCGCTGCTGAAGACATTGGTCATCGTGACAATGTAGAAGATGATGCACCCTTCCTCAGTTAGAACACAGCGAACTCATCAGCATTGGTCGTCCACTGACGCCAATTGCACAGGATGCTTCATGGGCGGATCGCCCTCAAGAGGAAGAAGACTATGAGGCCCAGCCCACTCCAACCCCACAGGCGTCGTCTGTGTTCCGCAGGCTTCGCAAATGTCCAAGGCCTCAAGTCTATGCTGAAGACATTCCGGCTGCATCAGCCGCAGAAGAAGCACCACAAGAGCCCACTCCTCTGCTCCACCAAGAAGCAGTTCTCTAGGAGAACGTGCTTGTGACCGACCCTCCAGCTAGTCAAGCGGAGGATGAAAATCTTGAGGCTGCCACAACCAACAACGAAGCTAATGTGGAGCCCTCCCCAGCAAAAGCTTCTGAAGACAGCGAAGCAACTGAACCCACCACTTCTATTCCTGAGTCTGCTTCCGATCCCCAATTCAACTATCATGTTGAGCACAGGCCTCAGGTCAAGAAGCCAATCCCAAGACTGCCAAGGTTTCCAGGTCCTGCATCAACACCTGGCTCCTTCAACATCAATGGCTTCAGGGCAGATAATACTTTCTTCAATAGCTCCAAGAACCCCTATTCAAGGGAAAGGATTTCATCAGATAGGTTCTAGAGCTATCCTTAGCGCAGCTACTACTCTTGCATATTGTACAACCAAGGTCGCATTTTCCCGCACAAGCGCCTTGATGTTGAAGCTATTGCTGGTCTGCCCTGTTTAGAGGAAGCATTGGATTGCTTCAAACAAGTGGGTCTGCTGCAGTTTGTCACTGATGAAGAGCATTGGAACGAAGAGCTCCTGCTACAATTCTATGCCACACTGCACATCAAAGGATACAACAGACATCCGAAGACTTGGGTCCTGGAGTGGATGACGGGAAAAGTTCATCATGAAGCCAATGCATTTGATATCATTGAGCTCACTGGCCTGCCCACTCCAGTCGAATTCTTCGAGCAAGGCTGTTGGCTACACACTGAAGCTATTGAGAGCATATTTCAGAGGCCTGAACCGAATATGAGTCAGATGCTCTCCATGATGAAGCCATTGCCCCACGATGCTCCTTATCCCACAGAGTTCTTTGTTGAAGACCTTGAGTACCTGCCCAGGACCATCTATCACATCATCCGGCGGACTCTCTGGCCCATTAAAGGACACTCTCCAAATGCCAAGATCGAGGGTGCAATGAAGACTCTGATATTCTGTATCCTTCATGGCAAATGCTTCAACGCACAGGATTTCTTCATACGCCAACTAGTTGCATCAGGCTCAGATCTGTTTGTTTTAAAGTTCTATGCTCCTTGGGTAATGAGGCTGATCAAACTTCACTCTGCCATCTCGTATCAGCCCTCAGCCCGCAACCATCAAATCTTCTTGCCTGATGTGGATACCTCTGCTGAAGCCATCTATCCTGAACCTGCCAAGCAACCTCTGAGTCTTCAGAATACAGAACACCAGAGCTTCACTCAAAACATTGAAGGTGTTGAAGCCATCTCCAGGGTGTATCCTTTGGCTGGCACTACACGTGCACCACACCCTACTTCAACTGAAGCCACTGACAGTGCCACTGCTTCAAGACCCAAGAAGGGCACTCGTGTTCTCAATGACCGAGAGCTTCTTGTGGCCCTTCATCAAAAGCAGGATAAGCATCATGACTGGTTGAAGAGACAGATGAAAAGCCTCTTGGTGGATGTAAATCGCATCCGAAATCTTGCCACCAAGAATGCATTCGTTGCACATGAAACCTGTCGCCGCACATGGAAAGGGCTAACGATGATGCTTTCTGAAGCTGATCTTCAAGAGGATGGCTTCACTGAGATTCAAGTTTGACTCCACACCTCCTCGAAGAGCTGTGCTGCTAGGAACTCCATCCCTTGAAGACTCTGAGTTCTCTTCCTCTGCTGCCACAGTCACTGCCAGAATTATTGAGGAAGAAGACGATGCTACTTCACCACCATCTGCTTCAGCACCTCCAAGCTCTTCTGCACTGCCAAACAACATCAACAACCCTGCTGCTTCACCTACTCCTCATGGGAATGAGTAGACGCTCTATGTCTTCAAACCTTTTTGGTCATTACTGACAAAAGGGGGAGAAGCATATGAGATTGATAGTCTTCAAGCGGGTTCATATGGGCGGGTGCCTTATATTTTGCTTCGTGCTTACAACTCTCATTTTTCGCTACATTTGGCTCTTATGAGTTGTAACACTTAAACAGATGGTCGTCTGCTACTTGTTTGCCACCTCGTTTTGCGAAGATAAATTCCGCATGTGCGACGATAAATTCCGCACTTATCTCATTCTGCAGACGTCCATTTTCCATTATGCATGTCATTATCTTCATATACTTTCACATGCATAGCGGATTGTCATCATAAGCTGAAGTGGATCTCCACAAGTACAACCTGCCATGTGCATTTGCATTCCAAAAGCAAATTAACTTATATGCACATCTTCAGGGGGAGCCCTTGCAACTTATGAAGACAATTCCTTATCCTTTACAATTTCACAGATTATATTCCCCGTTGAAAACTTCAACTAGTTTGTCATCAATCATGAAAAAAGGGGAGATTATAAGTGCATCTAGTGCCACCCCTAGTTGGTTTTGGAGTATTGACGACAAACCTAGTTGAGGGACTAATGTGTGTGTGAGAATTGCAGGATAACACAGGTAGAAGTCCCTCATTGATTCGGTTTTACTACCAGAGATGACCCCTAAAAATGTATGAAGACATTGAAGTCAAAGGTGGTATATGAAGATATTCACATTGAAGACTATGACAAGAGAAGACATGATATGAAGGCTATGGAGATCGAAGACTTAGATATTTCGTAGTTCTTTTTCTTTTGTGTTGAGTCATAGGAACCACCGTGTGTTAAGTGGGGTCTAAGAGAACCAGTCAGAATGACTGAAGTGATGCCTAAACCAAAAACCTATGTCTTCGAGTGAAGACAATGAGAGCGAATCTTGTCTAGAGTCGGACAAGTCAGCTTTGCTTGTAGCCCAAGTAAAGTTGCCATGAGAGTTTGAAATCTGACCGTTGAGACATGTGTCAGTTCCTTAGTGACCGAGGGTCATTTCGGACCAATCAGGTCGGGTTGCCAAGTGGCTATAAATAGCCCACCCCCTACAACCATAAACGGTTGGCTGCTCAGATTGAGAGTACGGATTTTGTCGTTTGAGTGCAACCCACCTCGAAGCCTTTGAGAGAGAATTCCCTGCGAGGATAAAGCCCTAACCACCAGAGCCAGAGAGAATTGGGCATCACTTAAGTCTTCTTGTCTGCGTGATCTGAAGACTTATTACACTTGAGGACTGTGCATCCTCTAGACGGTTAGGCGTCGCGTTCAGAGCATCCAAGAGACATTGTGGATTGCCAGTGAACGAAGTCTGTGAAGGTTTGGGAGTCTACCTTGAAGACTTACCACAGTGATTGAGCGAGGACTATGTGACCTTAGCTCAAGGAGACTACGGTGAGGACTTGGTGTCCTGAGCTGCGTGTTCAGGACTTGGTGTCCGGGACTGTATGTCCTAAGGTTTAAATACCTAGCCGCTCCAACCAGACGTACAGTTGTCACAGCAACTGGAACTGGTCCAACACATCATTGTCTTCAACGAGTCACTGGTTTCATCTTCACTTCCTTTTACTTACTGATTACTCATTGTGAAGTCATTGCATGTCTGTTCTATCTTTTGTCTTCACAACGTGAGTGTATGATCTGTTTGGCTTCATAATATCTTCCTACCTGATCCTTATTACACTACTGCTATTTGTCACTGTGCTTTCACTTTGTTGATACTTGACCATGGCTTGCCTAGTGTAGTCTACCTTCCGCTGCATAGCAATAGGCATATCTCTACTGTTTGTCTTCATAACTTGCACGTTTTGAAGACTTTCATAAAAATTGCCTATTCACCCCCCTCTAGTCGATATAACGCACTTTCAGTCGCCCCCCTGAATTTCAATTCCTGGTTAGTTGATTCCCAATTAACGGAAGGATTCCTCGACATAACAGGCAGTAGTCCGCCTATTACGCCGGGGAAGTAGCGCCTCGGTGTTTATCTTAGTGGCGTGTGGGGCCTAGAGCTATTGGCGCCCGATCTGGAGGTCGGCCGGGATTAAAGGGATGGCTTGGGGGCGCTGCCAAGCACAGCGGTGGTGTGAGGTCGAGGGGAGGGCGGGGCGGCGGAGGCAGGGGTCTGGGCCAGTGGTCGCTGGCGGTTTGAGAAAGATCGTCAACAGTGACTGGCGAGAGGTAGACAAAGGCCATCTGCCCGTTCCTTATAGATCGGACGGTTCATTAAAAAAATCGACTGACCTATTTATTTTCAGTCGACTGTTATCTTGATATGACCACATGTGGTGCTGTGCTGGAGGAGTACATGCATTTCCTGTGCTCATATATTACAAAATCATATGGAGTAGAATCTAATATTGTTTGGCATGTAATGTTGTAGAGCTATCATATGTCTCCTGTCATTTATTTTTCAGCCACCTGGTATCTGCTACTTTTACAGTGCACTACTTCTGCACACACTTCACCCATACTCTCACTATTGTGTTTTTTATGCAAGGGTATTTCAGACTCTACTGCTATGAGAGAAGAAAAAAAGAAAAGAGAGAAGTCGCTCCAGCGTCGTACGCGGATAGGCCAGACACGTTTCAGCCTTATAATAGGTGTAGTGTCAGCAGAAGGAGACGGTAAACGTAGCTCTGGAGTTGATGACCTCGCTTGCAATGAACCACCATCCCAGGTGCTTGCTTTAACTTCGCGGTGTCATATGTGGTTGCATGTTCCATATGGTGTCTAGCTTGTATTCGAAAGGTCGAAGTCGGTCTTTATTAAGATAAGGAAAGATATTTTTTACATGAACCACCATCCCGTGAGCACCAGAAGACAAATAGCTAGTCAGGGCACTGGCCGAGCCAGTGACAAGCCCAGCAAAGAGAGGCATCACCTGGAAGCCAACTAAAAAGCCGTGATGGTGGCGAAGCAGCCCGCCTCCCACCAGGCTCTCATGTCCTATATGATCATGCTCACCACTCCAGTTGGATGTCTAGCTTGTATTGCTTCCAATTTGGTTAAATTGCATCTGCTTATCTTAAAAATTATACCTTTGAATATGACATGCCTTTCTGTTTTTGGTACATACTAGTACATCTGTGTATTAACCATGTTCTTACATCAAACTAATGTTCTTGTGTATCCATCATCAATCACTTATGATGAGGCAGTCAGGCAAGTGGATTACTCATTTAAAGAATGGAGCATCAGCCTTCCGACATGATTCTCAAGAAACAGCAAGGCTAGATGAAGATAGTGAATGTAGCTATGTAGTTGATTACCGCATTTCCCCTACACTAGCATCGCAGGTGCTTTCTCTAACTTGGCAGTGTGATATGTGGTTGCATGTTGCATATGGTGTCTAGATTATAATTCTTCCAATCTGGTTAAACTGCATCTACTATTCTGCTTAGCTTATACATTATACCTATTAATGTGACATGCCTTCCTGTATTTAGTACATAGTACATCTGTCTATTGAGCATGTCCTCACATAAAACTATTGTTTTTTGTATCCCGCATAAATCAATATGATGAGACACCTTCAGTATATGCAGTGTGATATTAGTTCCTTCTTTGATATGATTTATAGCACGCGCTGCTTCTAATTTGTTGAAATGCCATTTATGATGGGACACTTTTAACTTGGCAGAGTCATATTGGTTGCATCGTTCATGTGTTGTCTAGCTTGCATTGCTTCTTATTTGGTGAAATGGTTTCTGCTTAGTTTACACAAACAGTTGTGAATATGCCATGATGTCCTGTTTTTCATATTATTCCATCCTTGAATCATGTGTTTGCCTTACATCAAAGTAGTGATTGTCAGTATCATGCACGAATGAGTTCTGAAGAGTGAATTTTATTGCCTTTTCTTGTCGGTTTTACTTAACAATTCAAAATCAATAAAGCGGAAGGAAGTTAGCAAGGCAGCGGATGAAAGTGCTCCTTCCAAATGGAGGGCCTCTACAGATTCTACTCCTCCATCCCCCCAAGATGATTTCCAAGACAACACATGCATAGACACTCAACGTAGCTGTGTTGGTGATGAGAACGTCTCCCCTAGTGCACCATCATAGGTGCTCCCTCTAACTTGGCACTGTTATATGTGGTTGCACGTTATGTATGATGTCTAGCTTGTATTGCTTCTACTTTTGTTGAATTTCATCTGCTTACTTTACACATTATACTTGTGACTAAGACACGTGTTCCTGTTTCTAGAACATACAATATCTGTCTATCACACCGTCTTCTTACATCAAAGTACATTTGTTCTGAAGAACTAAATTGTTATTCATTTTTATTCTCGGCTTGACTTAACATGGCACAGAGAAAGAGGAAGCAAGACAGGACGACAGGGAAAGGGAAGCGGAACAATCCCGCAGATTCTGCTGGTACTCATGGTGCAATAGAAGGTCAAAGTCTAGCGGAAAATTGTACCGATAGGGTATCCCATGCTACACGAGCTGCAGAACAAGCCAAACAGAAACAAATAGCTGCCACCAAACAAGTAGAGACAACCCTAGTTGTTGCAACACCTTCCACAGTACCACCAGCTACACGATTTACTCGTTCGTCAACTCAGCTAGTAGCACGTTCCCAAGCTCCCTTGCCACCTGACACTACTTCCGAAGCACTCTTGACACAAGATGAGTTGGCAAGATCAAATGAACTTTGTGAGCTCCAACAACAAGAAGGTAGTTGCTGGAGTCAAGTTACAGTTGCATGCTTCTTTATATGTAGTCTCACAGTTTGATGTACACTAACACTTCCTATGTTTGTTGTTGGACTAGCACCTAGGCACAAGAGGAAACAAACATCAGGGATAATGCTCGATAGGTTAACTAAATCTAGAGGAGGAAGAATGGAGATCCGTTTTGAGGCAGGTTTAAAAAGGCCACGTGATGCTACAGAGTCAAACAAGTTAGTATCAGAGGCAGCGGTTGCTGTTAGGTGTCATGTACGTATCCTCCCAACATGGATTCAGTACAGGAATGACAAAGACGAAACCCAGTTCAACACCTTCCTCGACCATTTATCTGTAAGTATGGTTATGTATGGAAACTAGTAATATCATCTTGCTCTGTCCAATACTTTCTAGGTTGCTGATAATGAGACTCCCATAATTTTCAACAGATGAGGCTCAAGTTGGATAGCCAAGATGATGCAACCAAACAAGCTTGCACCCATGTTTTCAAGTCTGCTCTATGACAGTGTTGGTATAACTTGAGGAAAACTCACTTTGAAGTCAAGGCTAACAGTGAACTTGCCCAAACATCTCCAGTGGAAAATATATCTGATGAAGACTGGAGAGGCCTCATTAAACACTGGCCCGATCCGAAGTATCAGGTACATTATATATATGTGACCAGATCACATGTTGAAGTCCTATTTACGCATGTGCCACACAAATCTATCTTCTTGTAGGTGAACTGTTCAAAGAACAAGGCGAACCATACGAAAGTGAAATTCCAACAGACGACAGGATCTCGTAGCTATATTGCACACTGCGAGGCTCTTGTAATTAGCTGTTGTTTCACTCTTTTCGTTGTACCATATTATTAGATCTATATTGACTTGTTCCAAATGCAGAGGAAAGCCTGCAAGGACCAAAAAGTACCTGAACCAAATGCTGGTGAAATCTTCAAGGACTGTCACCCCAGCAAGAAGAAGGGCATGACTACACCAGTCAAAGCCGCTGTTGTAAGTCCTTAATCCTCATGCCTTTTAACTACTACTTACTCTGACTTGTGCCTTGAACTGCATGGTTTGTAGCCAATGTCTATTACTCTTTTCAATTTTATACACAATTGTCTTAATATATCATTGCACCTTACAAGGTTTAAAAGAGAGGAGTGATGTTCCTTTGATCTTGACCTGTAATCTAGTTCCGTGCTATACTTGCCCACACAACGTTACAATTGCCTGTTTGTCTGTTCTCAGTTGTTTTGTGATATGAATGATGTAATACTATGCTTACGTATTATAAACTTCGTCTCTTTGTCCTTAGACCTCAATACAATGTGAAGAAATAGACAATACTTTAGCGATGGTACATGGTCATATGTTTGGAACCTGGTTTTATTATGTACTTTGCAATAAATTACAACTATTATTTTACATGGGTTCACCAGAATAAGTTCTGTATATAGATCAAAGCTATTTTGTTTGGTTTTGCTGCCTCCTTAATATCTTCTGTTCTGGTACTACTAATGTATAACCACAACTTTTCATCGAGCTATGGAAAAAATGGTGGAACCGCCACCTTCTGAAGGTGGCAAGGCAACTATAACCGCAATGTCAACTCTTGCTGTAGTGGGTTAGTACCTGTCCACTAACTGTGCCAAAAGCACGTTCCTGCGTAATACTGGCTTGGTTGTTAAGGCAATCTCGTCCAACCTGCCTCATGATCAAGATATGCAAGCTCAAAACAATGTTGTATCTTCTCTCCAGACACAAGTCCATTCCCTAACAGAGACCCTTTGTGAAACAAGGAGGGACAATGTTCGATGTTGTCAAGATATGCATGGTTTTGAAACCAGACTATCAGACATTTACTATGTTGTTCAGGAGCCTAGGAGAACTGAAGGCGAAGGTTATGGTGCTCCATCAGACAATACAGCATGAAAACGTAACAGTCAGGTCAAATGAATTGAGCTTCTGAACTTCTGGTGGTGCATTTATCTGCTAGACCGTTAACTTTTATGGCAATCTTCCTTTTTTATAGTTGTAATTTGTTTTGGTGCGATACAAAATTTGTTCTTAACGTGCAGCCACCGGCTGAAGAAAACAGCAAGCCATTTTTGTATAGTGTAGGGTGTTCCCTATATTTTCACTGGTGGCGAACTTTGATGCCCACCGGGTGTAGTTAACATGGGCCTCCTACGGGCCGTAGAAATAATGGGCCTTCTAAGGGTCGTAGAAACAATGGGCCTTCTACATGGCATAGAAACAATGGGCCTTATATGGTCCGTAGACACAATGGGCCTTCTATGGGCCGTATCATCAATGGGCCTTCTACGGGCGTATGATCGGTTGGCCAAACATGGGCCAATAACAGACCACATTATGGCCGTAAATGGGCTAGAGTTTAAATCGTCCGTTCATGGGCCGACCATAACGGGTCGTCGTTAATCGGCCGTATTTTGATGACGCTATGAAAATGGCCCAACGTATTAACGGGCCACAAACGGGCCGACTGTAACCACGGGCTGAATTTGGCCCACAAGCAGAAAATGACAAGAACGGGCCGTAATTAAATGAATGTGGAAATGGGCCCAAGAACAAATGGACCCCGAGAAGGCCGAAAGATAACATGGGCTGGAAACGGCCCGGCGGAATAATGGGCCGTTAATGGGTATAAAGTGATACACTGTTCATTATGGGCCAATTTTACCACTGGCCGTTAATGGGCCGAGGTTTACTAAGGGCCTCATATGGTCCAAAAGACGTCATGGGCCATACATGGGCCGGAAGTTAAAACGGGCTTGAATTATATAGGATGACCCAGATGACACTACTGAGCCTAATTCGGATAGGCCGTAAACGGGCCCTGGGTTAGCGGGCTATAAATGGGCTATATGCAAACATGCCGTTAACAGGCTTGTCGTGGGCCGGCCCGCCACCTTTTGACCAAGTAAAACGGGCCGACGTTTTCACTGGAATGGGCCTATGTTGGGTCGTGCCACGTGTCGACGTACCATAGGCGCTTTGGGTCCAATGAGTGGATGACATCTGTCCCAACGGTGAGTCGACACGTGTTTCCTCAAGCCAATGATGGTTTTACACGTGGAAAATCCCCATTGGTCGGGGCTGTTAACGGGTTATCGGATCCAAAACCGGACTCAATAGCTTAACGGCGTTCCATTACGGTGGATGCCACATGTCGGTCACCCTTGACGAAAGCACTTCTGTGACGCGCGATTTATCGTCATGGAAGTGGACACTTCCGTGATGATAATTTTGGTAATGTCATGAAACACTTCTACGACAGCACAGGTATGACTATCTTGATTCTATCATAAATTTGTCATGGATGTACATGCATGGAAGAAAACGTGACCTACTGTGACAAACACGTATCATCACGGAAGTGTATTTTTTTGTAGTGTAGTTGATGTGAGACTATCTCCTTCTTTTTGTCTTCTCCACAAGCACCGTCTATTCCACCTATAGTGCTATGTCCGTGGCTCATGCTCATGTATTGTGTGAAAGTTGAAAAGGTTTGAGAACATCAAAAGTATGAAACAATTGCTTGGCTTGTCATCAGGGATGTGCATGATTTGAATATTTTGTGTGACAAAGATGGAGCATAGCCAGACTATATGATTTTGTAGGGATAAGCTTTCTTTGTCCATGTTATTTTGAGAAGACACAGTTATTTGTTAGTATGCTTGAAGTATTATTGTTTTTATGTCAATATTAAAATTTTGTTTTGAATCTTACGGATCTGAACATTCATGCCACAATAAAGAGAATTACATGGATAAATATGTTAGGTACCATTCCACATTAAAAAAAATCTGTTTTTATCATTTACCTACTCGAGGACGAGCAGGAATTAAGCTTGGGGATGCTCGATACGTCTCTAATGTATCTATAATTTTTGATTGTTCCATGCTATTATATTATCTATTTTGGATGTTTTATATACCTTAATATGCTATTTTATATAATTTTTAGGACTAACCTATTAACCTAGAGCCTAGTGCCAGTTCCCGTTTTTTTCCTTGTTTTAGAGTTTCGTAGAAAAGGAATACCAAACGGAGTCCAAACGGAATTAAACTTTCGCGATGATTTTTCTTGGACCAGAAGACACCCAGAAGATTTGGAGTGCAAGTCAGAAGAGCGACGATGCGGCCACAAGGGTGGAGGGCGCGCCCAGGGGGGTAGGGCACGCCCCCCGACCTTGTGGGCCCCTCGGCGACCCCCTGACCTAGATCTTCCTCATATATATTCTCAAATACCCCGAAAACTTCTAGGGCAGCCACGAAACCACTTTTCCACCGCCGTAACCTTCTGTACTCATGAGATCCCATCCAGGGACCTTTCCGGCATCCTGTCGGAGGGGGATTCGATCACAGAGGGCTTCTACATCAACACGATTGCATCTCTGATGAAGCATGAGTAGCTTACCACAGACCTACGGGTCCATAGCTAGTAGCTATATGGCTTCTTCTCTCTCTTTGATTCTGAATACAAAGTTCTCCTCAATGTCCTTGGAGATCTATTCGATGTAATACTCTTTTGCGGTGTGTTTGCCGAGATCCGATGAATTGTGGATTTATGATCAGCTTATCTATGAATATTATTTGAATCTCCTCTGAATTCTTTTATGCATGATTTGTTATATTTGCAAGTGTCTTTGAACTATCGATTTGGTTTGGCCAACTAGATTGGTTTTTCTTGCAATGGGAGAAGTGGGAGAAGTGCTTAGCTTTGGGTTAAATCTTGCGGTGCTCGATCCTAGTGACAGAAGGGGAACTGACACGTATTGTATTATTGCCATTAGGGATAAAAAGATGGGGGTTTTATCATATTGTTTGAGTTAATTCCTCTACATCATGTCTTACTTAAGGCGTTACTCTGTTCTTTATGAACTTAATACTCTAAATGCATGCTGGATAGCGGTCGATGTGTGGAGTAATAGTAGTAGATGTAGAATCGTTTTGGTCTACTTGACACGGACGTGATGCCTATATTCATGATCATTGCCTTGGATATCGTCATAACTTTGAGCTTTTATATCTATTGCTCGTTAGTAATTTGTTCACCCAGCGTAATAATTTCTATCTTGAGAGAAGCCTCTAGTGAAACCTATGGCCCCCGGGTCTATTTTCCATCATATTAGTTTCCGATCTATAATTTTAGGTTCTGATTTACTTTCTTTGCAATCTTTTACTTTCCGTTCCATAAAAAAAATACCAAAAATATTACTTTGTCGTTTATCCATCTATATCAGATCTCACTTTGCGAATAAATGTGAAGGGATTGACAACCCCTTTATCGCGTTGGGTGCAAGTTGGTGTTTGTTTGTGTAGGTATTCGGTGGCTTGTCGCATTGTCTCCTACTGGATTGATACCTTGGTTCTCCAAAGCCGAGGGAAATTCTTACTCTACTTTGTTGCATCACCCTTTCCTCTTCAAGGGAAAAACCAACACAAGCTCAAGTGGTAGCAGAAATCATGATACTTCCTCGGTGATGGTTCGATTTATGGAAGGCGTGCATCACGAGGTAAGGAAAACATTCTCCATTTTTTACTAGGGCACAGTGAGGCCATGCCATGGAACCACGCCAGGCGTCAAGTTTTCCAAGCATGTATTTCATTTTTTGTATAGTTGTTAACCCAGTAAACGACGCATTTATGGTTCACTATTGCCACACATTTCCTTGAAATATCTGCCCTTTCCTTGTAAAAGTCATGAGAATGTATTAAATAGCACAAGCATGGTTTTCCAGACCATTCTTGTGCACCTTTTCATGCACCAACTGTTTGAATTTGAATTATGTGCATTAATGCCCAGAAAATGCACATAATCCCATAAATATGGTAAACAAGCTCGGAAAAATCTCAAATTTGAACACGTTGCATTTGAGGCGGTATGTTGATCATTGGAAAAAAATAGAATGACAAACTAGGATGGGAATTTGGATTCCCCGTCAATCTTGGTGATTTCCCTCTCGAAAGCATGGAACTTCCTCGGTGATGGTTCGATTTATGAAGGGCGTGCATGCCAAGATAAGCCAAACCTTCTCAAATTTTTACGAGGGCATGGTGAGGTCATACCATGGCACCATGCCAGGCGTCATGGTTTTCAAGCATTTATTTAATTTTTTCTATAGTTGAAAACCCAATAAACAAATGTTTGTGGTTGACTATTGCCACACATTTCATCGAAATATCCGTTCATTCCTTGTAAAAGGCACGAGAATTTAGTAAATGGCACGAGCATGGTTTTCCACGCCGTTCTTGTGCACCCTTTCATGCACCTATTGTTTGAACTTGAAGTATGTGCATTAATGCCTAGGAAATGCACATAATCCCCTACATACGGTAAATGAACACAAAAAAGTGCCAAATTTGAACACGGTGATTTGCAGGGTGTATGCTCATCGTAGAAAAAACTCATGGACAAAGGACAAAGGAAATTTGGATCCCCCTTCAATCTTGGTGATTTCCCCCTCGAAACCATTAAACTTCCTTGGTGATGGTTCGATTTATGAAAGGCATGCATGACGACATAAGGAAAACATTCTCACAACTTTACCAGGGCACGGTGAGGCCATACCATGGCACCACACCAGGCGTCATGTTTTCCAAGAATGTATTTCATTTTTGTATAGTTGTTAACCAAGTAAATGACGCGTTTATGGTTAACTATTGCCACACATTTCCTTGAAATATCTGCCCATTCCTTGTAAAAGGCACGAGAATGTACTAAATAGCACGAGCATGGTTTTCCAGACCATTCTTGTGCACCCTTTCATGCACCGATTGTTCGAATTTGAATTATGTGCATTAATGCCCAGAAAATGCACATAATCACATAAATATGGTAAATGAGCCCGGAAAAATGTCAAATTTGAACATGTTGCATTTGAGGCAGTATGTTGATCGTTGGAAAAAATGGAATGACAAACTAGGATGGGAATTTGGATTCCCCTTCAATATTGGTCATTTCCCTCTCGAAAGCATGGAACTTCCTCGGTGATGGTTCGATCTATGAATGGCGTGCATGTTGACATAAGCCAAACCTTCTCAAATTTTTACCAGGGCATGGTGAGGTCATTCCATGGCACCATACCAGGCGTCATGCTTTTCAAGCATTTATTTCATTTTTTCTATAGTGTAAAACCCAATAAACAAACGTTTGTGGTTGACTATTGCCACACATTTCATCGATATATCTGTCCATTCCTTGTAAAAGGCATGAGAATTTACTAAATGGCACGTGCATGGTTTTCCACGCCATTCTTGTGCAACCTTTCATGCACCGATTGTTTGAACTTGAATTATGTGCATTAATGCCTAGGAAATGCACATAATCCCCTAAATATGGTAAATGAACCCGGAAAAGTGCCAAATTTGAACGCAATGATTTGCAGGGTGTATGCTCATCTTAGAAAAAACTCATGGACAAAGAACAAAGGAAATTTGGATCCCCCTTCAATCTTGGTGATTTCCCCGTCGAAACCATTAAACTTCCTTGGTGATGGTTCGATTTATGAAAGGCGTGCATCATGACATAAGGAAAACATTCTCAAAACTTTACTAGGGCACGGTGAGGCCATACCATGGCACCACACCACGTGTCATGTTTTCAAAGCATGTATTTCATTTTTGTATAGTTGTTAACCCAGTAAACGACGTGTTTATGGTTTACTATTGCCACACATTTCCTTGAAATATCTGCCCATTCCTTGTAAAAGGCATGAGAATGTACTAAATAGCACGAGCATGGTTTTCCAGAACTTGTTCACCTTTTCATGCACCGATTTTTTGAATTTGAATTATGTGCATAATTAATGCCTAGAAAATGAACATAATCCCATAAATATGGTAAATGAGCCCGGAAAAATGTCAAATTTGAACACGTTGCATTTGAGGCGGTATGTTGATCATTGGAAAAAAAACTGAATGACAAACTAGGACCGAAATTTGGATTCCCCTTCAATCTTGGTGATTTCCCTCTCGAAAGCATGGAACTTCCTCGGCGATGGTTCGATTTATGAAGGGCGTGCATGACAACATAAATCAAACCTTCTCAGGTTTTAACCAGGGCACGGTGAGGCCATACCATGGCATCATGCCAGGCGTCATGTTTTTCAAGAACGTATTTCATTGTTCTATAGTTGATAACCTAGTAAATGACGCGTTTGTGGTTGACTATTGCCATGCATTCCCTTGAAATCGCTGCCCATTATTCCTTGTAAAAGGCTTGAGAATTTACTAAATACCACGAGTATTGTTTTCCAGACCGTTCTTGTGCACCTTTTTAAGCACCAATTGTTTGAATTTGAATTATGTGCATTAATGCCTACAAAATGCACATAATCCTCTAAATATTGTAAATGAACCCGGAAAAGTGTCAAATTTGAACACGGTGATTAGCAGGGTTTATGTTCATCGTAGAAAAAACTCATGGGTGAAGGACAAAGGAAATTTGGATTCCCATTCAATCTCGGTGATTTACTATCGCACACATGCAAAAGGAAAAAAGAAAACCCTCACCCACTTCATCCCCACCCACTCGCCGCGGACTCCTCTGCAACTCTGCACCTCATCAACTTCTATCACAGCGGTCACCCTAAGATCAACGGTTGTTGTCGGCGGGCGTAGGTCGCGCTCCAAACGACACTGGATTTCGCCCGTACCGCTTTCCGCCGCCTATCTGCACTGACATTCTAGACTCTGGTCGACTGGGGTTTTCTGTGGGATTGGGCCGATGATTTTTCTCATGGAGAAGGTAATCAACCTAGCGAAATATTCACTCATCTCTTATCGCAGTCCATCCATCGTTGTTAATCAACTGGTGGAAATCACCGTGGAATCATTTTTGTTCTAGCTGATTCGTGGATGTTCATTCATGTGTCCACATTGCGAGCACAAATCAGGCAAGTGTTGTCGCGGCCAGTCGGAAACAAAGTTCTATCTCACCATTTCGGATGACTTCAGGGACCGCTCATATGTTCAATCTCAAGCTACCATGGTCGGCATGGCCTAAATTTGTGAACATATACCATCTGTTGCTACATTATCTATATATTTGCATCAAATCTTTGTTACATTATCTATATATTTGCATAAAACTTGATAAAGATGGTCACTCTTATTTTAATACAGACCTTTAGAGAAAACTGTCTAAGTGCTATGAACTGAAAGCTGGCAATAAAATTCTAGTGCATGCACCACAGCCTGATCTAGTTAACATGGATGTTTACTTCCCCAACGTCATCAGCCGATCAAAGTCTGATCGAGGTTTGTGTTCTTTCAACTTTCTCCATGCTGTCATATTACTTAGCAAAATCGGGGTGTTTGTTCTAACTAATTAATCACTATTTAAGCAACCAATTGTGATTTCATTTTATGACTCCATTCCAAGGCAGTAAAAAATTCTATTTACCAATTTATGCGCACTATATATTCTTCTGCCATGTTCTGAACAAGTAATACCTTTCCACCTTTTAAGCAGGATATGTTGGATGCATAGTGAACGATCTGTATGTTACTAAGCATACCAAATTTTACTGGAAGGACTTGAAGCATGTCATAAACTTTGTTGATAATCTGATAGAGATAGCATAATGTATGAACACTGGATTTTGGATGGGATTAATTAGACCTATGGTGCACACATTGAACAAGACCAATTGTGTGCACAAAACGCTGGTAAAATGTCTTATTTTAATGTTGATGCTCATGAACTATATATATATATCTTCAACGATATGTTGCAATTGGTTTTTATTCTACATGCCAACAGAAAATGCCCGCTGTAGCAGTTTCTGGATCGATTTCCCGACATGGTCGAATTACACTTGTGCCTGCTAATAACGCCAAAGTGGTTGCAAGGTACTGCATTTCCCGCAGAAATGGAACCATTCAAATTAACAAGTTCTGGCTTGTCGTGGCAATGCATCCATATTGGAAAATTGGAGAAACCATTCTACTCATGCTCTACCAAGGCTCAGGAGGGCTCTTCCTTTTCATTGAAGAGATGCCAAGTCACCGTGATCAAGCTGCTTCCAGCGGATAGTTGTGGTTTTTGGCCCTCAGCCTCTTAAAATGTGCTAACTGTTACTATGCTAAGTATGTAGATATGGACCATATGGTTGTTGGCCCTTAGCCTCTTAAAATGTGATAATTTTTACTATGTTAAGTATGTAGATATGGACCATATGGTTGTCAAAACCATGTTACGAAGATCCTCCTTTTGTCGAATAGTGTAACCACTATATATGTTACTCAAATGTTGTTTCCCAAGTTCTTAAATTTTAATGGAAAGTATTAGTATCGCACACAATTCATTGAGTTTACGTGTGTGCCCGATGTCCAGAAGGCATTTGCATATTAATTGTCCATATTGCAAATTCACACACATGTTAACATAAGGAAATGTATGTGTAACTTACTAAGTATTGCACACGAGTACTCGCAGACGCATCCTGTGCGATACTCCTAGCCACCGCAAGCAACTAATTTGCATTTTCCAAAGTTTTTTGTACACACAGAATCGCACATGAACTAACTATACTAACCGTCTGTGTTGTAATTTCTCATTGCGAATAGTTCATCCAAGTCGGTTGTTTGCCACGTATCACACACATCTTGTTAAGTTGAACCATTTATATTGTGTTCCCTAATCAAAAACAGTTCGTCCGACTGAACCGTATGCCGTATATCACACACACCTTATCTAGCTAACCGTTTCTGTTGCACTCCCTAATAGCAAACAGTTCATTGGAGCGAACTATATGCCGTATATCACACACACATTGATATGGCTTCCCATTTCTGTTGTTCTCCTCACTGCAAACAGTTCGAATGGATTAACCGTGTCCCCTGCATCTCACATGCAACTAAAATCTGAATCGTGTTTGATGGCTCCGCCATCGCAAACATTTTGCACCTTTTTTGATGTTTTTTACACCACCATTTGCGATTAATGATCGCACACAGTTTCGTCAAAGGGTCTCCGATCTTAGTGTCGCGTTAGCAGTATCATGTAGTAGTGTATGGTGCCTTCAGTGCCGCGCACACGTGAAGGATTCCTGCTGTTGGGTGTTGCAATACGTTCATGATTCGCTTATAGTGGTTTGCTAGAGTGACAGAAGCTTAAACCCAAGTAAAGAGGACTTGATACTTTAATGCTATGGTTGGGTTTTGCCTTACTGATCTTTAGTAGTTGCGGATGCTTGCTAGAGTTCCAATCATAAGTGCATATGATCCAAGTAGAGAAAGTACGTTAGCTTATGCCTCTCCACCATATGAACTTGCAATAATGACTACCAATCTTATTAACAATTGCCTAGGGCAATTTGCTCACCTACCCATCATTATTCCACACTCGCTATTTATAATATATAGTAATATATTCTAACTTTATGTTAACAACACCTATTTTTATATTTTAGCTCTTTGATATCATGCAAAGTTAACCACTTCATACCCACAACATCATTTTATTTCTCGTTTCTAGATGGAAGCAAACGTTCGGTGTACGTAGAGTCGTATCAGTGAAAGATAGGACTTGAGAGAATATTGATCTTACCTTTAGCTCCTTGTGGGTTTGACACTCCATACCTATCACTTCCACCTTTGGAAATTGCTACGATGATTCCTTGCACTTGGGGATTATGAGGACCCTACGGGTTTGAGAACTATGTAAACATGACCGAGACACCTCTCCGGTCAATAACCAATAGAGGAACCTAGATGCCCATATTGGCTCCTACATATTCGACGAAGATCTTTATAGGTGGAACCGTTATGACAGCACACGTAATTCCCTTTGTCCATCGGTATGTTACTTGCCCAAGATTCGATGATCGGTATCTTCATACCTAGTTCAATCTTGTTACCGGCAAGTCTCTTTACTTGTTCCGTAATACATCACCTCATGACTAAATCCTTAGTCGTTTGCTTGCAAGCTTATGATGTGTATTACCGAGAGGGCCCAGAGATACCTCTCTGATACTCGGAGTGACAAATCCTAATCTCGATCTATGCCAACTGAACAAACACCTTCGGAGATACCTTTAGAACATCTTTATAATCACCCAGTTACGTTGTGACATTTGATAGCACACAAGGCATTCCTCCAGTATCCGGGAGTTCCATAATCTCGTAGTCAAAGGAATATATGTATTTGACATGAAGAAAGCAACAACAGTAAAACTGAACGATCATTATGCTAAGCTAACATATGGGTCTTGTCCATCACATCATTCTCCTAATTATGTGATCCTGTTATCAAATGACAACTCATGTCCATGGTTAGGAAACCTTAACCATCTTTGATCAACAAGCTATTCTAGTAGAGGCTCACTAGGGACATGGTGTTTGTTTATGTATTCACACATGTATTAAGGTTTCCGATCAATACAATTCTAGCATGAATAATAAACCTTTTATCATGAATAAGGAAATATAAAATAACAACTTTATTATTGCCTCTAGGGCATATTTCCTTCAGTCTCCCACTTGCACTAGAGTCAATAATCTAGTTCACATCGCCATGTGACCAACACCCAAAGGGTCTACTAGAGTCAATAATCTAGTTCACATCGCCATGTGATTAACACCCAAAGAGTACTAAGGTGTGATCATGTTTTGCTTGTGAGAGAGGTTTAGTCAACGTGTCTGCCACATTCAGGTCCGTATATATTTTGCAAATTTCTATGTCTACAATACTATGCATGGAGATACTCAAGCTAATTGCTCCCACTTTTAATATGTATCCAAAATGAGACTAAGAGTCATTTGAATCGGTGTTAAAGCTTGCATCGACGTAACCCTTTATGACAAACTCTTTATCACCTCCATAACTGAGAAACATTTCCTTAGTCTTCTAAGGATAATTTTGACCGATGTCCAGTAATCCACTCCTGGATCACTATTGTAACCCCTTGCCAAACTCATGGCAACGTACACAATAGGTCTGGTACACAACATGGCATACTTTATAGAATCTCTGGCTAAGGCATATGGAATGACTTTCATTCTCTCTCTATCTTCTGTCGTGGTCGGGCTTTGAGTCTTTCTCAACTTCACACCCTGTAATACAGGCAAGAACCCTTCTTGGACTGAGCCATTTTGAACTTCTTCAAATCTTATCAAGGTATGTGTTTTGTGAAAGTTCTATTAAGCGTCTTGACCTATCCCTATAGATCTTGATGCTCAATATGTAAGTAGCTTTGATACGTCCATTTTGCATCATGTTTTTCTACTGTTATTTATGATGTTTTTATGCATAATAATGCTTTTTGGAGTAATTCTAATGCCTTTTCTCTCATAATATGCAAGGTACACACAAAGAGGGAGAATTTCGGTAGCTGGAAATCTGGACCTGGAAAAGCTACGTCAAGCCACCTATTCTGCACAATTTCCAAATGAGTTGAAACTTTACGGAGATTTTTTATGGAATATATGAGGAATATTGGAGCCAATAAGTACCAAAGGGGGCCCACCAGGTGGGCACAGCCCACCTGGGCATGCCAGGGAGCCCAAGCACGCCCTGGTGGGTTGTGCTCCCTCGGCCCACCTCTGGTGCCCATCTTCTGGTATATAGGTCATTTTGACCTAGAAAAAAATAAGGAGAGGACTTTTGGGACGGAGCATCGCCATCTCGAGGCGGAACTTGGGCAGGAGCACTTTTGCCCTCCGACAGAGTGATTCCGCCGGGGGAACTTCCCTCCCGGAGGGGGAAATCATCGTCATCATCATCACCAACAACTCTCTCATCTTGGGGAGGGTAATCTCCATAAACATCTTCAATAGCACCATCTCCTCTCAAACCCTAGTTCATCTCTTGTGTTCAATCTTTGTACCGGAACTATTGATTGGTGCTTGTGGGTGACTAGTAGTGTTGCTTACATCTTGTAGTTGATTACTATATGGTTTATTTGGTGGAAGATTATATGTTCAGATCCATTATGCTATTTAATACTCCTCTGATCTTGAGCATGTTTATCACTTGTGAGTAGTTACTTTTGTTCTTGAGGTCACGGGAGAAATCATGTTGCAAGTAATCATGTGAACTTGATATGTGTTCGATATTTTGATAGTATGTATGTTGTGATTCCCTTAGTGGTCTCATGTGAACATCGACTACAGGACACTTCACCATATTTGGGCCTAAGGGAATGCATTGTGGAGTATTTATTGGATGATGTGTTGCGAGAGTGATAGAAGCTTAAACCCTAGTTTATGCGCTATTCCGTAAGGGGCCGATTGGATCCAAAAGTTTAATGCTATGGTTTGAATTTATTCTTAATACTTTTCTCATAGTTGCAGATACTTGGGAGGGTGTTAATTGTAAGTAGGAGGTTTGTTCAAGTAAGAATTGCACCTAAGCACCGGTCCACCCACATAATAAGTTATCAAAGTAGCAAACACGAATTGAATCAACACGATGAAATTCCCGTGTACCCTAAAGAATGCTTTGCTTATTATAAGAGACCATTTTGTCCTATCCTTTGCCTCAAAAGGATTGGCCTACCTTGCTGCACTTTTGCTACTACTATCATTACTTGCTCGTTACAAATTATCTTGCTATCAAACTACTTTGTTACTTACAATTTCAGCACTTGCAAACATTACCTTGTTGTAAACCACTTGTCATTTCCTTCTACTCCTCATTGGGTTCTACACTCTGACTTATTGAAAAGGCTACAATTAAGTCGTATACTTGTGGGTCATCAAGGCTATTTTCTAGTGCCGTTGCCGGTGGAGTGAAGCACTCTTGGTAAGTGGAAATTGGGAAGGAAAAATTATTACTACATGCTGAAATTTATTGTCACTTGTTACTATGGAAAACAATCCTTTGAGGGGTTTGTTCGGGGTATCTTCACCTCGACTGGAACCACAATTAGCTACCCCTCAACCTACCGCACCTATTGAAAATATTGAATATGAAATTCCTTTAGGTATGAAAGAACAACTACTAGCTAATCCTTATGCAGGAGATGGAACCGAACATCCTGATATGCACTTGATACATCTGGAAGAAATTTTTGGATTGTTTAAGCTTGCAGGTTTACCCGAAGATGAAGTTAAGAAGAAGTTTTCCCTTTATGTTTGAAGGGAAAACCATTAGCATGGTATAGGCTATGCGATGATATTGGATCTTGGAATTGGAATTGGAATCGATTGAAATTGGAGTTTCACCAAAAAAAAATTATCCTATGCATCTAGTTCGTCATGATCGGAATAATATATATAATTTTTGGCCTCTTGAAGGAGAAAGTATCGCTCTAGCTTGGAGGAGGCTCAAGTCAATGTTATATTCATGCCCCAATCATGAGCTCTCAAGAGAAATTATTATCCAGAATTTTTATGCTCGTGTAGCGATCCGACCTCAAACGGTCAAATCTCTGTGCATATGTGCCATCCCTTGATCGGTAATGCTGACACACACAATACTTGAAGGATTTATAAGACAGTGCAATCACACACTTACTACATCGAATATCTCAAAAGAGAGTACTTATTACAATAATATGGCTGAAGGCCATCTAATCAAGATAGCGGCGGAAGGCTTCGAAGGTAAAGTGAGCCCATCAACTCCAATGGCATATCTGAGTGCAAGACAACGACCTAGGGCACCTTACTGTTCGTCTGAAAAGTCTGCAACATAATACGTTGCAGCCCGAAATGGGTCAAGACATGGAATATGCTAGCAAAATAACACTGTAGAGCAATGAACATGTAGCAGCTATAACTATATGCACATTTGGCTGGTGGAGGCTCTGTGGTTATTTTTCCAGAAAACTAATTTTTCCCTACAACAAAGGAATAAATTTTATTCAACTATAAAGTTTTTTTGAAAACATTGAGAAGGTTCCTCCAACTCAGTCCCAAATTAATAATCATCAACCCAACAAATTAATTAATAGAGTGACGAGATCAAATCAATAATTCAAGTACCAGATACTCAAGATGTCCATAACCAGGGACACGGCAAACCATGATTAGTTTATACACTCCGCAAAGGTTTGCGCACTTTTCCCCACAAGACTTGATCTCCTCCATTGGATTTTCTCGCACTACATGGTGTTTGAGAAACGGATGACCGAGACACAGTCTTTCAGAAGCATTAACTCTTTACTCTGGGTAGACAGTACCACCTACATCCCCTATATCTGCTAGCCTACCACTGAAAGTGGTCACACAACTTAGTCAACTATGCTAGAGCCCATAATTGCTTGTGGCTGCACACGGAAGTTTCCAGCATGAATAATCTTATGATCCCTTTGAGCCTGGGTGGCAAACCGTAGGATGATCACACGGGTACTCCGGGATATCCCAGGACAACACTGAATTGCTCCAGGTGCCTAGACAACCACTGGGTGCTCCAGGGTGCCTCAACCAATCCATCTAGATGTGTATTAAAGTAGCCACCTTAAGTTTAACCATTAATTAAAACTCTCACATCCGTCACAGATCACTCAAACCAAACCACGTCTACGATCATAGCATAGCAATATAAGCATAACGTAGAAGTAACTCCCTGGGTTTGAAAATAAAGACAATAGGTTCTACCTCATCACTACTTCCCAATACCCACAAGTATTCAAGTCCTAACCATGCAGTGTTTGAGGGTTGAGACTAATGCATAAAAACTGGGTAATAAGGGGGTATGATCAAAGTGTTACTTGCCTTGCTGACGATCTGAAAACCCTAGTGACTCGTAGTAGCACGCTTCGCACTCCGAAAACTCTATCGCAAACAAACAATAACATACATAAGCACTCAAGTAATAGATACACAGGTAAAACTCGAATGAAAAGATCCAAACAGAAAGTCCAAGAGAAGAGCTTCGATTTACAAAAAGAATTAATCGAATCGGAGCTACGAAACTCAAACTATGGTCAAAAGAAGTTCACATTCAAATCTGCTTACAACAAAATTTTAATTTTTCAAAACCATGTTCAAGTTGGTTAACTAGAAAGAGGGGTTCAAGACGAAGATTTTGGCATTGGTTTCACTGGATTTGGACGAACGGTTAAAAAGTTGCGAGCGTTTCAAGATTAGGGGCTAAACTGTGATAAAAATAATCACGGATAGGTCCCTGGCTGGAAAATAAAATAAAAAGAAAAGACTAACGAACGAACATTCGTTATCAGAGACAAATGAACGAACGTGTTCGCGAACTAAGGCGTTTGGGCGAACGTTCGCTATCGAAACCGAAGAAAACCGAGAAAAACCCTAACCCTAAAATAAAACCGATGAAAAAAACAAAACCAAAAAAACCGGGTTGGTTTTTACCGGTTAACCAAGGAAAGTCGCCGGCAGCAACGACGGCAGAATCTGGCGAGACGGCGGGGCAGGGCTGCGGCTTGGGCGGCGGCGGTGCGGCCTCGGCGGGGTGCGGCAACGACGCGACGGCGAGTGGCTGCGGCGGCTGCGGCTACAGGCAGCGGAGGCGACACATGGCGGTGGTGAGGCTAGAGGGGGCGAGGCCTCAGCCTTTCAAGGCCTCGCGGGCGGCCAGCAGCTTGGAGGAGGGGCCGGCCCGAGGTGGAGTCCGACTCGGACTCCTCCTTGGCGTCTGTGCCAGCAACGGTGGCGGCGCGAGGAAGGCGGCGTGGGAGTGGGCTTCGGCCCGGCTCGGCTGGGACTTCGGCCCAATCGGGCAAGAAACTTTAAAAAAAAATTCACCGAAAACAAAAATCCTAATAAAATATAAAAAATTCTAAAAAAATGCCAAAACAATTTTCACTATTTAAATAAAATATTTAGAACAAAGTGAACATTTTTCTGGCCTAAAAATGCAATTTTGAAAAATGTATATTTTTCTAATTCAAATAAAATAGCAATAAATCCCAAGAAAATATTTATTTGATTTTAAAATTTTCCTCCAATATTCCTCTCTTTTTGAAGAAGTCATATTATCTTATCTCTTTTATTTTTAATATTGGAAATATTTGGAGATAAAAATATTAAAACCAAAATGATCCTCTTTTCAAATGTGAGAAAGTTCAAATATGAAAACTTATGAAATCCCCAACTCTCTCTTTGGGTCCTTGAGTTGCTTAAGATTTCTAGGATCACAACCAAAATGCAAATAAAATATGATATGCATATGATGACCTATGTATCCAAATTAAAAATTTGGGATGTTACAAACCTACCCCCTTAAGATGAATCTCGCCCTCGCGATTCAGGTTGGCTAGAAAATAGGTGTGGGTGGTCTTTCCGTAGGTCTTCTTCTGGTTCCCACATGGCTTCATCCTCGGTATGGTGGCTCCACTGAACTTTGCAAAACTTGATAACCTTACTCCGCGTAACTCGGCTGGAAAACTCGAGGATCTTGACTGGTTTCTCCTCGTAGGTTGATGTCTACTACACAACCTTCTTCTTTTAGACGTTGTTGGGCCTCCAAGTGCAGAGGTTTGTACGACAGTGGCACATTTCCGTCAAGTGGAGGACCTAAGGTTTATCAATCCGTAGGAGGCATAGGATGAAGATGGTCTCTCTCAAACAACCCTGCAACCAAATAACAAAGAGTCTCTTGTGTCTCCAACACACCCAATACAATGGTAAATTGTATAGGTGCACTAGTTCGGCGAAGAGATGGTGATACAAGTGGTATATGGATGGTAGATATAGGTTTTTGTAATCTGAAAATATAAAAACAGCAAGGTAACTAATGATAAAAGTGAGCATAAACGGTATTGCAATGCGTTCAAACAAGGCCTAGGGTTCATACTTTCACTAGTGCAAGTTCCCTCAACAATAATAACATAATTGGATCACATAACTATCGCTCAACATGCAAAAAAGAGTCACTCCAAAGTCACTAATAGTGGAGAACAAACGAAGAGATTATGGTAGGGTATGAAACCACCTCAAAGTTATTCTTTACAATCAATCTGTTGGGCTATTCCTATAAGTGTCACAAACAACCCTAGAGTTCATAGTAGAATAACACCTTAAGACACAAATCAACCAAAACCCTAATGTCACCTAGATACTCCAATGTCACCTCAAGTATCAGCGGGTATGATTATATGATATGCATCACAAAATCTCAGATTCATCTATTCAACTAACACATAGGACCTCAAAGAGTGCCCCAAAGTTTCTACCGGAGAGTCAAGACGAAAACGTGTGCCAACCCTGTAAGTGCATCTAGTGCCACCCCTAGTTGGTTTTGGAGTATTGACGACAAACCTAGTTGAGGGACTAATGTGTTTGTGAGAATTGCAGGATAACACAGGTAGAAGTCCCTCATTGATTCGGTTTTACTACCTGAGATGACCCCTAAAAATGTATGAAGACATTGAAGTCAAAGGTGGTATATGAAGATATTCACATTGAAGACTGTGACAAGAGAAGACACGATATGAAGCCTATGAAGCTCGAAGACTTAGATCTGTCGTAGTTCTTTTTATCTTGTGTTGAGTCATAGGAACCACCATACTGTTAAGTGGGGTCTAAGAGAACCAGTCAGAATGACTGAAGTGATGCCTAAACCAAAAACCTATGTCTTCGAGTGAAGACAATGAGAGCGAATCTTGTCCAGAGCCGGACAAGTCAGCTTTGCTTGTAGCCCAAGTAAAGTTGCCATGTGAGTTTGAAATCTGACCATTGGGACACGTGTTAGTTCCTTAGTGACCCAGGGTCATTTCGGACAAATCAGGTCGGGTTGCCAAGTGGCTATAAATAGCCCACCCCCCTACAACCATAAACGGTTGGCTGCTCAAATTTCAGTGCACGGCTTTTGTCGTTTGAGAGCAACCCACCTCGAAGCCTTTGAGAGAAAATTCCTAGCGAGGAGAAAGCCCTAACAACCCAGAGCCAGAGTAAATTGGGCATCACTTAAGTCTTCTTGTCTGTGTGATCTGAAGACTTATTACACTTGGGGACTGTGCATCCTCCAGACGGTTAGGCGTCGCGTTCAGAGCATCCAAGAGACATTGTGGATTGCCAGTGAACAAAGTTTGTGAAGGTTTGGAAGTCTACCTTGAAGACTTACCAGAGTGATTGGGCGAGGACTATGTGACCTTAGCTCAAGGAGAATACGGTGAGGACTTGCTGTCCTGAGCTGCATGTTCAGGACTGGGTGTCCGGGACTGTGTGTCCTAAGGTTTAAATACCTAGCCGCTCCAACCAGACGTACAGTTGTCACAGCAACTGGAACTGGTCCAGCACATCATTGTCTTCAACGGGTCACTGGTTTCATCTTCACTTCATTTTACTTACTATTACTCATTGTGAAGCTATTGCATGCTTGCTATATCTTTTGTCTTCACAACGTAACTGTATGATTTGTTTGGCTTCATAACTTCTTCCTACCTGATCCTTATTACACTGCAGCTACCTGTCATTGTGCTTTCACTCTATTGAATACTTGACCATGGCTTACCTAGTGTAATCTATCTTCCGCTGCATAGTGATAGGCATATCTCTACTATTTGTCTTCATAACTTCCACGTTTTGAAGACTTTCATAAAAATCGCCTATTCACCCCCCCTAGTCGATATAACGCACTTTCAATTGGTATCAGAGCAAGGTGCTCCCTTGTTCTGTGTGATTCGGTTTAACCACCTGGAGTTTTAGCTATGTCGACTGCAGGGATAATTAAAGTCTCCGCTGCGTGCCCCGTCTTCGATGGAACTGAATATGCCTACTGGAAGAATAAGATGCGTATGCATCTTGAAGCCATTGACGTCGACCTATGGTATGTCGTTGAGAATGGCGTTCCCAAGGCTAGAGAAGGTGTCACTGCTGCTGATGTCAAGAAATTTGTTCAACTGGACTCTACTGCCAAGAACATCATCTGTGGTCATCTGACCAAAGGACAGTATGGCCGTGTGAGTGCTTTGAAGACATCCAAGCTGGTCTGGGACTGGCTCTCCAAGGTCAATGAAGGCATCTCAACACAGAGAGATCAGAGAATCAGCGTTCTTCGCAACCTCTTCAACCGCTTCAAGCGAAATGACAATGAGAATGTCCAGCACACATTTGATCGGCTCACTGACATCACAAATGAGCTTCAAGCTCTCGGCGCTACTGAGATCACCAAACATGAAATCATCAAGACGCTGCTGAGATCACTTGATAGTTCGTTTGACATCCTAGCCCTGATGATTCAAGAATTTCAAGACACTCGATCCGTCTGACATACTTGAGAGGCTCAACACACATGAGTTTCAGCTTTCTGAGAAAAGAGATATCTTCGGTCCAAACTATGGGCGAACTCATGCCTTGAAGGCAAAAGCTGTTTCCTCATCTGAAGAAGAATCTGACAGCAGTTCTGATGATCCTGAAGACATTGGAAGGGAACTTGCAATGCTAGTGAAGAAGTTCCAAAAATTCACCAAGAAGAAAGGCTTCAGAAAGTCTTCACGATCAAGCTCAAGGAATAATGAAGCTTCTGCTCATTACTACAAGAAGAAAACATGCCACAAGTGCAAGAAAACTGGACACTTCATCTCTGAGTGTCCACAGTGGGACAATGAGAACAGAAAGAAGAAGAAGAAGAGCAAGGAATATGACTCTGACGACAAGAAGAAGAAGAAATACACAAAGTCTTCTTCCAAGTCTTCCTCAAAGTCTTCATCACACAAGAAGAGCTCATCTGGCAAGGCACATGCGTTTGTTGGCAAGGAAATGGACTCAGCGGAGGAGTCCGCTTCTGCGGAGGCAGAGGTGGAGTCTGAGGAGGAGTCTGATTCTGGCATTGCAAGTCTGGCTACAGCATACGTCGCCAATTCCATCTTCAACACTGAAGACAATGACCTCATCACCAACACCGATGCAAATGACAAGGACTACTCCACTCCTACCTACTGCTTCATGGCACGCGGTGCCAAGGTAAACAAACGCACTACTCACTATCAAACATCTAGTGACGATGACTCTGATTGTGATTCAAAACCATGTTACAAAACACTTGCTAAAATTGCAACTGAACAACAGAAAGCCATGGAACATATTCAAAAACTGTTAGACAGAAGCGATGATCTGTTGGGTGCTAAAATGACTCGATCTGAATCCTTAATTGAAGACATAAAAAATCTTCACGTTAAGTATCAGGAACTTGAAGATCGTCATGATACTCTCTCAACAACTCATGAAAAGCTTTCCTATGATTATCTTCAAAGGAAGCAAGAACTTGAGAAATTATGAGCGGCTCATGAAGATCTTCAAAAGAAAAACGAGTCACTTCACGTCGAACAGATCAGTTCCACTCAGGAAGGATTTGAACCACCATGTCTTAAATGCATTGAGCGTGATAATGCTACTTCTGTTGCTGAATGTTCCACTGCTACTGCTGTTGCAATATCTTCAACTGTTGATGTGGTAACTAACCCCTCTGCTGAGGATACCACTCCTATTGCTGATGAGAATGCTAGGTTGAAGACATTGCTTGAAACAGGGATGTACAAAAGCCTTAAAGGGCATCAGACGCTATGTGATGTCCTGAAAAAGCAGATTCTGAACCGAAACCCTAGGAAAGAGGGTGTAGGGTTCGTAAGGAAAATAAATGCAGATGGCTCTTACTGGAAACCTGAGCAGTACCCCAAAACCAAGTGGGTTGCTGCAAATGAACCTTCAGCAGATCCATCCAATTTATCTGGCTTCACTTGTGCTAACCCCATTATCATTGATGAATCCTTTGATGCAAACTATAAACTGTTTAAGAATCAGAATGGTGTAGTGTTTGCCAGGTACATTGGTACTAACTGCAGGAATGGACCGCCTATGAAGAAGATCTGGGTTCCGAAAAAGTGTCTGGAAAATCTTCCTGTGAATGTCTTCATGACACCTCACATGAAGAAGACAAACCTCAGTCCAAAGGCTTCATGCAGACAGAGGACTCACCTGAGTCACACTAACGCAAATGTTTTGCAGGGAAACCATACTCAGGCATATGAATATGAGAGCGGTCCATCAAACCGTCATGTTCATATGACCAAAAATTATTCTACCTATTCTTATGAGTACTATTATCCACCTGCTAGACTACTTGCTAGGGCTCCAAAACCAAAATTCTCAGATCCTGCACTTAGACTTATTGCTTCTAAGCCACCCTTGAAGATGTGGGTGGTTAGGAAAGCTTAACTCTCTTTTGCAGGGAAAGGTCTCCAGCAGAAAAACAAAATCTTCTGACGCTATTGCTGGGGACCTTAAAAATCTTGTAGGGCGCAAGATAAAATGCCCGAATGGCATCATTATGTACTTCGTTCCTGAATCGCATGCTACTCTCCCTATTAGTCCTAATCTGGATCTAAGTTTTCATAACCCACTGGTTCGTCAAATGTTTTTGCTTCACAATTCTCTTCGTGAAGCCTATCCCCCTAACTGCACTGTATGGTACGACACCAGCGTCTTCAAAGTCTTCAGAATGGATTATTAATAGTGGGTGTACAAATCACATGACTGGCAAAAGAAGCCTTCTTATGGACTCAACCTTACGTCCATGCTTGTTGAATCCCTTGGTTTCAACTTAATGTCTGTCTCAATGCTTTGCGATTTGAACATGGTCGTAATATTTGGAAAATTTCGTTGCCTTGTACTAATGGAATCTGACAAGTCTCTAGTGTTTGAAGGGTATCGGAAAGATGATTTGTATGTGGTGGATTTCTCAGCAGGGCCACAACTTGCAGTATGTCTTCTTGCAAAAGCTTCAGAATGCTGGCTATGGCATCGGAGGCTTGGGCATGCTGGCATGAGGAACCTCCACACCCTTGCGAAGAAGAAACATGTCATAGGCATCGAGGGCGTCAAGTTCAAGAAAGACCACTTATGCGGTGCCTGTGAAGCAGGGAAGATGACGAGGGCAAAACATCCCTCGAAGACAATCATGACCACTACTCGACCCTTCGAACTGCTTCACATGGATCTTTTTTGTCCCACTCACTACTCAACTTTTACTACTACTGCTTGCCTCTATGGCCTCGTTATTGCTGATGATTATTCTCGATATACTTGGGTGCACATAATCCTTTACAAGACTGAAGTGCAGGATGTCTTCAGACGCTTCGCCAATCGAGCTATGAACAATTTTGGCGCCAAGATAAAGCACATCAGAAGTGACAATGGAACTGAATTCAAGAACACTAGCCTTGATACATATCTTGATACCTTGGGCATCACACATGAATTCTCAGCTCCGTACACGCCACAGCAGAATGGCGTCGTCGAACGCAAGAACAGAACACTCATTGAGATGGCCAGAACGATGCTAGATGAATACAAGACTCCAAGAAAATTCTGGACTGAAGCCATTGACACTGCATGCCATACAATCAATCGTGTTTATCTTCACGAGCTTCTGAACAAGACATCTTATGAGCTCCTGAATGGCAAAAAAGCCAAATGTCAGTTACTTCAGAGTATTTGGCGCAAGGTGCTGGATCAAGGACCCACATCACACCTCAAATTTTGCACCAAAAGCACATGAGGGTTTTATGCTTGGATATGGAAAGGATTCACACTCCTACAGAGTCTTCAATCTCTTTCATTACAAAGTGGTTGACATAGTGGATGTGCGGTTCGATGAGACCAATGGATCACAAAGAGAGCAGCTGCCAAGTGTGCTAGATGAAGTTCCATCCAGTAAATCAATCAAGCTAATGGGAACTGGAGAGATTATACCTTCTGAAGCTCATCCTGAAGAAGAACTTATCATTTCAGCACCTGATCAACATGAAGACATTGCTCAGTCTGAAGACATTCCTTCCAACAACGACAGTGAACAGCAAGAGCAAAGTCTTCGCCCTATACCGCCTCGCGTTGCCAATGAAGTGCAGATTGAAAGAATAATTGATAGCATCAATGCACCTGGTCCACTCACTCGTTCAAGGGCAACTCAGCTAGCAAATTTCTGTGGGCACTTCACATTCGTCTCAATATCAGAACCCAAGAAAGTTGAAGAAGCCTTCTTGGAACCTGAATGGATTCAAGCTATGCAAGAAGAGCTTCAACAGTTTGAGCTGAATAATGTATGGGAACTAGTTAAGCGTCCTGATCCACGGAAGCACAACATAATAGGCACCAAATGGATATATCGCAACAAGCAAGATGAGCATGGTCAAGTTGTCAGAAACAAAGATCGTCTTGTTGCTCAAGGATATACTCAAGTGGAAGGCATTGACTTCGATGAAACATTTGCTCCTGTGGCTAGGCTTGAAGCCATACGCATACTGCTGGCCTATGCAAATCATCATAACATACTTCTATATCAAATGGATGTGAAGAGTGCCTTTCTCAATGGCAAGATTGAAGAAGAAGTGTATGTTGCACAACCGCCTGGCTTTGAAAATCCAAAACATCCTGACATGGTATACAAGCTCAACAAGGCACTGTATGGCCTCAAACAAGCCCCTAGGGCCTGGTATGACACACTCAAATACTTCTTGAAGAGCAAAGGCTTCATACCTGGTTCCCTAGATCCCACTCTTTTCACGAAGACATATGATGGTGAACTGTTTGTGTGCCAAATATATGTGGATGACATTATCTTCGGCTGCACTAATCAGAAGTACAGTGAAGAGTTTGGATATATGATGCATGAGCAATATCAAATGTCCATGATGGGGGAGCTGAAGTTCTTCCTTGGTCTTCAAATACGACAACAACGCAATGGCATCTTCATATCTCAAGAGAAGTATCTCAAAGATTGCCTGAAGCAGTTCGGTATGCAAGACTGCAAAGGCTTCACAACACCAATGCCAGCCAAACATCATCTCGGTCCTGACGACAATGGTAAAGAGTTCGATCAAAAGGTATACCACTCCATGATTGGCTCTTTACTTTATTTATGTGCATCTGGGCCAGATATTATGCTTATTGTTTGCATGTGTGCTCGATTTCAAGCGGCACCAAAGGAGTCGCATCACTTAGCTGTGAAACGAATTCTTCGATATTTGGCTCACACCCCAACTCTAGGATTATGGTATCCAAAGGGCTCAGAGTTTGATTTGGTTGGATTCTCGGATGCTAATTATGCTGGTGACAAAGTTGATCGCAAGTCTACATCAGGCACATGTCACTTTTTGGGATGATCACTTGTATGTTGGTCTTCAAAGAAGCAGAACTGTGTATCTCTCTCCACTGCTGAATCTGAATACATTGCTGCTGGATCTTGCTGCACTCAGCTTCTGTGGATGAAGAAAACACTCAAGGACTATGGCATTCATCTGAAGCAAGTGCCACTTTACTGCAACAATGAAAGCGCCATCAAGATTGCCAACAACCCAGTTCACCACTCGAAGACAAAGCACATTGAAATTCGTCATCACTTTCTCAGAGATCATATTGTGAAGGAAGACATTGATATCATACACGTCAACACTGAAGAGCAATTGGCAGATATCTTCACCAAGCCCTTGGATGAGAAGAGATTTTGCAAGTTATGGTGTGAGCTAAATATCTTGGAATCCTCAAATGTCATGTGATCAGGCACACATCCTAACACTTATGCATATTGATGACTTAGTTGTGCACCAGACGAAGTAACGTATATCTTCAATCAATGAAGACATACATTCTAAGTGTGAATACATTAATGTGGAAATCTACTTCAGAGCGCCACGATAATTGTGCGCCGTGTCTGGGTCTAATACTTCCTATACGGTGGGTAACGCCACCACCAAACGTTCTATTTTGAAGTGTTTCACTCTTGGTTTTACCTTGCAATGTCTTCACATTTGGTTTGGCTTTGAACTCAACATGTCTTCATGATTATCTTCACTACATTGATTATATAGATATATATATATACACTAGTGTTCTGTCCTCTACAGCATTCACTTATAGCTATGTCTTCTTGGTTGAATCTTTTGAACTAAGTGAATGTGATCGGACCCTAATCTCTCTATGCTTTCTATCTCAAACTCTATCTCTCCAAGTCATATGCATTCTATTGAAACTGTCGAATGTCTTCTCTGCGTCCTTGTCAGCAGAAGACACAGAGACAACCTTTAAAACCGTTTTCAATGCTCGTTCATCCACAAGAAATCCGGAGAAGTAGGAACGACCGCCCAACAATCCAGGCGTGCGTGGGATGTGGAACTGCCCCCAAAATACCGCACGATGGCCACATGCTACTCAGATGCGAATCGCCAGGGGCACCTGAGTAATAGCGCAATGCCGCCCCTGCGCCTATAAATTCACACTTACCGCGGTCATTATCTCCTTCTTCCACCCTCGCATGAACACTAGCGCCACCGCTAGCTCTCGACGACGCCGGCGACGAAGCGCTTCGCTGCCGCAACCTCTCCGACGCCGTCTTCACGCCGATCGCGGACATCGTCCTCTCCGCCGTCGCCGTAGGTGTCTTCCGTCGCCAAGTTAGGGCATGGAGGATTGAACTGCTTGGCATCATCTCCCACTCCGTCTAGCAGTTCCAAGTGTAGTAAATAAAACTTCTTTTTACAGCGCATTTTGATCTCATGGTTCTGTCACTTTCTACCATAAGAAGTTTCTCTTCACCCAAGTTAGATCTCTCAATATGCATCTCATAACATGCCTAGTATATTCACTTGTGCTTCATGAAGTAGTTAGATTCCTCACTTGTACTGATCTGTGGGTTCGTACAAATCTGGAACCAACTTCTTATCTATGAGTGAATGTCTTTGCACGATGAGGTCAATGTCTTCTAAACTGATTAATCTTCAAAACCTTCTGAGAATGCATATGACCTCTTCTCCTTCCCTCGCACCTTAATGCTGTCACAGGTACATGTCCGTGGGAGAATCCTTTGGTTCTCATAGTCTGCATTCATTTGCAGAGTTCTTACAGCATCACATAAATTCTCCTGAAGCCAGTTCCTGTTGGTCCAGCAAGAAAAAGCCTTTGAAGCCTTTGAACGTCTTGAAGCCTTTCAAGTTAAAGTTTATGGCTTGAGAAACAGCAGCAAGGAAGGGGGGCAGACAGCGACGAGGAGGAACGTCCAAAGATCTGCCTGATGAACTAGAAGAAATGTATAAAACAGATCCTGAAGAGAATTATGGTCAGCGCAAGACCCGAATCCAATGGATTCGACGCTATTGGGCAGAACAATGGTTCCAGTACCGCTTCACAACCCAAGAGTATGCTGAGAAGAGTGCAATCAAAAGACCATGGGGAGATATCTTATTCAAGAACCTTGTACCCAGGTCCAGAGATGAAGCTATTGCCCAAAGCTTCTATCCATGCATGGTTTGTGGGCCACAGCCTGATGATGCACATCCGTCATCACTACTCCGGTGTCGTGACGACAATCTGTTCAAGCACAACTTCCAGTTTTCCCAAAACTCAGCGAAGCAGAACAAGAAGAAATTTGGGTTAGACTTCAACCCTGGTCCTTCAGCACCAAGGGCAGATGGCACGCGAGAAGCAGAACCCAATGTCATCGGTCCGTATGCCAACCTTGAAGGCCTCATCACCTACATCTTGGTTCAAGGGACTGCAGTGAATGAGCCTGCAGCTGATACTGAGTCTGATGAAGCGCCTGCAGTGCCTGCAGTGCCGAAGCCAAGGCAGTTGAAGAAGCCAAAAGCTTCAAAGCCGGTCCCTTCACCAAAAATATCAAAGGCGAAGCCATTGGCGACTGCACCTCCTGAAGACAGTGTGCAGTCTGAAGACTTATCATGCGTCTCAAGGCACCAGAAGGCCAAGATGCCTTTGTCTCACACTGGCAAAGAGCTCACAGCTGCTACCATCCTGCGCAGCGAAGCCATTGATTTGTCGAGTGATGAAGATCTTGGAGATGACACTCTTGAGCAACTCATCAAGAGCAAAGAAGAAGCAGAAATCTTCAACAATCTGCCTCTCTTTGATGTCGCCATCATCCACAACTTCATTGAAGAGTGGTTTGCCACACCAAACATCAGCTTTGAAGATCTACAGCTGCCCGTTGCCTCAGCGTCGCCTTCCAAGGCGCTATTGCTTCAGAACTTGCTATTGCCCAATGCATAGTTGAACTGAAGCAGAAAATTGATCATGAAAAGGCTCAGTTCAAGAAGCATATGCCAAGCTCAGCGTGCAAGAAGTGAAGAGCTTCAAGATCATGTTGCATGAGCTAAAGGAAAACTTTTTGAAGAAGCATGCAGAAGCTCAGGGTTCACGTGAGCGGATGAAGACTCTGGCTGACAGATGTGTGCAAGCCTACAATGAGGCTGAGAAGCGCAAGGCACTTGGGCGTCCTGGCATCGACCCCAAGATGGCCGCAAAGAAAAAGAAGAAGACTGCTCCAGCTGAACCAGAGGCACTAAGGCAGGAAGCAGTTCCGCTTGTCTTCCCAACTGCAACGATTGGCTCGAAGCCAAAGAGCCGGTCAAGAGCTTCAGAGCTCAAGAAGACAAGAACTGCTGAGGCTGAAGCCAGGAAGAGGAAAAGCTCTGAAGCCTCTCCTACTGCCCCCAGCAAGAAAAAGAGAAAGACCAAGAAATCTCGGGCTGCTCCCACAGAGCCCTTGATAGTTGAACCCATCTCTATGGTTCACCCTGACGCAGAACGTCAACTGACGGTTCATGAGCCTGCTTCCACAGAGGCTCCTGAAGCTGAAGATATTCCAGCAGCTGATCCCATCGCTGCTGAAGACATTGGTCATCGTGACAATGTAGAAGATGATGCAGCCCTTCCTCAGTTAGAACACAGCGAACTCATCAGCATTGGTCGTCCACTGACGCCAATTGCACAGGATGTTTCATGGGTGGATCGCCCTCAAGAGGAAGAAGACTATGAAGCCCAGCCCACTCCAACCGCACAGGCGTCGTCTGCGTTCCGCAGGCTTCGCAAAGGTCCAAGGCCTCAAGTCTATGCTGAAGACATTCCGGCTGCATCAGCCGCAGAAGAAGTACCACAAGAGCCCACTCCTCTGCTCCACCAAGAAGCAATTCTCCAGGAAAACGTGCTTGTGACAGACCCTCCTGCTAGTCAAGCGGAGGCTGAAAATATTGAGGCTGCCACAACCAACACTGAAGCCAATGTGGAGCCCTTCCCACCAAAAGCTTCAGAAGACAGCGAAGCTACTGATCCAGACACTTCTGTTCCTGAGTCTGCTGCAGGTCCTCAATTTGATTACCATGTTGAGCACAGGCCTCATGTCCAGAAGCCAGTCCCAAGGCTGCCGAGGTTCCCAGGTCCTGCATCAGCCCCTGGCTCCTTTAACATCAATAGCTTCAAGGCAGATAATACGTTCTTCAACAGCTCCAAGAACCCCTATTCAAGGGAAAGGATTTCATCAGATAGGTTCTGGAGCTATCCTCAGCGCAACTACTACTCTTGCATACTGTACAACCAAGGTCGCATTTTCCCGCACAAGCGCCTTGATGTTGAAGCTATTGCTGGTCTGCCCTGTCTAGAGGAAGCGTTGGATTGCTTCAAACAAGTGGGTCTGCTGCAGTTTGTCACTGATGAAGAGCATTGGAACGAAGAGCTCCTGCTACAATTCTATGCCACACTGCACATCAAAGGATACAACAGAGATCCGAAGACTTGGGTCCTGGAGTGGATGACCGGCGACGTTCATCATGAAGCCAATGCATTTGATATCATTGAGCTCATTGGCCTGCCCACTCCAGGCGAATTCTTCGAGCAAGGCTGTCGGCTACACACTGAAGCTATTGAGAGCATATTTCAGAGGCCTGAACCGAATATGAGTCAGATGCTCTCCATGATGAAGCCATTGCCCCACGATGCTCCTTATCCCACAGAGTTCTTCGTTGATGACCTTGAGTACCTGCCCAGGACCATCTATCACGTCATCCGGCGGACTCTCTGGCCCATTAAAGGACACTCTCCAAATGCCAAGATCGAGGGTGCAATGAAGACTCTGATATTCTGTATCCTTCATGGCAAATGCTTCAACGCACAGGATTTATTCATACGCCAACTAGCTGCATCAGGCTCAGATCTGTTTGGTTTAAAGTTCTATGCTCCTTGGGTAATGAGGCTGATCAAACTTCACTCTGCCATATCGTATCAGCCCTCAGCCTGCAACCATCAGATCTTCTTGCCTCATGTGGATACCTCTGCTGAAGCCATCTATCCTGAACCTGCCAAGCAACCTCTGAGTCTTCAGAATGTAGAACACCAGAGCTTCACTCAAAACGTTGAAGGTGTTGAAGCCATCTCTAGGGTGTATCCTTTGGCTGGCACTACACGTGCACCACACCCTGCTTCAACTGAAGCCACTGACAGTGCCACTGCTTCAAGACCCAAGAAGCGCACTCGTGTTCTCAACGACCGAGAGCTTCTTGTGGCCCTTCATCAAAAGCAGGATAGGCATCATGACTAGTTGAAGAGACAGATGAAAAGCCTCTTGGTGGATGTAAATCGCATCCGAATCTTGCCACCAAGAACGCTTTCGTTGCCCATGAAACCTGTCGCCGCACATTGAAAGGGCTAACGATGATGCTTTCTGAAGCTGATCTTCAAGAGGATGGCTTCACTGAGAGATTCAGGTTTGACTCCACACCTCCTCGAAGAGCTGTGCTGCTAGGGACTCCCTCTCTTGAAGACTCTGAGTTTTCTTCCTCTGCTGCCACAGTCACTGCTAGAATCATTGAGGAAGAAGACGATGCTACCTCACTGCCACCTGCTTCAGCACCTCCAAGCTCTTCTGCACCGCCAACCAACACCAACAACCCTGCTACTTCACCTACTCCTCATGGGAACGAGTAGAGACTCTATGTCTTCAACCCTTTTTGGTCATTACTGACAAAAGGGGGAGAAGCATATGAGATATTGATAGTCTTCAAGCGGGTTCATATGGACGGGTGCCTTATATTTTGCTTCGTGCTTACAACTCTCGTTTTTCTTTGCTACATTTGGCTCCTATGAGTTGTAACACTTAAACCAGATGGTCGTCTGCTACTTGTTTGCCACCTTGTTTTGCGAAGATAAATTCCGCACTTATCTCATTCTGCAGACGTCCATTTTCCATTATGCATGTCATTATCTTCATATACTTTCACATGCATAGTGGATTGTCATCATAAGCTGAAGTGGATCTCCACAAGTACAACCTGCCATGTGCATTTGCATTCCAAAAGCAAACTAACTTATATGCACATCTTCAGGGGGAGCCCTTACAACTTATGAAGACAATTCCTTATTCTTTACAATTTCATAGATTATATTCCCCGTTGAAAACTTCAACTAGTTTGTCATCAATCACCAAAAAGGGGGAGATTGTAAGTGCATCTAGTGCCACCCCTAGTTGGTTTTGGAGTATTGACGACAAACCTAGTTGAGGGACTAATGTGTTTGTGAGAATTGCAGGATAACACAGGTAGAAGTCCCTCATTGATTCGGTTTTACTACCAGAGATGACCCCTAAAAATGGATGAAGACATTGAAGTCAAAGGTGGTATATGAAGATATTCACACTGAAGACTATGACAAGAGAAGACACGATATGAAGCCTATGAAGCTCGAAGACTTAGATCTGTCGTAGTTCTTTTTATCTTGTGTTGAGTCATAGGAACCACCATACTGTTAAGTGGGGTCTAAGAGAACCAGTCAGAATGACTGAAGTGATGCCTAAACCAAAAAACCTATGTCTTCGAGTGAAGACAATGAGAGCGAATCTTGTCCGTAGCCGGACAAGTCAGCTTTGCTTGTAGCCCAAGTAAAGTTGCCATGTGAGTTTGAAATCTGACCGTTGGGACACGTTTCAGTTCCTTAGTGACCCAGGGTCATTTCAGACAAATCAGGTCGGGTTGCCAAGTGGCTATAAATAGCCCACCCCCTACAACCATAAACGGTTGGCTGCTCAGATTTCAGTGCACGGCTTTTGTCGTTTGAGAGCAACCCACCTCGAAGCCTTTGAGAGAAAATTCCTAGCGAGGAGAAAGCCCTAACCACCCAGAGCCAGAGTAAATTGGGCATCACTTAAGTCTTCTTGTCTGTGTGATCTGAAGACTTATTACACTTGGGGACTGTGCATCCTCCATACGGTTAGGCGTCGCGTTCAGAGCATCCAAGAGACATTGTGGATTGCCAGTGAACGAAGTCTGTGAAGGTTTGGAAGTCTACCTTGAAGACTTACCAGAGTGATTGGGCGAGGACTATGTGACCTTAGCACAAGGAGAATACGGTGAGGACTTGGGGTCCTGAGCTGCGTGTTCAGGACTGGGTGTCCGGGACTGTGTGTCCTAAGGTTTAAATACCTAGCCGCTCCAACCAGACGTACAGTTGTCACAGCAACTGGAACTGGTCCAACACATCATTGTCTTCAACGAGTCACTGGTTTCATCTTCACTTCATTTTACTTACTGTTACTCATTGTGAAGCTATTGCATGCTTGCTATATCTTTTGAATTCACAATGTAACTGTATGATTTGTTTGGCTTCATAACTTCTTCCTACCTGATCCTTATTACACTGCAGCTACTTGTCATTGTGCTTTCACTCTATTGAATACTTGACCATGGCTTACCTACTGTAATCTAACTTCCGCTGCATAGTGATATGCATATCTCTACTGTTTGTCTTCATAACTTCCACATTTTGAAGACTTCCATAAAAATCGCCTATTCACCCCCCCTCTAGTCGATATAACGCACTTTCAAACCCCTATTCATAGGTTCATGGGTGGAACCCACAAGTTGATCACCAAAACATACATCAAGTGAATCAATAGAATAACCCATTGTCACCACGGTTATCCCACGCAAGACATACATCAAGTGTTCTCAAATCCATAATAGTATTCAATCCTGTAATAATGAAACCTCAAAGATAAAACTCGATTCATCACAAGAAGGTAGTGGGGAGAAACACCATATGATCCAACTATAATAACAAATCTCGCGATACATCAAGATCATACCACCTCAAGAACACGAGAGAGAGATCAAACACATAGCTACTGGTACATACCCTCAGCCCCAAGGGAGAACTACTATCTCCTCGTCATGGAGAGCACCGGGATGATGAAGATGGCCACCGGCGAAGGATTTCCCCCTCTGGTAGGGTGCCGGAACGGGTCTAGATTGGTTTTTGGTGGCTACGGAGGCTTCTGGCGGTGGAACTCCCGATCTATCCTCGTCTCTAATAGTTTTAGGGTATATGGATATATATATATATATAGATGGAAGAAATACATCAGGGAGCCACGAGGGGCCCACGAGGGTCGAGGGCGCGCCCCCTACCTCGTGCCTTCCTCGTTGCTTCCCTTACATGCACCCCAAGTCTTTGGATTGCTTCCGTTCCAAAAATAAGTTCCGCGAAGTTTCAGGTCAATTGGACTCCGTTTGATTTTCCTTTTCTGTGATACTCTAAAAACAAGGAAAAAAACAAAAGCTGACACTAGGCTCTGGGTTAATAGGTTAGTCCCAAAAATCATATAAAATAGCATATAAATGCATATAAAACATCCAAGGTTGATAATATAATAGCATGGAACAATCAAAAATTATAGATACATTGGAGACATATCATAGGTCAGATCACTCTCCAATTGAATTGCTTCTAGGGGCACTGTATCTCTCAGGGGAATATCGGCCATCTCTGCATGGCACTTCTTCAACTGGGAACCATGAAACACATCATGAACTCCTGACAGTCCTTCGTGTAACTCCAACTTGTAGGCAACCTCTCCCATACGTTCCAACACTCGATATGGTCCTACAAATCTCGGGGCTAACCTTCCCTTAACTCCAAAACGTTTAACTCCTCACACTGGTGACACACAAAGATATGCTCAGTCTCCAATCTCATAGACTACCTCCTTGCATTTGGTATCGGCATAACTCTTCTGCCTGGACTGAGCTACCTTCAGTCTATCCCGAATCAACTTAACCTTCTCTTTAGACTCCTTTATCAAATCTGGTCCAAACAACTGATGGTCTCCAACTTCATCCCACATTAACAGTGTGCTACATCTCCTTCCATACAAGGCTTCGAAAGGTGCCATCTTCAAACTAGCTTGATAACTGTCATTGTTTAGAACTCTATGTAAGGAAAATTGTAATCCCAACTAGATCCATAATCTAGTGCACAAGCTCTTAGCATGTCCTCCAGAATCTGATTGACTCTCTCGGTCTATCCATCAGTCTGCGAATGAAAGGCCGTACTAAACTCTAGCCTGGTACCTAAGGTCTGGTGCAGTTGATTCCAAAACTTCGAGGTAAACTATGTTCCTCTATCTGATACGATGGTCCTCGGAACTCCGTGCAGACATACGATTGTTTGGGAACGCAGTAATTTCAAAAAAATTCCTACGCACACGCAAGATCATGGTGATGCATAGCAATGAGAGGGGAGAGTGTTGTCCACATACTCACGAACTCTTGATCCAGCTAAGTGTCCAGGGCGAGTTTTGTCAGCACGACGGCGTGATGACGGTGATGATGATGTTACCGGAACAGGGCTTCGCCTAACACTACAAAAAATACACTTCCGTGATGATACGTGTTTGTCACAGTAGGTCGTTTTTTTGGTCATGCATGTACATCCATGACAAATTTATGACAGAATCAAGATAGTCATACATGTGCTGTCGTAGAAGTGTTCCATGACATTACCAAAATTATCATCATGGAAGTGTCCACTTCCATGATGATAAATCACGCGTCACAGAAGTGCTTTCGTCAAGGGTGACCGACACGTGGCATCCACCATAACGGAACGCCGTTAAGCTATCGGGTCGGGTTTTGGATCCGATAACCCATTAACAGCCCCGAGCAATGGGGATTTTCCACGTGTAAAATCATCATTGCCTAGAGGAAACACGTGTCGGCTCATCGTTGATATAGATGTCATCCACTCATTGGACAGGAGGCGCCTATGATAGGTCGACATGTGGCACGGCCCAACAGTGGCCCATTCCAATGAAAAAGGCCGGCCCATATAAGGCCTACTTGTGTGTCAGGTCCATTTAAGCCCACGGCCCATACGATATGTGCCAATTCGGCCCGTTAAAGATTTGACACCATTGCAGCCCATCGTCAGTTCGAGCCCGTTAACAGCCCGCTATATATTTGGGCTCAATATTGGCCCGATGAGATTTCGGCCTGTTAACGGCCCATTTAATGGATGGGCCAATTTTGAGGATGTACATCTTTCGGCCTTCAAGCGACCCATTTAAATGTTGGGCTAATTTCCGGCCCGGTGTGTCTTTCAGCCTATTGACGGCCCATAAATCTGATGGGCCATTTGTAGTCGGACCTGAGTTTCGGCCTTTTAGCGGCCCATTTAAGTGTTGGGCCAATTTCTGGCCTGGTGTCACTTTCACCATGTTGACGGCCCATAAATCAGTTGGGCCAATTATAGTCGGACCTGAGTTTCAGCCTTTTAGCGACCCATTTAAGTGTTGGGCCAATTCCCGGCCATGTGTGCCTTTCGGCCTGTTAACGGACCATAAATGAGTTGGGCCATTTGTAGTCGGACCTTAGTTTTGGCCTCTTAACGGCCCATGCCCTTCATGGTCCAATACCACCCCGGTTTCTCTTTTGGCCTGCTAAAGGCCCACAACAAAGTTGGGCCATTTACAATACGACCTGACTTTCGGCCTCTTAGCCACCCATGCTCTTCATGGTCCAATACAAGCCCGCTGTCTCTTTCGGCCTACTAAAGGCCTACAGTATAGTTGGGCCATATGTAGCCCAAACTTAGTAACGGCCTGTTAACGGCCCGTGAAATAAATTGGGGCCACCTGTTGCCCGCTTCGATGTTGGCCTGTTAACGACCCGGGAGGTAAGAGGGCCGACCATTAACTTTCGGCCTATTAACGGCCCATTAACTTAATGGGCCCACTAAAGTTTGTTCATGTCTTTAGGCCAAATTAGATAATTTGAGCCCATTACGACGAGCAAAGGTACGACATACAGGGAATAACATTGCACATCCAGAATATATTATAGGAAATTACATCCACTGGGCAATCAAAGATTGATGCCAGTGCAAATAAATGAGCATAACCTAACCATCTACAACGTCACAATCTGCAACCTCAGCACAGATGACGCCCATAAGAATGTGGGCAAGTTCTTGCTGCTTTGCCACACTGTCTCTGAATACATTGATCAGTTGTTGTGTCGCACAACTCTGCACCTCTAATTCATCCACCATTTCCATCATTGCTTCAGCCATTAATTAGCTCACAAACATACATTTATTCCGTCGCATTCGAGATAGAGGATACTGAACAGATTCAGATGGCGATTTTGGCAAGCTTGTATTATTGATAGTGGAGAGTGTCTTGAGCCCTGCATCATAACATAAATTAGGACGGGAACCAAACATATTAATCATGAGTTATTGCCATATTACCTGGCCTAGATTTATTGGAAAGAAACAATGGGGTTGCCTTGCTGTTTTCAGAGTTTGTCTTCTTATCTTCAGCAACCTGCACAAAATTAACACACTAGCATTGCTATCATTGGCCAAGTCAGATAATAGGAAAGCAACATTGACACAACGAACGTTTGGGAAACTAGCCTACACCAAATTAACACAATATGGCACAGCTATCATCAGCCAGGTAAGGTAATACGAAAGCAACATTGACACAATGAATGAATGGGAAACCAGAGAAGCACTACAATTCAGTAATGTGCGTGATATGAGATAGCACATTCATGCAGCTCAGTACGCAAAACTACCAGGTAGTTTTCCTTACAAAAATCAACATTGGTGCCTTTAACATTTTGCTACAACTAATTTTAGATCAGATAAAGGTTAGATTCAGGCCGATTAACAAAATACATGCTGATGTAAAAATATGGTGATATACAACAGGTACTTACATCAGCACTGGAGCACAGAGAATTCCCGCAAGATATTTTCCTCGAATACGATCCCAATGGAGGAAGTCTTGTATCGTTTAACCTTATTTTCTAAAAGAGATACGGGTAAGAAACATGTAGAAAATATGATCAGAATGCTATAAAATTTCATGATGGGAGGATACACACACGCTCCTTAGAATGGAGTTGACATTCTTTTGCTGGACTAGAGCGGACTAGTTCTTTGGCCACTGGAATCTGCTTAATATCAGTGGGAGTTGGGTTTCTCTGTGCTGGAGCAGTATCTATGAAAAATGGATTTGGTTTATTATCTCCTGGCGTTTGGATCTTTTTCAAAGACCTGCTTTGTAACCCTTCAGATTCTAACATAGCCGTCTTCCCCTTGCATGCCTTATATAGAAGAATGGTGCTTCAATTATAAAACATGCTATAGCAGAGATGGAATGGGTACTGAAGAATAGAAAGGCATGACATGTTGACATGTATTCCCTCCATCCGGAAATAAATGGATGGGTCTAGGCGTATTTCAGTTCTAGATACATCCAGTTTTATCCATTTCTGCGACATGTAATCCGGGCGGAGGGAGTATGACGTAAGAGCTAGGGATACGACAGGACAACACAGTAAAAAAACACTGAAAACCCACTGCAGAACCAAAGTAATCAAACCCACTGATATGAGATAGTACACTCATGCCGCTCAGGATGCAAAACTACCACGCAGTTTTCCTTACAAAAATCAACATTGTGGCCTTTAATCATACATTTTGCTAAAACTAAATTTAGATCAGATAAAGGTTGGATTCATGCCGATTAACAAAAAACATGCTGATGTAAAAATATAGTGATATACAACATGTACTTACATTTGCATTGGAGTGTAGAGAATTCCTGCAAGAATCTTTCCTCACAGACGATACCAGTGCAGAAATTCTTCTATCTGTTAAGCTTATTTTCTAAAAGAGAGATGGGTAAGAAACATGTAGAAAATATGATCAGCATGCTATAAAATTTCATGATGCAAAGATACGCACACGCTTCTTAGAATTGAGTTGACATATTTTTGCTGGACTGGAGCGGACTAGTTCTTTGGCCACTGAAATCTGCTTATTATAGTAGGAGTTGGGTTTCTCTGTGTTGGAGCAGTATCTTTAAAAACTGGAGTTGGTTTATTATCCCCTGGCGTTTGGATCTTTTGCAAAGGCCTTGTTTGTAACCCTTCAGATTCTAACATAGTCGTCTTCCCCTTGCATGCCTTGTATAGAAGAATGGTGCTTTAATTATAAAACATGCGGCAGCAGAGAGATGGAATAGGTACTGAAGAATAGAAAGGCATGACATATTGACATGTATTCCCTCCATCTGGAAAAAATGGATGGTTCTAGGTGTATTTCAGTTCTAGATACATCCTTTTTTATCCATTTCGGCAACATGTAATCCGGATGGAGGGAGTATGGTGTAAGAGCTAGGGATACGACAGGACAACACAGCAAAAGAAACACTAGTTGAATGTAAAATGGTATGCTAGCGGAATACATACAAAAATAACTAAGGCAACATACACGTGTATGATTGGGAAAATAAGATGACATTGCAACAGAGCACTAGAACAACACGTCAATGTAAAAAAACATGGTATGGTAGACAGATGAAGTACATACTGATGAATAACAATGCATAAGATATTCAGAAGCATGATGTCCAAATTAAGCAGATGGCATTGCGATAGAGTAGAATGACAGTACTTAAATTTGAAAACATGTTATCATGAATGGAATAGGTACTGAAAAACAGGAAGGCATGACATATTTACATGCATGATCAGCATGCTAAGCACATGGCATTGTAATATAGTAGATACACTCCAAAACATTATATGCATGTTGTACCCATATCACAGGCCAAGTTAGAGCAAGGACCTTGTGGGGTGAAGAGGATTCATCATCTTTTAGCAAGTCTTGTGAAGAACTGCCTTTACATGTTCCAACATATTGGGTATCATTGGCATCAAGTTTATTGGCCTTTACATTGCTCCGTGAGGTTCTTGTGGATATATCAGTGTGTGCAATTATATCTGACATGCATGGAAGACAACTAGTAGTTAGATTTATGTAATGAGTGCCTGTAGGAGACGACATAAATAGTAGGACTGGGGTTAACTAGCAGCAACAGGTCTCATAAACTAAAGGGAGAACATAGATGAAAGCTACAGAATATGTATCATTTGTACTCGAGATTAACTAGATGGCACACAAAATTATTAAGGAACGACATAGGAAATACTAGAAGTGGTATAATGCTGTAATCACCAGCCTGTGGGATAGCATTGGCTGATGGATGATAACTATGGAACAGTGTTACCTAAAGAACAAGTACATTAGCTGGACTATGGAACAGCGTTAACTTCTGAACAAGACCCGTAAGAGATCAGCATGAATATACAGTGAAATGTGATGATCTATTTTCCATGCTTAGATGAATAACAAATCCATAAATGTTGCACACAAGTACGATGAGGGTACAACCTAGCTGGCTGCCATCCATAGGAGTGAGCATCATGTGCTGACTTGTGGATGGCCCTGTAGTTGTTGTGGCTGTGCATGTCGGGCACACGCATTCGATGCAGGGAACTGTTGAGTGGGGACTATAGCTCCCTTCTGGTGTATGCTTCCCTTGTTGGAGCAGGTGCGGTGAGTCGGAAGACGGTGTGTCTGAAGATGCAGATACCGCATAATGTTAAGAACGACATATCTCTTTGATCTGAAGAAATACACTAAGAAATCAACAGCAAGGTACGAGAGTGCTCACACGTCTGTTGACTGAAGACTAAATTGGGGTCACACGATTTTATTTTATTTTGGTACTGTCCGATCTACGCCGGATGGCTGGCCGTCTTGTGCCTCCCGGCTGACACTGTTCGGAATCTTCCCCGAAGAGCCAGCGAGCAACGGTAGAGCAGTCTGCCTCCGCTGTCTGTGACCCCGGCCAAAACCCCGCTCCCCGCCCCACCGCACTGCCGTGGTTGCGCCGCCCCCGGGCCAATCCACAAAGACTCGTCATCCAGATCCGGCGGCGGCACTACCTTCAACCCACGCAACTCTAAAAGATAGCCATCTAAGCGCTGCTTCCGCAGCAAACTTGGCAGCCCCGCACCCTTACGTTAGACACCAGCCAACCGGCAGCCTAGGAGCTCCGCCGCCTCGAGGGGTGCTGCTTCCCATTGCAAATCGATTGGCTCAGAATAAAAATTCACACAACTGACACCTAAATAAAGTGATTTGAGATGAGGGTGCGACCTATCTGGCGGCATGGTGAAGTAGGCAGGTCCAGCTGCCGAGTCGGTGAGGCCGGCACGGTTGCGGTGGCGATTGGCGGTAGGGAAAGAGCGATGTCGTGATGGACGATGGCTATGCCGAAGCAGCGCCAGGACTCTGGACGGATCCAAAGTTGGAGCCGCTTTGGCGCCATGAACAACGGTGGGGGTGAATCGGCTCCGATACGGTTCACGTGGCCGTCGTTGAGGCAGCACCAGCAACACGGAGTAAGAGGCGCACGGCCCAGTGCATGATGGCAAATGGACAGCGTCTCCGGCATTAGGGAGGAGGGCGGCTGTGAAATTGGTGTGGTGGGGGCGCCATGGAGGTGGGGCTGAGGTTTCGCGGCTCGGGAGAAGGGAGCTTCCCGGGGAGAAGGTGATTTGGCGCCCACGAGGTATGAATGGGGGCGGGCGGGGGAAATTGGGAGGGGAGTGTAACCATGTCTTACGGACGCATTTGTCTGAAATGTGAGGGGGAGTTACAGTTCTACCCTTGCCTATAGGCTTCTCGGCTTGGGTCTATGTACTAAGGGTCGGGGATAGTAGAGTAACTTTGCTTCTCTGGGCGGGAGCGATTTCGGGCGAGGAGGGCGTGTTTTGAACTATAGTGGGCGGGAGCGATTTCGGGCGAGGAGGGCGTGTTTTGAACTATAGTGGGCGGGAGCGATTTCGGGCGAGGAGAGCGTGTTTTGAAATAGTGGGCGCGAGCTATTTCGGGCGAGGAGAGCCTGTTTTGCCGACCATGGTTTATGAATTATTCGGCACATGTCATTTCGGCCGAGGAGAAGGCGCGCTTGGATGAAGGTACGAACCTACCCTCGATGTACAACGGGCCAATTGATGCCTGTCCCACATAGGACGGTAATTTCGCGTATCCCATTTATTTTCTCGGGCGAATTCCACCGAGCAGAGAGGATGTTTAACGGTTCGTTCAAATTTTGGGAGAATGAGCATCCACGTCTAACTTACCAAGTCGATTCGGATCAAATTTTGAAATATTAGCTTGCCACTTCTTTTTTAGATGGAGAGATGATGCTCGGGAGTAATGTGTTTTTACATGCTCGTTGCTAGCGATTTACTATATGACAAATAGTTGACCCACTCAGAAACGCGAATCAAACCCAAAATGAAATATCTCGATTCAATGAAACAGCTCGTTCAGTAGGTCAAAATAGTGAACTAAATCCAAAATTGAACACCTCAATCGAGTAGCATGTTGTACAGTATTATAGTACTCCATGAACATGTTGAAAGTCAAAATAATGAACTTGTTTGATATACGCATATATCCGTTCATGTGTGGATTGCAGACAACATGTTCTCCAATTTAAATATTTGAATGCAAGTTTATATCAAAACATGGTTTATATCAGTCTTTGATGCATAAAACGCGACCTCCCCCTCTCCTGGACTCCTGTTCTCTCTCTCTGTCTCTCTCTCTCTCCGACAATCTTCAATTCTGTCGCACGCATCCGACACAAAAACCTTGTTCGTCCCTCTCCCTTTCTCTCCATCTCTCTCTCTTTGTGTGTGTGTGTGGGGGGGGGGTCTTTCTAGTTTGCATGCATATATACACCATCTATAGGTCTCTCTCGCACACTATGTATGATACTCTAGCTAGTCCAAGCTAGATATCTTGGGTGCACTCATCGTACGCACACAGATTCCTTGGCTGTTTGCCTGTAACTCTCTCACGCACGACTATGTCGTCTCGGAGCTCTTCCCCCCCTCTCTCAAACTCTCCATCCACCTGGGTCACACATACACATGCATATCTCACTCACACTCGATAGGCCTATCTAAAACTCTATCTCTCCCCCTCGTTCTCTCTCCATATCACACACACACACAATCTCATGCCCAGCTAGCCATGTATGATGGTCTCTCACTCAATTGTAGGCACACGCAGTCCCCCCTATATGTATATGACTTGCTAATCTTAGTCTCCATCACAAACATGTGCATGGTCTATCTCGGTTTCTCTCGGGGCATCTTTCTATCGCGCACGCACTCCCTCGATCTCCCACCCATATAGTCCCCTCATGATCTCGACGGGATCTCTCTATCACAAACACACCCTCTCTCCCTCCTCATGCGTCCATGCCATCCATGTGTCCCTCTCGACCTTTGTTCCTTGTTGGCCACACCTCTATTGGACATGTGCTACAGGGGTGTCTCTCCGTTGCAAACAATCACACACTAGCTATCTTCATGTATCTCCTCGCCTCGCTTTTCCATCTCGGAGATGCATGCGTGATATGTTCGCATAAGAAATGAAAAAACACACTCTCTCTCTAATTTATCGTTTGTTGTCACTTTCTCTTTCACACACATACTATTTTTGCACACTTACTCATTCTCCTTCACACGCACTTGATCTGTCTTGACTGAGGCACTCTCCTCGGTCCATAGCATATAGATTTATTGAAAAGTCAAACATCAAAAAGTTTGACCATGCATGTGGAGAAAAAGAATTACATCTAGTACGGCAAACATATGCCATTAGATTCACCATGAGATGTAGTTTTGTATGATGTATCTTTGGTATTGTAGATATAAATAACATTTGAGTAAACCTGATCAAAGTTTCCAAAGTTTGACTTCCAAAAACTTTATATGGACTGGGTTATCGAGCGGATGGAATATCTCTTTCCCCCGCTCAGCTATCCGACGCACCACTCAGCCTTATTAGGGCTCCTCAATCTCTGTCAAACTTTATTGGTCAGTTTGGTTCGTGACCTGACCCTCATGCCTTGATGGCCGGTACTGCCTGGTGTGGACGTGAGATGTAAAATGTTTCTGCCTGGCCAGGCTTGTGTGGTGCTGAAGCGTTTGGTTCATGCTTGGGCCAGGCAAAGCATCAGCGTCCCATCAATCAATCCATGCATCAATTATTAATGCTAATATCCATCCATGTTGCTGTTAGCCTCGTGGCCACACGACCAGGCACGACCAGGCGTTAGATTCATCACAACATGTACTTACTTGATACTATCATTTATCTTTGATATTGTAGATATAAGTAATTTCTTTATAAACTTGGTCAAAGTTTCAAAAGTTTGACTTAAAAAAATGTTGGAACTACATTATCGAACGGAGGGAGTAGCTCTCTCTCTCTCTCTGCTATCTCTCACGGGCCTCCCCTCTCACTCGAACTCTCTATATTGACGGATTATACGCTCACTGTGTCAGCGTATAGCTCTGTATATTGTTTAGTTGACCGGTCAACCAATCCACATGCTGCCTTGTCAGCTTGTGTTTTGTATCTTCATGTGCTGGCCCATGTGGCAGTGGGTGAAAATAAGTAAACTAGAGGCCCATCTGACACGCGGTGAAGTAAACAAAGTTGAAACCACTCGGGGTAGCACCCCGCACGCTAGTAAATTGAGGGCGCATTGAGGACAAACTTCTTGCGCGCGAAGGACGCACTCACGCACAATTCACCACTGCGCGGCGGCATGCACAGAAGGACGCACTCACTCACACCTATCACACAACACACACCAGCACACGTGTACACATCTAGGAGTAGAAGGCCTTGGAAAAATCTGGCGCGATGGCCGCTGCCGGAGCCGTCCCCCCCCAATCTTGGTGTTCCGTGCAATGCATGGGCATCTACGCAGGGGAAATTATGTCGAACGGGGCTAGTTGTAAGCAGGCTAGCTCTACAGCCATGATGATAGTGACTGCAGATGGTGAGGCTGACTATGGTATGCCGAACACGGCGCCTATACTCAGGTGTCATCTCCGGCGCAGGGTCTTGTCACTTCACTGTGAGGAGCAGCACGTAATAATTTGACCAATGGGTAGTACAGTGCTAGTACTCCTACTACTACATTGGTAGTACTTCTACTAGTACTAGTAGCACCACCGTCTGGATTTAGGAGTACTACCACGTTCACCGGCACCGAGGAACATCTCCAGGTAGTATTGCTTAAGGCCGCCAGGGCGAGGGGCCGCTTGGACGGCATCTTCGTCTCCTTGTTCGACGAGGTCCTCGTCGGTTTCCTCGACAAGTTCACCGTCGTCAAGAAGCTTGCGGACGACTTTGGTGTAAGCCTCCGGCCGACGCGCCCAGGCTCTGCGATGCCCGCCACCCTCAACGGCCACTATGGTAACAACCTCTTCGACGCACTGGTGGCCCTACGACTGCCCGCCGTTGCGCCGGAGAAAGTCCACCTCGAGGTCGCGCTCGCCACGCAGCGCCTGACGCAGCAAGACACCATCGACATAATCACCCGCGTCTATGCGCAAATCGTCCACAAGGACTACTACATGCAAGAGGAGGACGATAGGACGCTGGCCTTCTTGGAGCGCAGGGCAACCTTGGACGGCACTGTTCAGAAGCACGTTGAGCTCGCCGCCAACGCCGCAGCTCCTCACACGTCGGTTGGTGACCCGGCGCACTAGGGCGTGAGGATGTCATTGAACGTTGAGGGATCAGTATGTATTTTGATCTTTCCGTCAAATCCATGTAGTAGTATATGATACTACAGTAATTATCTTACCTTTCACATCAACTTCATAAATTTCGTACTTACTCCATGCATGAACGGCGCCAGAACCAAACTTCTCATTACTCTAGGCAAAATCGTTATTTTCTATCTATTGGTCGCGCCATGGAGCAGAACCAAATTTTACAAGTTATGAGTTCAAAAGGAAAAGCCTGCCGTGTTCGCGTCGCACCCCCACACGGTTGGTCCAGCACGCCGCTTAAGCGGGAATGCGTGCGGTGTTGCATTTTCACTTACAAGTGGGACCGCAGTTGAGCAAACCAACTATCGGCAAACCCCCACCCCGCCCACCGTGCGATGGCTGAGAAAACAGGAGGGAGAAGAGATGGCTGTAGCATGGACTCCAAGAAAATTGGTGTCGGATGGGACTCGTGTGGGTGGCATGTGCCGTACTGCTAGACGTGAATGCTACTGAGTTATGGCCCATGCCACCTGTCGATGTCAAAACCGGCGGATCTCGGGTAGGGGGTCCCGAACTGTGCGTCTAGGCGGATGGTAACATGAGACAAGGGACAAGATGTTTTTAGCCAGGTTCGGGCCCTCTCGATGGAGGTAAAACCCTACTCTTGCTTGATTAATATTGATGATATGGCTAGTACAAGAGTAGATCTACCACGAGATCAAGGAGGCTAAACCCTAGAAGCTAGCCTATGGTATGATTGTTGTTCGTCCTACGGACTAAAACCCTCCGGTTTATATAGACACCGGAGAGGGCTAGGGTTACACAGAGTCGGTTACAATGGTAGGAGACATATATATATCCGTATCGCCAAGCTTGCCTTCCAAGCCAAGGGAAGTCCCTTCCGGACACGGGACGAAGTCTTCAATCTTGTATCTTCATAGTCCAGGAGTCCGGCCGAAGGTATAATCCGGCTATCCGGATACCCCCTAATCCAGGACTCCCTCAGTAGCCCCTGAACCAGGATTCAATGACGACGAGTCCGGCGCGCAGATTGTCTTCGGCATTGCAAGGCGGGTTCCTCCTCCAAGTACTTCATAGAAGATTTTGAACACAAAGGTAGTGTCCGGCTCTGCAAAATAAGTTTCCACATATTGCCGTAGAGAGAATAATATTTACACAAATCTAATCTGCTGACGTATTCCATAGCGTGACATCACACCATGGCCAAGTCTTTATTCGAAACATTTTACTGTCCCACCTCAGCGCGTTTAGCGAGGCGGTTTCCTTGGCACGTCTTGTCAAAGCAGAGATCGTGTCCCCTTATTCCGGGATTCTCATCAATACGGGCATGGGTAACCCAGTCGTACCCGTTGGTATGTTTTCTCGATCAAAGGGGAGTCCCAAATGGTCATGGGGAGGGCCCTTGGTATTCAACTTCTTATAAAGAGACCAAGGCCTTACTCCTTTCTTTCAATCTCAAACGAGTTCGCCCTTCGCCTCGAGTTCCAACACCCAAGGGTCCCGATTTCAGGCGATTCGGACCTTCGACAATGTCCGGTTCCGACCTTCGAGGATGATGGATGCCCTCCTCCGTCACGGAGGAGGACGTGCTGAAGTTGAGAGAGGCCAGGTTCTTGACCTGCGAAATCTCGGATAGGCTGCCTGCTCAAGGGCAGGTCATTCCCACTCCCAAGCCTGGTGAGAGTGTGGTGTTCATGTCTCACTTCCTTCGGGGGCTAGGCTTCCCGACGGATCCCTTTGTGAGGGGGCTCATGTTTTATTATGGGCTGGAATTTCACGACTTAGCTCCGGAGTCCATCCTCCATATTTCCTCATTCATCGTCGTGTGTGAAGCCTTCCTTCGTATTACTCCTCACTTCGGAATATGGCTCAAGACCTTCAAAGTAGAGCCGAAGATGATCGAGGGACGGCACGCGGAGTGTGGAGGTGCTTTTATAAGCAAGAATGCTGGTGCTCCATGGCCCGAGGGCTCTTTTCAAGAGGACTCCAGCTTATGGCAATGAGAGTGGTTTTACATCACCGCTCCCAGGGGCACCAAGTGGGTGGCACCACCTGCCTTTCGCTCGGGTCCCCCACCATAGCTAGTGTCATGGTTCAATAAAGGACTGGATTGGGGGCCATCCAAGGACGTGCCCTTGTTACAGGGCCGCATTCCAGATCTCTTAGAAAGAGACATTAGCCTGGTCGTGGTGACGCAGGTCATGTTGATCCGCCGAGCCCTGCCCGGCAAACGTCGCCCCCTTCGCCTGTGGGAGTTCTATCCGGAGGGACCACGAGCTCTCCAGCATTTCATGGGCGCAACGCCCGTGGAGATGTACAAATTGTTCTTTGGATCACAAGCAATGTGTCCAGACTTGACCAAGCACGCAGGCCTGAGCTGCAATCGCCCGGATACTCAAGTAAGTAGCCTTGTGCCCGGACTCTCTATCCATATATTTATCATAAAATTGCCCCTAAAAGAGCTATCCTTTAAACAGGAGTGGATAGCGAAAGCAAAGCTAATCAGGTGTCCGGCCCCCTCCCCGAGACCACGCCGGACCCCATGCTAGTCAGGATGTTGGAGGCTCTGCCTTCGGAGGAAAGCGAGGGAGGGGACAAGGAAGCTACAGCCTCCTCGAAGAAGGTTGTCTGGAAGGGAGGAATCGAAAATTCCTCTCCTTAGGGGAAGAAGAGGACCGCCTCTGATGACCCGGAGACCATGGCCTCAAAGAGGGGGAAGAAATCTTCATCAGAGGGTCCTGCGCCGGGGATACTTTGGCCGAGTTATGCCCTCAAGGGGATCAACCCTCCACCGAGCCGTAAGTAGAGAGGAGTTTTTCTTTGTAAGAAATGAGAGAAATCCTTGCGTTATATATGAGAAGAGTAATCGAAAATTTACCTTTTAGCTCGGACCTTAGCCCTTCTCAGCAGAGCTCATCTTCGGGGGATCTTCTTCCGGAGATGATGGAGAGCGGAACTCCTCCCCCTGCCGTACCACCTTGCGAGGCGGGCAACCCTAAGGTATCGTCGCGGAGGGTTTCTCTGAATCCGGCATGGCCGGAAGGTAGTCATATGGCCCCCCAAAGCCCTCCGCGTCCGGTCTTCGAAAAGGGCCATCGGACGAGTCCGGCACCGTCTGGTGCGTGGTCGGAGGAGCTGAAGGATCTTCTAGGGTGAGCATCTATCTCAGAGGAGCACCGTGCATTTATGGGTACGGTGATTGAGAGGATTTCATCCGCGGAGAGCGGATTTCATGAGGCCGTCAGGAGTTTACTGACAGGTTGTCGGATTTCGGGTTCCGGCAGACCCTTGAGGTTCGAACACTGGGGTGCGCGCGGAGAAAGGAGAGTGGCGTTGCTCACACGGGATGGCATTAGGTGCGGGGATGGTGCCACGGTAGCTGGCGCTTCCGGGTGATGAATTATCTCGAGGATCAGGGGCCGCTCTCTGGTGTCTCGCCGGGTCCGTGCTTCGGCAGGCGCGAGGTTGCTCGGCGAGGTCCACGCGTGTCTCCCCCCTCTCGCCTTTGTTCCCCTTTCTGCTCTACGTCCTCGGCTCCCGGCCCTCGAGCGGGTCTCAGCCGTCGCTGGTATGCCAGGTCACGATGCCGTGGTCAAGGCCAGAGGGTGAGGGCTAGAGAGCCGGTAGGAGCCCTGAGTCGCGATGCTCAGGCACCCCCCCTTTAATGTGCAAGCGGTTCATGCGGACGAGGGAGAAAGAGACACCGCAAGGGCCTTGCCTGACGCAGCTCCTTCAGGAGGTCCTGCAGGTCCACCATAGAAAAAACAAGGGGTTGCCATGACAATTGACAGTAGGTCGTTGGTTGCTTCCGAGGGGTAGTGAGGCATTGAAGGCTTGACGAGGTGACGCTGTGCGGGGCTGCCGCGGCCAGAGCTCAGCCATCCAGGTTTGTCGGCGTTGCAGGGACGGACCCATGCGCAAGCGTCGTGCCGTTTGGGAGCAGCGCCGTTAGTTGGCGTCAGCTGAGCAGGCAACTAGGTAAAACACATTAGCCGCGAAAGAGTGGATTCGTTCAAATAGATGCTGGGAATGCAGACATCACTGGGTCTGGCCCGAGCGACTTGGGGATCATGCAGCCTGAGGGGCGCCCCCAACAAGGTAAGCTAACAACATGGAATAAAAAAGGGATACACGCCGCAGGGACGGACCCACGCGGCCTGGGAATAATGCAGCCCTGGGGGGGCGCTCCCAACTAGAAGTAGAACTAGAAAGGTGTCACCTGATGATGTTGAGGACGAAGGAGCATTGATGTAGCAGGCTCGGTGGGCTGCGGGAGCCGATCCTCACGAGCCCCCAGGCCGAGGGGCCTCGGGAGGCTCCGGAGGCACTGGCGGCTCCTCGCGGTCCATCTCCATCCCTGCCAGGGCAGCGGAACGCCTGGCCTCTCATGCCTCCGTGATGCCCCTCATGAGGCGCTGGTATGCGTCAGCCGCGCTCGGCAGGCCGTAAGGCATGCGAACGTAGCTGTGGGGTGGACCTCTGCAGCGCCCCACTTGCGAGGGCCATAGGCGCTCCAGAGAGGCGACTCGGTTGAGCCCTGGTATGTCGATGCAGACGTGCAGCCCACCATCCTCGCCTGGATGGGGAGCCACTACTGGTAGGCGGCGGCCGCCTTTCATGACTCTTGACTCCTGTAGCTCCTGAATGGCCTTGCTGATGAACTCCTGAGGGTCTGGATCTCCTTGCCTTGCTCCTTCTTGAGGGAAACATGCTTCGAAACACGCCTCCATGTGGTGCCCAAGCACCTCCCTTGTGACCCTAGCTAGGTCGGTGGCCCTCCAGGGGAGAGCCCCTGAGCCTTGCCCGAGGAGGGCGCTGGGCGCACTTTCCTATGCAATGGAGGGAGGTTCTGCCCGGGCAGGCGCGGGCCCAGAGGGGCCTGCCTCCTGAGTGGTCGGGCCGGACGATGTCTTCTTCTTCTTAGGGGCGGTCTCGGGAGGCCTCCTGCTTCCACGATCCGGTTCTTCCAGTGACGCGGCTTGAAAGGCTCATTCCAGGGAACACACCGTGTCCTTCTCTTCACAGGGCACCGTGATGACTTCGCCACTTCCTGGCATCTTGAGGACGTTGTAGCCATGGTGAGTTACGGCCAGGAACTTGGCCAGCGCTGGGTACCCAGGGATGGTGTTGTACGGCAGGCGAATGTGAGCGACGTCGAAGTCGATGAGCTCGGTGCGGTAGTTGTCGCGTGCCCCGAAGGTGACAGGGAGGCGGACCTGCCCAATCAGGACCATGGAGCCGTCGGTGATACTGGAGAAAGGCTTGGTTGGATGAAGCTGGCTGTAGGGCACTTGGAGGTTGTTGAATGTTTCCATGGACAGGACGTTAAGCCTGCCCCGCCATTGATGGGGGTCTTGGTGACCACCACATTGCTGATGATTGGGGAACAAAGCATCGGGAGGACTCCAGCTGTAGCCGCACACTTGAGCTGATCTGCCGAGCTGAACATGATGGCGCACGCCGACCACCTGAGAGGGCGCGTGGCTTCGAGCCTAGGGAGGACTGCGTTCACCTCACGGGCGAACTGCTTGAAGATGCGCTGAGAGGCTGGGGCTTGTGCCCCACCCAAGATGCAGGCGATCGCGCGCGGCTCCTGGAAGCCCCTAGCCCCCTCGTCCTGGTGGCGGTCTTCGTTTCTTCTTGGCTGCGGCGGCAGCGGTGGGAGGCCTGCGTTGCCTTGTGGGCGATCCTCGCGAGGCTGATCCCTCCAGTCCCCCTCGCGAGGCTGATCCCTCTAGCCTCCCTCGTGAGGCGGGTGTAGGATCGAAAGTATGTCTAGAGGGGGGGTGATTAGACTACTTGACCAAATAAAAACTTAACATTTTCCCAATTTTAGTTCTTGGCAGATTTTAGCTATTGTAGGACAAGCCAAGCAATCATCACACAATTCAAGCAAGCATGCAAAGAGTATATTGGCAGCAGAAAGTAAAGCATGCAACTTGCAAGAATGTAAAGGGAAGGGTTTGGAGAATTCAAACGCAATTGGAGACACGGATGTTTTTCCCGTGGTTCGGATAGGTGGTGCTATCCTACATCCACGTTGATGGAGACTTCAACCCACAAAGGGTAACGGTTGCGGGAGTCCACACAGGGCTCCACCCACAAAGGGTAACGGTTGCACGAGTCCACACAGGGCTCCACCCACGAAGGGTCCACGAAGAAGGAACCACCCACAAAGGGTCCACGAAGAAGCAACCTTGTCTATCCCACCATGGCCATCGCCCACATAGGACTTGCCTCACTAGCGGTAGATCTTCACGAAGTAGGCGATCTCCTTGCCCTTACAAACTCCTTGGTTCAACTCCACAATCTTGTCGGAGGCTCCCAAGTGACACCTAGCAAATCTAGGAGACACCACTCTCCAAGAAGTAACAAATGGTGTGTAGGTAATGAACTCCTTGCTCTTGTGCTTCAAATGATAGTCTCCCCGACACTCAACTCTCTCTCATAGGATTTGGATTTCATGGAAAGAAGATTTGAGTGGAAAGCAACTTGGGGAAGGCTAGAGATCAAGATTCATATGGTAGGAATGGAATATCTTGGTCTCAACACATGAGTAGGTGGTTCTCTCTCAAAACATATGAGTTGGAATTGTGTATGTGTTCTGATGGCTCTCTCCACGAATGAAGAGGAGGTGGAGGGGTATATATAGCCTCCACATAAAATCCAACCGTTACACACAGTTTTCAATCTCGGTGGGACCGAATCAACAAACTCGGTCGGACCGAAAATGTAAACCTAGTGACCGTTAGAGATTTTCGGTGGGACTGACATGCAACTCAGTAGGACCGATATGGTTAGGGTTTGGGCATAACGTAATCTCGGTGAGACCGATTACACAAACTCGGTGAGACCGAATTTGGTAATAGGCTAACCAGAGAGTTAGTCAGGCAAACTCGGTGGGACCGATTTGCTCTTTCGGTGAGACCGAAAAGTTACAAAGGGGAACACTGAATTTACATTGCAATCTCGGTGGGACCGATCCACTCTTTCGGTGAGACCGAAAAGTTATGCAAGGGAAACAGAGAGTTTGCAATCCCATCTCGGTGAGACCGAGATCCCTATCAGTAGAACCGAATTGCTAGGGTTTGGAAGTGGCTTATGACAAGTGAAACTCGGTGGCGCCGGATAGAAAGAATCGGTAGGACCGAGTTTGGCTTAGGGTTTAGGTCATATGTGGATATGGGAAAGTAGCTGAGGATTTTGGAGCATATCATTAAGCACATGAAGCAAGAGGCTCATTAAGCAACACCTCATCCCTCCTTGATAGTATTGGCTTTTCCTAAAGAATCAATGTGATCTTGGATCACTAAAATATGAAATGAAGAGTCTTGAGCTTTTGAGCTTGAGCCAATCCTTTGTCCTTAGCATTTTGAGGGTTCCACTTTCACATCCATGCCATGCCAATCATTGAGCTTTCCTGAAATAATCATCTTGGAATAGCATTAGCTCAATGAGCTATATGTTGTTATGAATTACCAAAATCACCTAGGGATAGTTGCACTTTCAATCTCCCCCTTTTTGGTAATTGATGACAACATATAGATCAAAGCTTCGATAAATGATAATAAGCATGAAATATATCGTCGCTTTGAGAAGTATGTGATAAGTAAGAGCTCCCCCTAAATTTGTGCATATTTAAAAAATTTGCTTTGGACTGCAAATGCACAAGGAGTTAGAGTCATGGGTTACTCTTCCATGTCACATACATCTTGGTGGAGCTCTTAAAATGATAAGAATGAAATACATGCACTCATCACCAAGAATAGTGAATGATCACATAAGATAGATAAGATAATAGCATTAAGCAAACATTAAGTGTAGCTTATGATCAAACACATGATCATCAATGTCTCACAAGCAATGACATAGTATCTCAAGCACTCAAAAGCAAACAAAGTTCGAAAAAAAACCAGCAAATAAAGCAAGAGAGAAAAAAGCAACACACTCTCTCTCGAAGCCTATGATCTATACATTTTTCTCCCCCTTTGGCAACAAGTTACCAAAAAGTTCCTAGAAAATGCATAGTGCTAAGTCGACGCTTAGGCTTGATCTTCAGGTGGTGGTGGAGTCCGGATCACTCCAAGGACGAAGGCTTCTATAGACGCTGAAGTAGACGCTGGAGTTGGAGCTGAAGTAGATGCTGGAGCTGGTGGAACTGAGGCTGTAGCTGGTGCTGAAGTGGTGGCTCTGGTGTCAGCAACTGGCACGGCAGACGACCTTGGACCTCGTGGCACTCTGGCAAAGGCATCAGTTGTAGTCCTGCCTCTCCTCTCCTGCATGTCATCCTGGAGCTGCTCCACTGCAGTCTGAATCTCTGTCACCTTGACATCCAAGTCATAGAACTTTTGTTCCATGATTCTCTCTAGGCTTGCCTGGTTCTGAGTTAGGGTGGCTAGTCCTTTCTCAATCCACAGGGTGGATGCAATCAGGTAACCAAGCCGCTCTTGTTTAGTTTTCAGGAAATACTCAGATGCCTCCTCTTGGGTTGGCATCTTGGCAGCTTTCTCCTTCCTTGCCTTCTCCTTCTTTGCTTGTGCTTGGGCAGATGATGGCTCATTCTCAGTCATCACAACTTGATTGTCCTCAAAATCTGGACGGATGGGCAGGTGTTCCTTGTCCAATAAGTATATGCCCATGCCCATCTTGGAGTTAATGAGCTCCTAAATCTGTGGAGCATATCCACAACTCCTCTTCTGATCCGCTGCAGTCCTTTTGATAGTTTCCACTATGAGGCTCATCACCTTGAACTTCTGAGGCACATCAAATACATGAAGCAAATTGATTGCATGGCCTCTGATCATCTTGTGATCACCTGACTTGGGCAATAAGGTGTGCCTCAAAATCCAATTGATGGTTGGCAATCCTGACAGAAGATAATGCACTGAGCCAAATTTGAAAGTGTCAAGTGCCTCGTTTGGAATTTCCTTGTACATATTGGACATTGAGTTATGATCCATCTTCTTCTTGGCATAAATGTCCAAATCATCTGCTTGCTCCTCTGGGACATTAATGAGCTGTGCCCACTCAGCAACAGTAGATTGGTACCTCGTACCCTCTGACATCCATGTGATCTTTCCATCTGGGTAAAAGTGTGTTGTGGAGTAGAATTGCATGATCAGTTCCTCGTTCCACTTTGTGAGCTTCTGCCCAACAAAGTCTGCAACTCCACAAGCACTAAAGCTGTCATACACTCCAGGGTAGTGTTCCTCATTTTCCTTCATGTAGGTCCAGTCGACCCATCTCATATCACACACAATTGGCTTCTTGTCCAACAAAACTGTCTCATAGAAATCCTGTTGTTCCTTAGTGTGGAACCTGTAGTCAACAGCAGTCCTTCTCCTTGAAGCATACGGATCTGCTTCTCTCCACTTCCTCATCCCCGAGTCTCTCCTGAGCTTCATATCCTCAGCCACAGGATGAGCATCGTTGTGGTCTGGGATCTTGGGCTTGAGTTTCCTGAGAACTTGCTCTTCATCCTCTTCTTCAGCAGCTTCAGGCACTGGGGCCTTGTTCTTCTCAGCAGCAGGTATGCTCCTTGTATTTCTCTTTGGTGCTGTCTTGACCTTTGATGCAGCCTTGGGCTTAGATGCAGTAGCCCCTGATTTTATAGCATCACCCATTAGCTTGGGTGCCTTAGGTGCTGGTGCAGCAACCTCTTCTTCCTCTTCCTCTTCCATGATGGAAGCCTTTCCAAGCACTCTGGCTACGGTATTCTAGACCCTTTCCTTCCTCTTCTTGCCTTCAGCAAAAACTGGCTCTTTGGGTGCAGGCTTTTCAGTTGAAGCTCTGGCCTTTGACATAGGCTGCCTGCCTGCTGGCCTTTTGATCTTCAGTCCTGGCTTTGTGCCTTGAGCTGGCTCAACTCTCTTTAATGTGCCCTCTTCCTCTGCCACATAATCTTCATCTTCAGAATCAGAAGTTCTCTTCTTCCTCTGTCTAGTGGCAGCTTTTGGCAGATTGCTTGGGGTACTTCTGCTGCCATCATCTGAAGAGCTGGAGGGACTAGTGCCCTCACTCATCACCACTTGCTGTTCTGACACATTCTGGCTGTCACTCTGGTCTGACATGATGAACATGCTGACTGCTGACCCTGTGAATAGTTTATAGATGAGGTAGAGTGGATGAGCATCGCAAAATGCAGAGATTTTTGCAAAAGAATGATCCAAAAACTTAGTTTTAGTTTCCCACTGAAATCATCTCGGATCTACCGATTTTTAAACTCAATGATACCGAAGCAGTTTTGGAACCTAAACTAGTGAACTCGGTCAGACCGAGTCACAGTTCGGTGGCACCGAGACTGCTAGGGTTTCACAAAGTTCCAAAATCGGTCACACCGATAAGTAATTCTCGGTCAGACCGAGTCTCACTTGTGCAATGGCATAAGACAAATCAGTGGGATCGAGTTTTTCAACTCGGTGGGTCCGAGATGGTTTCGGCGGAAACCTAACCCTAAAATTTTCGAATCAAACCTAATCTACGAGCGCATTGACTGGATAGGAGTGTTTCAATCGTGGCAAGAATCATGATGATCACAATGTGCTAAGAATCGGATTGGAGAATAGCACAAAGATCGAGTCCATACCCTAGTTCGGAGGAGACTCGCTACGGCGGCAATGGTGGGGTAGAATTCCCGTTGACGGTGACGGAGACCAGCGACTGGAGGCGGCTGGCTGCGAGGAGACGACCCGGAGACCACGTTGGCAGAGCAGGCTATCGCGCGGGCGAAGGGGTTCGGAGAAATTTCCAAATTTTGCCCGTGACTATATATAGCCCGACCCTGTCGTTGTGACCGAGTGGAACAACTCGGTGGCACCGAGATTCATAACTGTAGGCAGTTACTGAAACTCGATGTGACCGAAAGGTTCAAATCGGTTGCACCGAGATCGAAAACCTAGATCAACTTAATGATCTCGGTAGGACCGAAAGTGGGGTATCGGTCAGATCGAGAATCATAAAGGGGTTTTGGAAGTTTAAGTCTATGACGAATCGGGGACTCCGAGCACTCCTCACACAGATTGGTTCGAATCTGATTTGATCAAATTTTGTGATGTAGCATGAATAGAGTTTGAGACGAGAAAAGCATAGATAGCTAGAGGAGGTTCTTAGGCATTCTTGTCGATCCACTTGGCAAAAGGAAATAAAACCAAAAAATCAAAACAACAAGTGGATGTCCTCGAATGAGTAAAATATGCAACCAGCATGCTCACACAATAAGATGGCAAATGAAATATGTGACAAAGCATGCACAACCAATTCTAGCATCTATCAAGCAATTTGCGATGACAAGGTCATCTATATAGGAGTATATTGACTTAGGAGTGAAGTGAGAACACTTGATCATAGGTCATACTCATCGTTTAGGCTCAAGTGGGGTTACCACTTTTACATAAAGCATTGTTGTGTTCACATCTTTAGAGTTGCTTTAGCTCAAGTCTTAGAGTAAAGCTCCCCCTAGATGTGATATCCCCCCTTAGAGGGATGAACTAACCTCGGGTTTTGTCGATGATGACTTCATGTAGATGTTGAAGATGTGGATGCTCAATGTTGATGTAGATCACTTGGATCTATCCATTTGAGTGAATTGCACTTTCAATACCTACATGGGTTAGTCCCACAAGGAACAAACAAGGATATCCATAGACATAGAGCGATGCACACACAAGATGATGTCCATGAAAACTTTTAGGTTACCTTGTCCCTTGTCTTGCCAACAAGAGGGTTTGTGACTCCTTGAACTAGTGCAAGATGTGGAATTTGATTACACTTGTTCTTGCCAAAATGATAAGAGTGAAGTATGTTGGCGGAGTCACCCTCAAGAACTCTCTAGTTCTTCTTCTTTTGGATCCACACCATCTTGATGGGAATCCTTGGAGTTGTAGTCGTACTTGATGAAGTGGAACTTGAAGTAGTCTTGGGAATCCACTTGACTAAGGTCTTAGGAGCTTCTTCAAATGCATCAATTTCCTCTTGAAGCTTGTCCTTGCCTTTTTGCTTGTAGTCTTGTGGTGGAAGATCATCTTGAGCTTGTGTCCCTTTGAAAGAAGTATCATACTTCTCTTGTTGAGGAACAAACTTTGTCTTGGGGTATTGATCTTCTTCCCACTCAACTCCATTGGCATTGAACTTTCGTTCAAAACCAACACCTTGATTCTTCTGGTGCATCCCTTCCTTGCGCACAATTTCCTCGAATTGCTTAATCCCGGCAAGGCTTTTTTACACTCCTTTCTCTATAATTCCCTTCAATAAGCTATTTTCTTGCTCAAGTGTAACTTGGCTAATAGAATCATTAGTGGAATCAAGAGAACTACTAGAAGCAACAATATTGGATTTAGCATGATCATTGTTACTACTGGAGGAAGAATCTTTCTTGTTCTTGTTACTAGACTTGACTTGAGGCATGTAAGTGGATAAGAGTAAACGCTTGGCAATGTAAGAAGAACTTTTCTTGCGGAGATCATCATTGATTGCTTTTAAGAACTCATGCTCTTGCTCAATATTGAGTTTTTCAAAGCGTAATTTCTCATGAGCTCTGAAAAGTTCTTGATGATCTTCGAAGATAGTTTCATGAGCTAACTTAAGAGTGTTTAGTTCTTTAGTTATAGCCTCAATATTCTCCTTATCATTGTCATTCATTTTATCTTGATTAGCATGATTAATTGACGTTTCATCATAGTATTCATCACTAGAGTTGTCAACAAGCAAATCATCACCTAACAAGTCATCTTCATCACTATTGAAATCAACATACTCGGGGTGTGTTACCTTAGGACCTTTGGCCATGAAGCATCTTCCAATTCCTTCATTTGGTGAGTCAAATATGTCGTAGGAGTTGGTTGACACAAGTGCTAGACCGGCAACACCTTCATCTTGAGTATCTTCGGAGTCGGAGTGATAACTTCTCTCGGAGTGGCTGTTGGAGTCGGAGCCGGATACCCATTCACCAACATGAGCTTGATGTCTTCGTTTTGTGTAGCTCCTTGATGATTTTTCCTTCCTTTCTAAATCCTTGCTTCTCCGTGAGTATCTTCGTTCGTAACGATCATCTCTACTCCTTCTCTCTCTTGGTGGTGATTCTTTGCTTCTTCTTTTTAGAGAATCTTCTCTTCTCTTGTAGGGAGCCGTACACTCATTGGAATAGTGTCCGGGTCTTCCACAACTGTAGCAGTTTCGCTCTCGACTAGAAGATCTTTTGTCATTGTAGGACCTTGACTTGAAGCTTCTATCTTTGCTTCTACTCTTGTAGAACTTGTAGAAGTTCTTCACCATTAAGCTCAATTCTTCATTGAAGTCTTGTTTCTCACTTGATGATGTAGGGGCTTCACATGAGGCTTTATAGGCACCACTTGATTTGTTGTGAAGTTCCTCTTTATCCTTAAGTGACATCTCGTGAGCAACAATTCTTCCAATCACCTCCGTTGGCTTGAGATCTTTGTAATTGGGCATCATTTGGATCAATGTGCACACGGTATCATATTTTCCATCCAAGGCTCTTAGAATCTTCTTGATGATGAATCTATTGGTCATCTCTTCACTTCCTAAGCCGGCAATCTCATTTGTGATGAGAGCAAGCCTAGAGTACATTTCAGCGACACCTTCACCATCCTTCATATTGAACTTGTCAAGTTGACTCTGAAGCACATCCAACTTGGATTCCTTGACGGAGTCGGTACCTTCGTGCATATCAATCAAAGTGTCCCAAATTTCCTTTGCATTCTCAAGACGGCTGATTTTGTTGAATTCTTCAGGGCATAATCCGTTGAAGAGAATATCACAAGCTTGAGCATTGTATTGCAACATCTTCAACTCATCTGAGGTAGCTTCACGGTTTGGTTCTCTCCCATCAAAGAAGTCACCTTGCAAACCAACACACACAATAGCCCAAACGGCGGGGTTATGTCCAAGAATATGCATTTTCATTTTATGCTTCCAACTAGCAAAATTAGTACCATCAAAGTAAGGACCTCTACAGTGATAATTTCCCTCGCTAGACGCCATACTCTCCTAGGTTGTGAAACCAAGGCTATGACCACCAAAAGCTATGGAGATCAAAGCAAATGGAGACCAAAGCTCTGATACCACTTGTAGGATCGAAAGTATGTCAAGAGGGGGGGTGATTAGACTACTTGACCAAATAAAAACTTAACCTTTTCCCAATTTTAGTTCTTGGCAGATTTTAGCTATTGTAGGACAGGTCAAGCAATCATCACACAATTCAAGCAAGCATGCAAAGAGTATATTGGCAGCGGAAAGTAAAGCATGCAACTTGCAAGAATGTAAAGGGAAGGGTTTCGAGAATTCAAACGCAATTGGAGACACGAATGTTTTTCCCGTGGTTTGGATAGGTGGTGCTATCCTACATCCACGTTGATGGAGACTTCAACCCACAAAGGGTAATGGTTGCGCGAGTCCACACAGGGCTCCACCCACAAAGGGCAACGGTTGCGCGAGTCCACACAGGGCTCCACCCATGAAGGGTCCACGAAGAAGCAACCACCCACAAAGGGTCCACGAAGAAGCAACCTTGTCTATCCCACCATGGCCATCGCCCACACATGACTTTCCTCACTAGCGGTAGATCTTCGCGAAGTAGGCGATCTCCTTGCCCTTACAAACTCCTTGGTTCAACTCCACAATCTTGTCGGAGGCTCCCAAGTGACACCTAGCCAATCTAGGAGACACCACTCTCCAAGAAGTAAAAAATGGTGTGTAGGTAATGAACTCCTTGCTCTTGTGCTTCAAATGATAGTCTCCCCAACACTCAACTCTCTCTCATAGGATTTGGATTTCGTGGAAAGAAGATTTGAGTGGAAAGCAACTTGGGGAAGGCTAGAGATCAAGATTCATATGGTAGGAATGGAATATCTTGGTCTCAACACATGAGTAGGTGGTTCTCTCTCAGAACATATGAGTTGGAATTGTGTATGTGCTCTGATGGCTCTCTCCACGAATGAAGAGGAGGTGGAGGGGTATATATAGCCTCCACATAAAATCCAACCGTTACACACAGTTTTCCAATCTCGGTGGGACCGAATCAACAAACTCGGTCGGACCAAAAATGTAAACCTAGTGACCGTTAGAGATTTTCGGTGGGACTGACATGCAACTCGGTAGGACCACTATGGTTAGGGTTTGGGCATAACGTAATCTCGGTGAGACCGATTACACAAACTCGGTGAGACCGAATTTGGTAATAGGCTAACCAGAGAGTTGGTCAGGCAAACTCGGTGGGACCGATTTGCTCTTTCGGTGAGACCGAAAAGTTACAAAGGGGAATACTGAATTTACATTGCAATCTTGGTGGGACCGATCCGCTCTTTCGGTGAGACCGAAAAGTTATGAAAGGGAAACAGAGAGTTTGCAATCCCATCTCGGTGAGACCGAGATCCCTATCGGTAGAACCGAATTGCTAGGGTTTGGCAGTGGCTTATGACAAGTGAAACTCGGTGGCGCCGGATAGAAAGAATCGGTAGGACCGAGTTTGGCTTAGGGTTTAGGTCATATGTGGATATGGGAAAGTAGCTGAGGATTTTGGAGCATATCATTAAGCACATGAAGCAAGAGGCTCATTAAGCAACACCTCATCCCTCCTTGATAGTATTGGCTTTTCCTAAAGACTCAATGTGATCTTGGATCACTAAAATATGAAATGAAGAGTCTTGAGCTTTTGAGCTTGAGCCAATCCTTTGTCCTTAGCATTTTGAGGGTTCCACTTTCACATCCATGCCATGCCAATCATTGAGCTTTCCTGAAATAATCATCTTGGAATAGCATTAGCTCAATGAGCTATATGTTGTTATGAATTAGCAAAACCACCTAGGGATAGTTGCACTTTCAGCGGGTCTTGCCAGCGATCCTCGCGAGGTTGGTCGCGCCACCCTTGGCGTGGGCCACGGTCTTCCCAGCGTCCTGCGTTCCTTCCTCCTCCTCGGCCGTAGCCCCGGTCACTGTGGTCAGGGCGACGGCCGATCCTTCCTTCTCGCACGGCTCGGAGCTCTTGACATTCGTTGGTGTTGTGGGTGTGGAGGTCGTGGTACACACAGTACCGGCCGCCCTTGGAAGGTTCGGGCTGATCTCTGCCTCGCTTGGTGTCTGGTTCTGCCGCGAGCACCGTAGCCCCCTTGCGCTTCACATCCTTGGTCTTGGGCTTCTTCTCTTCTGGGTCTGCGGCAGGCAGCTCGAGGAGGCAGAGACGCCCTTCCTCGGCCCTGGCACACTTGGTTGCCAGGTTGAACAGCTCCAGGGAGGTGCACAGGTCTTCATGCATCGCTAGCTCCTCCTTCATCTTGACGTCGCGCACGCCGTCGGAGAAGGCCGAGATGATGGCCTCCTCGGTCACCTTGGGAATCTTGAGGCGCGCGTTGTTGAAGCGCTGGATGTACTTCTGCAGGGTCTCCCCGGGCTGTTGCTTGATGCGGCGCATGTCGCTTACGGCGGGTGGCCGGTCGCGAGTGCCTTGGAAGTTGGCGATGAAGCGGGTGCGCATCTCGTCCCAGGAGGAGATTGTGCCTGGAGCCAGGTTCAGGAGCCAGGTGTGGGCCCCATCCTTGAGTGCCATGGGGAACCAGTTCGCCATGACCTTCTCGTCTCCGTTGGCAGCTTCGATGCCCAGCTCGTAGAGCTGGAGGAACTCCACAGGGTCAACCGTGCCGTCGTAGCGAGGAGGCAAGTCTGGCTTAAACTTGCCGGGCCACGCGACGCTGCGTAGCTCGGCGGTGAAGGCGCGGCAGCCTGCTGTGGCCATGGGAGGCCTTGGATGACGGGGAGCTTGGTCTTGCATGTCCCCACGCGCTGCAGCTGGGTGCAGCGCGGGGTCTTGATGCGCGGGAGTAGGAGCATGGTCGCGACGTGCTGGAGCAGGGAGCGCCCGGGCAGCTTCTTGCGGGCGAGGGACTTCTTGACAGCTCTGCTCTTGCTGCGCTGGCGCCTGCCGGAGCGGATTCCGCCCAGGGGCCACGCGCCTTGGCTCCATGGTGCCTTCTTAAGGAGGAGGTGGCCGGGGCGCCGCCGGAGCTTCATTGCCCGCGCGGGGCGGGGTGCGGTGCAGCGGAACGGACGGTGCAGGAGAGCCCCCTGCGGCGCGGACGAGCTCGGCGATGCGGTCGAGCCATTCTTCGTAGATGTCGTCGACGGGGTGGTAGCGCAGGAGCTCGTTCACCGCGATGAGTGTAGCTCGAGCCTCCATGGGAGCGTGGAGCGCGCGGGATGAAGAACCAGCTAGGGTGAGCGAGGGAGTTGCGGTGCGGCCGTCTTGCCGCACGGACGAATGCTAGGACGATGCTTGCCGCTCGTCCCCCGCCGGGCCGGTGGCGGCGTTGACGGTAGGTGACGGGGAACGGCGAGGGCGCCCGCCGACAGGGGCCGTCTGGGCGACACGGGAAGCGAGCGCGGCTCGGCGCTCGGCGCGGGCCCGACGAGCGTCAGACATGGGCGTGATGGTCGGAGGAGAACGGGGTGGTGGAAGACGAATCCCGGTGCACCCCTACCTGGCGCGCGAAATGTCGGATTTCGGATTCCGGCAGACCCTTGAGGTTCGAACACTGGGGTGCGCGCGGAGCTTTCGTCTCCTACCTACCTGCACCCCTCCGCCTTGCTAGGATCTAAACTAAGGAAAGAACAACACAAGAGACACAGGGCTTATACTGGTTCGGGCCACCGTTGTGGTGTAATACCCTACTCCAGTGTGTGGTGTGGTGGATTGCCTCTTGGGCTGATGATGATGAACAATACAAGGAAGAACAGCCTCGCGAGGGTCTGTTCTTGGCTGGGGCGATGAACTGCTGGGAGGAGCTCAGTCGCCCTTTTCACTCTCTCTCGCACTCTCTCACTCTCTCCCTCTCTCTCTCTTTCTTTTGCCCTCGGTCCTCTCCCCTGTCTAGCGGGTGGCTGGTCCTATTTATAGGGGCCCTGGTCCTCTTCCCAAATATCGAGCGGGAAGGGAGCCAACAATGGCGGGGTAATTTGAAGGGGGACAGCTAGTACAAGCTATCCGGACAAAAGTAGTCTTCGCCTGCGCAAAGCTCTGGTGATGACGCCGTCTTGGGCTCCACGGTGACTTCCGTCTCGTAGTCCTCCTGGTCTTGGTCTCGTTGCACCAAAATGGCAACCTTTGCCTGATACCTCGATACTCCGCGGCTGCGCTTGCCCCCCTTGCACCAAAGAGGGAAGGAGGACACTGCGTGGGTTGGCACCCTCCCGGCGCCCTCGGTCGTCATGGCTTGCGTCACGGGTACCTCGTGAGGTACCCCGCCTTGATCTCTCTGCCTCCTCATGAGCCAGCCTGACGAGGCCGTGCCTGAGGAAGCTTCGCGTCGTCCGCCCCGCGAGGCTTGGCCCCTCGCAAGGGTCTTGGATTTGTGTTGGTGAAGATGGGCCGCGCTGGGCCCCCTTTTGAGCCACGCCGCAGGCCGCAGGCAGGCAAGTCTGGGGACCCCCGTTCCCAGAACGCCGACACAGGTTTTGAGGTACGCGAAATAATGTACCCTTTTTGGATAGTTGCACATAAATAAGATGCGCCCTGTGTAGATAGTAGCCCCTGAGACTCCGTGCGTTGTGAAAAGTGACGGTGCGCAGAGGATCATAATCCCAGGTCTAATATGCCGCCTTCATACGTAGGTGGCGAAGTGTCGGGTGGCCAGCCGGACTGATGAATTTGCCGAGCTAAAGCGGCAACTTGACGTGGCAGATGCCGACATCGCGCTTGTCAACAAGCGGCTTGACGAGGCACAAGGTATATAATTACTCCCGCGGCACCTGGTAAGAGGAGCTTTATGCCAGTATCTTACAATGTGTGTGCTTGATGCAGATGGTGCTGCTGCCATGGAGAATCTCTGGGCGGAACTTTCCCGAGCCAAGGAGCAAGCCAGGAAAAGTGATGCGGCTGCCGGAAAGGCAATTGAAGAGCTGAAAGCCGAATAGGCTGCTCACTGCCGAAGCAAGAAGGAAATGGCCGAGATGGCTGTGAAGCTGAAGAGCGCTGCTGACCGTTGCAAGCTTCTTGAAAAAGAAGATCAGGCGGAACAGACAGACCAGGAGAAGGCAGTTGCCGATGCCAAGGATGCTCGCTCTGCGATGAGAGCTATGAAAGAGGAGGTGCGTCAGGCCGGAGAGATCGCGGCTGGAAAGCCCTTTATGCTGCGGAGGAAGTTCTGTGATCCTAAACATGCTCCGTTAGACCGGATGTGGAGTACGGCGGACACCTATCTGGATTTGGCAGCGAGTGCCATAGATGGGGCCGAACACTTCCGAGATCAAGAAGATCGCGAAGTGGAAAAGCTCTTTTGGTCGCAGTTCCACAATCCAGAGCGTCCACTGTCATTAGCCGATCGTTTGGCCGAATGGGCCGAGCTAAATAGGTTGTCCGGACTCGCCATGAAGTATGTCATGAGACATCTGTGGCCAGAGAGCCCAGAGCCGAAAAGTTATTTCAACTTGGTGCAGCAGTTCCTTGGTGCGGCGCCGCATATCAATGCGATGAAGAGGTCAGCATGCATAGAGGGTGCGCGGATGGCTCTTGCCCGTGTCAAGACATACTGGGCGGAAATGGAGGCCACCGCTGTTGCATCCCCAGACTCGGATGGAAGTAGAGTACCTGCCGAGCACTATTTTCAGGAAGTTCTGCAAGGCGCTCGTTTAATAGAGACGCAGTGCTCGAAGGATACTATATTCGAATAGCATATATTATTGTAAAACAATATTTTGATAAATTGTAGAAGCTTTTTATACTTGTGCCTGCAAGTATTATAATACCTCCTGTGCGGCCGTTTAACATATATGTATATATAATCTGAAAGATGGCAGTCGTCGGCTTCAGCCCCCACGCACATAATGCGGGGGTGTTTGCAGAAGGCGCCCCTAGTACAGGGGTATACGGCTATTAAGCCTTTATCAATTGTATGTTTATGCCGAACTCGTCTAGCCATGTCCGTGGTCTTGACGACCTGTTTAGGTGGCTGGTGAAGCCGCTTTATTGTGGGGCTGTCAAGGCAGCCGCACTGTCTTCCGCGCGGGAGGAACACTCAATGTTTTCCCTTTAATGAGATGATGCCTCATGGACCGGGCATCTTAAGCGTAAGAGATGCATTATGCGGTATTGCGTTAAAGCGGGAGAAAGCTTCGCGTCCTAGTAGTGCTTGATAGCTACTTGAGAATGGGGCGATGTGGAAAGTTAGCTGTTCACGACGGAAGTTATCGGGGGAGCCGAACATAACATCTAGCCGGAGAGAACCCATGCAACGGGCATCCGGGCCTGGCGTTACCCCTTGAAAGGAGGTTTTGCTATGGCGAATTTTTGTTGGGTCTATCCCCATGTTGCGGATTGTGTCCTGGTATAACAGGTTTAGACCACTGCCACCATCCGTCAGGACATTTGTAAAGTGGAGTCCGCCGATTATTGGATCTAATACCAAGGCAGTCCAGCCTGCGTTCCGGATACTTCTAGAGTAATCCTGATGGTCAAAGGTGATCGGTTTTAACAACCATTGGCGAGACTCCTTTGGGATAGACCGTATGGCGCGTATCTCTGTTGGCGCCATTCTGTTCGTCACGTGAAGTAAGTTTACTATTTTTACTTCTTGTGGGAAATCCTTTTGTTTCCTAGTGCTCTGCTTGTGGGGTTCGTCATCGTCCTCACTTGTTGTGTCGAGCCCCTTGTGTTCGGCGTTGAGTTTGCCAGATTGGTTCAAAACCCAATAATCTCTGTGGGTATGGTTCGCAGGCTTCCCGGGAGTACTTTGTATTTGACATATCTTGTTCAAGATTTTGTTTAAGTTGGATAGCTCGTCCCTGTTATCCTTGAGGGGTGGCTTTCTCTGATTCTGCTGTGAGCTTTTGAATCCGGCGTTGACCGCCGTGCTCTTTGGGCTGTTTCGCTTATTCCAGCGCTGGTCCTTGCTGCGTCGGGGTTTTCCGTTTCCATCCCTAACTTTGGATGTACATGGGTCGCTGGTGCTACGTCTTGCCAACCAGTTGTCCTCTCCTGCGCAAAAGCGGGTCATGAGGCTTGTTAATGCGACCATTGTTCTTGGCTTTTCTTGGCCGAGGTGTCTGGCGAGCCATTCGTCTCGAACGTTATGCTTAAAAGCTGCGAGGGCTTCAGCGTCCAGACAGTGTGCCGTGATGTTCGGATATTTGTTGTGTTGCATTGCTTACTAGAGCTTGCTTTCTTGGCCCGTAGATAGATCTAGCTGGGCCATCTTTTTGATGCGGATCCTTTGGTGGATCGCGTGCCGGCTTGTGTGCGGCGCCGCTTGCCGCTCCATGCTGGCCATGCGGTCGTCTATCCGACTGGGTGGCTTTCCTATTTTTTGACTGTGGGGGCTCTAAGGCCTCCTCGTCAAATTCAGGCAGTAGCTTTCGCTTTGGATAGCTTTTTGTGCGGCGACTGGTGCCATATTTGTCTGTGGTGTTGCGTACTTTGCTCCATCTGATTCTGAGTGCATCTTCCGCAGTTCTGAGCTTCCGCTTCTGCTTTTTCAAGCTACGCGCAGTGGCGACGAGCCTTTTGTGGAGGTTCTTCTGCTCCATGAGCCTATCCGGCGTAAGGTCTTCCAGACTGTTGTTTTCGCCGGGGACGGGGTGTTAGGTTTCTTTATCCAAGTTGCCCTGTTCGGACGGTTGCTCGAAGGCATGTTCGTCATCCGCCGACTTGTCCTTCTCTATGGCTGGGTCTGTATGGCTGCTGTCTCTGTCGAGGCGGGGCTTGGAGCGGTGCTTACGTCGCCGCTTTGATTGCTTTTCGAGTGAACGATCCCTCGTTGCATCCCTGCGTTCCTCATCGTCGCTTCCTTTGGGTGTGTCCACCATGTATACATCATGAGATCAGGTGGCTATCCAGTGCCTTATAGTTCTTGGTTCATGTTCTTCTCCTACATCGTCGTCCATACAATTGATGTCTTCGGAGTTGAAGTCGAGCACGTCGTTTAAATTATCGACAGTGGCTACGAAGTGGGTGGTGGGTGGGCATCGAATTTCTTCGTCGTCCACATCCCAATCCTGCCGGTCATAGTCCGGCCAGGACTCTCCTGACAAAGAGAGAGACCTGAGTGAATTCAGAATGTCGTCGAAGGGCGAGTGCTGAAAGATGTCTCCAGCGGTGAACTCCATGATCGGCACCCAGTCGGATTCGATCGGTAGCGGCGCGGAGGGCTCGGAGTCCGGAGAGGAGTCCGGCATCCTGGAGTCATGGGCTTCACAGAGGACAAGGCTGGCGCTCGGCTTGATCACCGTAGAGAGCGCAGCCCCCGAGGCGGTGTCTAACCACCCATCCTCGATTGGTGTGGTCGACTCCGAGCCAAGGGTCGGAGCGGACACAGGTGCGGCCTCCAGGGCACTGTTCGGCGACAGAGCTAGATCATGCCCACCGGGATAGTGCAGCGCGCTCGACTACGGCTCAGATCCGTCGAAGATCAAGTCTCCGCGGTCGTCCGCTGTGTAGTTTAAACTTCCAAATCTGACTCGACGGCTAGGGGCGTAGCTTTCAATCTGCTCTAGATGACCAAGCGAATTAGCCCGTAGTGCAAAGCCGCCGAATACGAAGATCTGTCCGGGGAGAAAGGTCTCACCCTGGACCCCATCGCTGTTGATGATCGGAGGAGCCATCGGGCCTAAAAGTGACAACATAGAGGAACTCTCAATGAAAGCACCAATGTCGGTGTCAAAACCGGCGGATCTCGGGTAGGGGGTCCCGAACTGTGCGTCTAGGCGGATGGTAGCAGGAGACAAGGGACACGATGTTTGTACCCAGGTTCGGGCCCTCTCGATGGAGGTAAAACCCTACTCCTGCTTGATTAATATTGATGATATGGGTATTACAAGAGTAGATCTACCACGAGATCAAGGAGGCTAAACCCTAGAAGCTAGCCTATGGTATGATTGTTGTTCGTCCTATGGACTAAAACCCTCTAGTTTATATAGACACCGGAGAGGGCTAGGGTTACACAGAGTCGGTTACAATGGTAGGAGATCTATATATCCGTATCGCCAAGCTTGCCTTCCACGCCAAGGAAAGTCCCTTCCGGAGACAGGACGAAGTCTTCAATCTTGTATCTTCATAGTCCAGGAGTCCGGCCGAAGGTATAATCCGGCTATCCGGACACCCCCTAATCCAGGACTCCCTCACCACCCTACTATATCGAGCCTATATCGAGGTACGTAGAACAAATTTCCTGCAGTCCGTGCTCAGCCCTCCTCTATCTCTCTTCTCAGCCAGCCAGCGGACGCGCGGAGCCCATCGTCTGTTTGCTCACATGCGGCCCCACATGTCAGTGAAAACGCAAGAGGACCCACTGAACCTGCGCATCTTTCACCTCGACGTGCTCGTGATGAAAAAAAATCCAATAAAGATCTTCGGTGGCCGCTTTTGGAGTTACTCAAGAGTAGTAAGATTCTATTTATAGTTTAACCCAAGATGCACATCTCGTGGCTTCAACTACCACTCTATTTTCTTTCATGACACGACCTGGATGCTGGATGTCCCATGTGTTGGCAAAAGGAGGAAGAACTCGAGCAAATCTTCGGTTCTGCTATCGGATTAGACTAGTTGTGCTAACTTAAAAATTTTATTGTGTACTCCCTCCGTTCCAAAATACTTGACTTCCATTTTTCCAAAAATGGATGTACCTATATACTAAGACATGTCTAGATACATATATATTTTGACAAATAGAAGGCATGTATTGTGCAACGGAGGGAGTAGAATGGATGCAAGTTTTTGTATTGGGAAGAAGAGTACATCCATATATTGATAGAGTGCAATTTAGTAGATGTTCTATCACTTTTAGCTAGCACAGACGCAAGATCGAGCCTCCGCAGATCAACAATGAATGCATCGAGAAGGCACTAATCCAACTTACAGGAGTAGTAAAATGTACTCTTGTGGTTCTTGTTTTCTTTGTCTTGCTTTTCTAGTCAAAATTATCGTTGGAGTTCGTGCAAAATGGAGGTGCATTTGGGGTCGTGCGTTGGAGTTGGCCTTACAAGTGGGACCGTAGTTAAGGAAACCAACTATCGGCAAACCCCCACCTCGCCCGCCGCGCGATGGCTGAAGTTAGAGAAACGACAAGGTTGAAGAGATTGCTCTAGCACGGACTCCAAGAAATAATATGGTGTCAGATGGATGTCGTGGTGGTGGTTTGTGTCGTACTCCTGTTCGTGAATGCTTGTTCTGGCCCATGCCACCCTACTACTCCCTAGTACTTACTCCTACTATATAGTACTAGTATCGAGGATTCGAGGTGCTGGTTACGTACAGCGAACACATTAACATATGGCTACAGTAAAAACACCCGCCCGACGCGCGAAGCATCTGAAGCTAGTACAAATAGTGTACTACTATTGTTGATTGGCCTCATCCGATAACCTGTTGCAATGCACGTACAATTATGTATTCAGAAAATATTTTTTTGCCTCGTCGCACCACTCACTCAGAGAAGCGACTCGAAAGCCATTCATAAATTTACTAAGTTTATCACACACATATCTTTTTATTACATACAACAGGTCATCAAGCCACATCGACAACGAGGATACATTATAAATACTAAAGTTTTCACCACACAACAAATAACAAGCAATGAAATGAACTTCAACTCAACCATTCCTCGGCGTTGGAAATGCTTGCTTTGAACCACAAGTGATTCTCTGGGACGGGCCATCGATTGTCAATCTGGAAACCAACGCACGACTGATCATCCAGGCTGAAGCGGCCTACTATATCCCTACTAGGGTAGGGAACCACACAAATGTCTGAGGTATAGACACGGTTGCTTCTCATAAATGTGTCAACAACAGTTGGATCGCCTTTCACCATCATCGGATAGTTTTGTCCAAGGAAGAGCGAGTTTTCTCCAAGACTATCAATTCTGTACCAGGGAGAAGGAGTTGGCGCTAGCACACTAGTATCCATCCCAAATACCATGCAATGGGTGTTGGAATAGGTCCGGTGAGTGCGACCATGGGAGACACCTGCTTCTTTAGCAGTAACATCATCAGTGGGCTGTATACACACAAGAAGAGGTGATCCATCGGAATTAGTTGCCAGGCGCCACAGAGTATATGGGCGCTGCTCGTCCTCATGCTCGTGATCATCAGCATCGTCATCTCCCCCTTGGTTATAAATTTTTTCAAGTATAGGTGGTGAGATGTTCACAGGACCATGGAAACACAAGAAGAAGGTTAATTAGTAAAGGGAAACTTGCTAACCTGCATGCATGTGGATGAAACAATTATAATTACGGCGGAAGACAAACGTACCGAAACTATGAGGATGCTATGCAAAAACAGTGCCACGAGTGGTGGCAGCAAACACAAGGCGCTCGTATTGAATTGCATCACAGTACCCATCCGTGTACAGAAACTGATTTTTGAGCAATATCCATCAAGTGAAACCATCAAGGAAGGCAACAAGCTTGTCGAAGATAGCAACAACATCATAGTTCCTGTAATTCCAAGAGCGGTTGGGAACTTGACAAATTGCTATCTTCCATAGAATACAGTCACCATGATTGTATTTGAACGTGCGTACATTACCGGTGTGCTCAACCTCTGGGCAGTGTGCTGAGATTTTTGGAAGTGGAACCCGGTGACGAGTGTACACATTCACAAGTTCCCACTCATAGTTGGACCAAATGTAAACAACCCAATCTCCATTTGCGCCCGCCCAAGCCTTGCCCTCAAGCGATGGCATCTTAACATCATACGTATCATTATCAAGTGGCATCAACTTGCACAGGGTGAGGCCTCCGTCGTGCCGGCACAAGTCATCATCAGGGTCATGGCAAAGAAGATATGGGAGATCAAACCGCTCCTTGACTCTTGGGTTCTTTGTAATGATGTTATTAGTTGAGTCGATAATGGGCTTGAACGAACCTGCCATGCTAGCCGAGGTGATGACGTTGCACCGATCAATGAGTTCCTCCACCACGTCATCTTTCAGATCGGGGCAACAATAACGGGGTCATTTCCGTCCTGTTCCCTCCATGGAGAAGACGATCGAACAATGGCAGAAGAAAGGGTGAAGGGCTGAAGGAAAATGGAGGAGGGAGAGGAAGAGCGTGCAACAGTAGTTCCAAATCAAGAGGGAAAGGCGAAGAGTCAGTGGATAGTTCCGAGTTTGCCATGGTTCACGAAGAGGCGCCCCGGCCTACACATCCGTTCAGAAATACTCCTACTACTCACCGTCGTCTCACTGATATGTTGGAACGGGACCACATGTCAACGAAACATGGTGTGTAATTTCTCATGCAAAATGCGATCTGGCCGTGTTGGCCCGAGGTGCCGCATTAGTTATCAACCTTTATTTTTTTAATGGCGTGCCGATCAGTTTTGAAGCATGACTAACTGGTACTGTACGCAGAGAAAATATAAACTAGTCTACCACTACTCCACCTCCAGTACTAGTAGTATAAAAAAGATATATAGGCTGGAGCTTGAGAGCTTTCTTGCTAGGGGCTGCCCACTTTCTTCTCACACTACCACCCTCTCTCCAGATCTAAAAAATATGGCCCCTCTCTCCCTCCTCACCGGTGGTCATAGATCCGCTGGGGAAGAAAAGGACGTGCAACGTTGACGCACTCGTCGTCAGCGAGCGAGGTCACGCACTCACGACAAGGCTGTCCTCTCAGACCTAGCGCCTGCGTGGGATGGCCTCCGCCCCCAAGCTCACTGCCGTAGTGTGTGCGGAGGACGACGACCACGAGTGAAGCCACTTCCCGCCGACCCTCAGGCAGGCTACCTCTTTTCGAACCATAACCTTGTTCTATTGCCCCATCTGCCACGTCGTTGCATGTGGATCTTTTTCCACTCCACCATCTTCCCAATTTGCTATCCTCTGCTCTGCTGGCCACGCAGACGAAAACCATAATTTTCACTATTGAAGGAAACCCTACTTCCTGCAGACTAATCCATGTCTGAGTTGAATAAGGAAAGCAAGGGGGACTGTACTGTCCAAGAGAGTAGGCATCGAACCCGCATCTAGGTTGAAAAGGGGAAAATCAGTAGCTAAGGAACGAGTCTCGTGTCTCTTGGTTGAAGAAGGGTAGAAAGGCATGACAACGCAATAGAGAATGACCAGGTCGATCGGTTTGTTGTCCTCGCATAGGAAAAAGGTGCTAAAGAGAGCAAAAATGGGACATAATCCACATATGCTGCCTAGATATTTGTTGCTCTGGGCAACCATACCTCCCTCACCACTCTGCGTCCGTGGAGGTACATCGTACTGGTGCGCCCACTGTCCGAATGGGCCTCCCATGCTCTTATTGCCACTTTTTTGCTGTTAGTATAACGCCCGCAGTCAAGTCAAGCAATGCTACTGCTAAAGTGATGCCACATTTAACTAATGCCGCTCTCAGTCTAATGCCACCGATAAATTTAAGCAACGCCAATAGTCTAAGGCATTCTAATGCTGTCGCACAGCCAGTATACCAACGATGAAACTTGTTACTACCTTCAGATTTTTGCACTATTAATGCTTATAGATTACATACCTCACTTTCATGAGATAAGTTAATTTTTTTTGTACAGTGTCACCAAAATGCCAAGGTGCTGATGTCATTTTATTTTGGTTAAACTGCACAGACAATTATGAAGACAAGAGGAAAGGTCAAGAGTGGGCACCTCCTCCTCCGGCTGTTTTCTTGATTCGTTCGATCAAGTTTTTATGTTTGATCGATTATCAAGATTGGGTTAGCAATTTTTAAGGTCCCCCCGAGTTCAAAATGATATTTACCTTGGAGGTACATGGTTTGCAATTTTTTATACTGTCATTAGTTAATAATGCTAGTTACCTTCAGACTTTTGTATTTGGTTTAATGCTCATGCAGAGCTAGTATACCAATGCTGAAACTTGTTACCTTTACATTTTGTATTGGTAATTCTTATAGAAACCTTCTAGTGCTAGAGTTTATTGAAATCTGTTCAGTAAAACCATTGTACTATACCCTGTAATAAACTAACTACTCTACTGTCGCACTAGCCAGTGGATTAGTGTATATTTGTAGTATTCGAATGGTGTTGCATTAGAGTATGGGCATAAATGAAATGTGGCAAGCTTTCCCAGATATGTGCTCAAGAAAACTACTACCTGTTTTTCTAGATACTAGACGTTTGGGTACTTTAAATTGAACCGCGAAAACGTCTTATATTAAGGAACAAAGGGTGTAGAGTTCACTCAAATTATCCCGGTAAAGCTAGTCATACCTTTGTTAAAATTAATGTTCATTATGTTATCGGAGGAGGTCTGTATGTTTGTCTCTAATGCCTGTCGACTACATACCTGACATCATGATGTAATGTTAAGTCATTTCCTTTTGTACAGTGTCACTGAATTGTCAAGGCGGTGATGGCATTTTATTTGAGTAGACTGCACAAAATTTGCTTAAAAGAAGAGGAAAGGTCAGGAATGGCTCAGTTTTTCAGAAAAAACTATGTATGCCTTCCTGACATCAGCCGTTGTTGCTTTATTTATTCCTTCAAACAGGTGGATAGAAACAGTCTTGCTACCTTTTCCCATTATGAAATTGGAATGCTTATATTTGTGAGTCTATGCTTCAACTAGTGCCACTTTTAGAGTAATCACACTTTCAATATCTATGCAAACAGGGATGCCCGATTTTAGTGGAACTGCACAAAAAGTCCAACTGGTTCAACATTAGGAGCATGTTTTTTTCCAAACCTTTATATCCAATTGGTGGCACTATGAGCTGTTCATTACAAAGGTACATGGTTTTCTACTATCTTGCTACTCTTTGTATACTGTCATTAGATAGTAATACTAGTGGTTTGCATGTGAATTTATTGGCAGGGTGGAACTACATTGGAGGTGCAGGACATGATTCAATGATTGGATGCTCAATTTCGGTTGTATTGATTTCACCTCTTACAGCACTGCGAACATGGATATCCTTGGTCTGATGAAGAATAGGCGCTATATTTCTGCTCTAAACCAGCAAATCAATTCAGTATGAAATTGGCCAGGGCAAACATAACTGTATCAGATTGTCCAGTGCAGAACATGATAGATGCTAAGCGGAAGAGACATGTTTAAACCAAAAATACAAGGTGTGGTATATGTTTACTAGCTGCTTGATATTTTTGCAGAACGAGATGTCTGCTCGTTGCCATTTGGCAAACAAACAAAGTGTTCGCAATTTTGGTTGAACTACACAAGAGAATACTATAGTCAATGCATGCAGTGCCATTTGAAAATAGACACAGAAAGATTGGATAGTCACTTCATGGACTGCAGAAAAGTAGTACTGTACTATTTATTGGCCAACACTAGGTGCTTCATTGCTTTGGTCTGATTATACAATGGGCATCATTTTGCCTAAGTTAAAGTTTGTATTCCGAAAATAGTCTCGCGGTGTGATCGAGAGAAGACCAAATCATATTGCAGTGGATGTTCCTCCATCATTTGTGGTTCATTCTCATGGTTCCAGCTCTTGGTGAAACCACTTACGTTTGCAATAGGAATTGTAGACTTCACAAATAAATTTGTCTTTCAGTCTGTACTGAATGCTGGCCAAGAGAAGCATCCATGTTAGTAGGAAGAACATATGTTTTTTCTAGATCTCTGCTTTTGGAGCTACATATTTGTATATGATCTGTTATTGTATATCTTAATATTTTTGTTGTTGATTTGTTATTGTATATCTTAATATTTTAGTATATAAACTTGGTCAAAGTTTGTAAAGCTTGACTTTGACCAAAGCTAATATGCGAACTAAATAAAAATGGAGGGAGTACCTCCTTTCCGGTTTGCAGGGCTTAATTCAAACCTCTCACCAACCAAGGTACTCCCTCCGTCCGGGATTTATTAGTCCCGTGAGCAAAGCAGCAAGACCAAGGCATGGCAATAATTAACGGCATGTAGAAGTTTAAGCCTAATTAATTCCAGCGATTTAAGTGGCTGCATGCGTGCCCTCGGCTGCGACTCGTTGCATGGTGCTTCGCGTACTACCTGCGAGCGATTCTGAGTGCCTCCATGCAGCCGGCCGTAATTAAGGCAGCTAACTGATGCAAAAAAAGATACACTTTAAATCCGTGGAATCATTATTGACAAGGAGGGAGATGATTCGAGTGCACTCGTTTGATCGCCATGCCGACGTGCAACCCAGAAGGGACGGGACGGCACAGTCATAATTTCAGTTTCTCTAGTTTTCCATGGCAAGCTGGCACGCTAAGCCATTATGCATTGAATTTCGATGACCGTCGCGCTACCTTCCGCCTATAAGTACTGTTTCCCGGCCTTCTCAGGTGACAGCATGACCCAACATGCCATATCCTCATAAGCCCCCACCGGCCTGACGTCGCTCGCCACGTCCGCCATGCCGCCGCCCGTCCGCGGTAGGCGACGCCGGAGGCGGTCACCGCCGAAACTAGTGTTCGGGTTTTCACCGGAAACCAGACGGAGGGAGGAGGCATTCTATCTGTCTTTAGATGGCAATGCGGAGATCGAGGATTTGTTGGAGCGTGACCGCATGGCGGAGGAGCAGGAGTTGTTGGAGCGCGACCACCTGGCGGAGGAGCAGCGTATCACCGATTTGCGCCGCCAACGGCACATGGAGCAGTAGCGCACCGACGCTCTGAGTCGCGAGCAGAGCGCCCGAAACTGGGCTGACTACATGGAGGCCGGCGCTCGACAAATAGCGCTGGAGGCTGTCAGGCACGCACGCTTTCGTGACGCCGATTTTTACTACCAGCTCGTCAAGTGGGTTTCCCGCTTGGAAGTCGAAGCTTTGGTGGACCACGCCGGCATGGAAAGGGCCAACGCGCGCGTGCAACTTGCCCTATCGCACCTCTGGCAAGTCCGAGGCAAGGTGGAGGACGCCGGTGCCGGCGTTTTGCATGGACAGCAGATGGCGGCCGGCATCGTCTAGTTAGCTAAGAGTAAGTTAGTACTTGTACGCTACTAGAGTGTTAGTGGGAGTAGATAGTTAACTTGGCTATGATGGTTGTCAACGTGGAAGTTCAGTACTCTATATGTGGATCAGACCTGTTATTTTGGTCTGAATGTTGAACTTTCTGTTTGGATGTATGGAATGGGCTGTTCTTTTTTTTAAATGGGTTGTATTTGTCCTCCATGGTTTAGAGGCTAACTTGTGGGCCTAGCAAGTTGACGCGTACACAATCAGGAGATGATTGTACGTGGAGAGGATGATAGCAGGGACCCGCCAAGGTCATGGCAGTACGCAAGCAAGTGCCTCCTTATTTCAAGCCAATAAAAAATGGCTCCTCCTAGTGGATTTCTGACATATGGATCCCATGCCATTGTCAACGTAGTCAATAAACGAGAGAATTGCACAACGAGCGGCTAACACCAGGGACCCAGCAGCTCGCCCGGTTATTTTTGTTTTGGGTTAATTTGATAAATGCCACTCCAAATCTGGTGTATCCGAGAAATGCCACTGCAATTTCCAAACTTTGAAAAATGCCATTTCATGCCATTTCTAGTGGCATTTTTCGAAGTCTGGAGTGGCGTTTTTCAAAGTTTGCAAACTGCAGTGGCATTTTTCAAAGTTTGCAAAAATTGCAGTGGCATTTTTCAAAGTTTGGAAATTGCAGTGGCATTTTTATGAATCACCATAATTGGAGTGGCATTTATCTAATTTGTTTTTGAGATGGAAGCAGGGTGTCAACTGGGCTGTGCGGGACACTCTGGCCTGTCTAGACAGCCTTTTCTTTTATGTTTACCACAGACCAACCCAGTAGTTTTTTTTCTTTCTGAACATGGCTAGCCCAGTTCTTTTGTGATTTGTCAAGTAAGTCGGTTTATCAGGCCTGTTGGGCTGCAAATCTTTCAAGACGAGGAGAGCTTCATTCGGCTGACCGAGAAAATGGCCTATCAGTAATGAGAAATGGGCTGTACATTTTCAAAACACATCAAACCGGCAATTATTTTCAAATATCTACTTTTTCATTTCGAGATTTTAAATTGCATTGATTTTTATGCGTGGACAATTTATTGGATTTTATATTGATATACATTTACTTTTTTAAATCAGTCTGAATGTGACTCGAAATTTCAGGATTAAAAACAGTTCAGACCGCACCGACATATGCAAAATTTCGTATAATTTTTTAACTATGGCCATAATATGGGTTGTAATGCTAACATAAAGAATATGGACTCCAAAAAAACCCGTAAGAATTAGCAAATGAGCTGTAAATTATTTAAAATAATGGCAGATGGGCTGTATCCTGTTTTCCACAGATTTGAGGCTTTCCGCAGATGGCCTGTACACTGTTGGATGTCCATCCAACGGCCGTCATGCTTCTTCAATCTCTGCTCTTCCTGCTCTAGCCGCTCAAACAAGCGCTGGCGGGACTGCCTGCTCCCTCCTCCCCGCGGCCGGCTGTGCTGCCGCACAGACCTCACCGCCTCACCGTACTCCCATCACTGGCCTAGCCATCCCTCTACTCACCCACACCTGTTGTTATTCTCCGGCGATGGCAGACGAACCAGTAAACCCTCGTACAGTCACACTCCCCTCCACGTAGGAAACAAAAACAACGGCCGAGTCTTCCCTGCCCCCGTGTCGTTCCCTTCCTAAGCCTCGCCGTCGTCCACCGCCCTAGTGCTCTCGGCGTGGCGTGGTCAGCGTGGTCAACGACCGACATGCATCTGAAGTGGACTGTACGTGGAGAGGCTGACAGCTGGGTCCACGGCCGCACTCAAGGAAATGCCTCCTTATTACGCGCAAAATAATGATTTCCTCCACCTGACATCTGGGACCCACCGAAACGGCCTCTGTATTTCGCGAAAAAACGTTACCGCCGCTGACAGCTCGGACCCACCAGCTATATCTTCGCACGTAAGGAAGTGCCTCCTTATTACGCACAAAAAAAATGAATACTCCCCCTGCTAGCTGGGACCCAGTATAGTGGGCCTACTAAGTTGACGGGGACGAAGGGCTTTTTCAACTTAGTCAATATGCACGATTCTAGCTCGACTGACCGTACGATGTTCATCCAACGGCTGTAGTGCTTCTTCAACCTCTGGCCTTCTTGCTCCAGCCGCCCAAAGCAGCGCCGGTCGTGCCGCCTGCTCCTGCCTCCCATGACCGGCTGTGCTGCCGCAGAAGCCTCACCGCCCCCATACTACTCCCACCGCTGGCCAGGCCATCCCTCCACTCCACTCACCCACAACCCCTGTTATTCTGCGGCGACGGCAGCGCAGCCGAACCAGTGAACCCTCGTACTCCTCTCCGCGTGGGCATCCACTGCCGCGTCTTCCCCGGCTCTGCGTCGTCCCCTTCCTAAGCCTCGCCATCGTCCACCGACGTGGTGCTATCGGCGCGGCGTGGTCAATGTGGTCAACGACCGAATTCCATCAGAAGAATACTGTACGTGGAGAGGCTGACAGCTGGGTCCACGGCAGCCGCAAGGAAGTGACTCCTTATTACGCGGAAAATAATTATTCCTCCACCTGACAGCAGGGACCCACCGGATGCCCACCAGTATATTGTGAAAAAACGTTTTCCCCTGACTGCTAGGACCCACCCAATGGGCCACCGTATTTCGCGAAAAAAACGTTCCCCCTGCTGTCAGCTCGGACGCACCGGAAGTGCCTCCTTATTACGCACAAAAAAATGAATACCCCCTGCTAGCTGGGACCCACCTTGGTGAGAGGCTGACTTGTGGGCCTACTAAGTTGACGGGGACGGAGGGCTTTGTCAACTTAGTCAATATGCACGATTCTAGCTCTAGTGACCGTATGATGTCCATCCAACGGCCGTAGTGCTTCTTCAACCTCTGGTCTTCTTGCTCCAGCCACCCAAACCAGCGCCGGTCATGCCTCGTGCTCCTGCCTCCTGTGGCCGGCAGCGATGTGGCGGAGGCCTCACCGCCCCCTACTACTCCCACCGCTGGCCAGTCCATCCCTCTACTCACCCATACCCCCTGTTATTCTACGGCGATGGCAGCCTCACACCGCAGCGAACAAGTGAACCCTCGTACTCCTCTACGCGTGGGCATCCACTGCCACGTCTTCCCTGGCTCCGCGTCGTCCCCTTCCTAGGCCTCGCCGTCGTCCACCGCCCTGGTGCTCTCGGCACGGTGTGGTCAACGTGGTCAAGGAACGGCTTCCATCGGACGTGGACTGTACGTGGAGAGGTCAAGCTGGGTCCACGGCCGCAACAAGGAAGTGCGTCCTTATTACGTGCAAAATAATTATTCCTCCACCTGACAGCGGGGACCCACTGGACGGGCCACCGTATTTCGCCCCCTTGACTGCTGGGACCCACCATCTACATCTTCGCACGCAAGGAAGTGCCTGACAGTTGGGACCCACCTGGTCGAAGTGTATGTAGCATTGTCATTCTGGTCGCAAACGTGTACGTACATATATACTGGTGGATGTAGAGGCGCGCACGTGTCGTGGTAGAGGCGGCCAGGGTGCAAGAAAGAAAATACGGCCATGTATGTGTACATACGGGCGGGATCTCAAACGCCTACTCGCGCATATGTACGGCGAGGGCTCGTTGACATGGCTGGGTCGGAACGGAGAAACAACGTCGTCGTCGTGTTCATGGGGAGGCAACGGGACGCGTGGGGGCCAACCGACTGGGTCGGAACGGAATGCGTGGTCGTGTTCATCGGGAGGGCTTGGAAGGAATAGGCGATGGAAACGAGGCCTGGCATACTACACAACGGAGGAAACGAACCTCCTACGTTCGGAACGGGGTCCTGTTGATCGGGAGGGGTTTGGCGTAACGCAAAACGGAGGAAACGGACCTCCTATGGTCGAAACGGGGGTCCTGTTGATCGGGAGGGGTGTGGCGTACCGCAAAACAGACAAAACGGACTTGTGTTGGAGCGCTACGGTCGAAACGGGGGTCCTGTTCATCGGGAGGGGTGTGGCGTACCGCAAAACGGGACTCCACGGGATACTGTTCATCTCCACCATCGACCCCCTCCAGCCTCCACGAGCTACTGTTCATCCACCGTCGACCTCCTCCAGCCTCCACCTGCGACTGTTGATCCAGCCTCCACCGAGTGCTACTCCGCCGGCTACTGTTCAACCAGCCCTCTCCATGGGCACCTATTCAACCACCCCTCCACGGGCTACTGTTTATCCTGCCCTCCATCGTCTACTGTTCATCCTGCCCTCCACGGGGTGGTCCTGTTCATCCATCCCTCCATGGGGTCCTATTCATCCAGCCCCAACCGGCTTGATCGATCGGGGTCCTGTTCATCCAGAGGCAACACCACGGGGTCCTACTCATCCACCCCCACTGGGAACTGTTCATCCACCCCCCCACAATGCTCACTGTTCATCCAGAGGCAGCATCGATCGGCTTCAGTTAGCAGCAGTAGCGAAGGAATCGCTCGATCGGGTTCAGTTAACAACCATCGATCGATAGCTCGGGTTCAGTAACACGTAGCCTGCAGTGCAATCGCTCGGGTTCAATTAGAGCCCAATGCCTCGCTCGGGTTCAGTTAGAGCCAACGCCTCGCACACATGTGCGTACGTGTACGAGAGAAACGTGCATCGCTCGGCCCCTGACCTCCCACCGTAACCGGGAACTCCACGAAATTTTCCTCCCCCTCACTTCTACCACGGTTTTTTCCGTCATGGACGGCCCAAAGAATGTCATGCAGCTGCGTCTCCGGCCCGCCTAGGACGAACATCCCATTTTCTGTCATGATTTTTTGTCATAGAAGTAGGAGCCCACCACATCTATGATGATACCGGGTTTTGTTACAATAATCGTCATAGAAGTGTCATATGTATGACAGAAAAAATTCGTTCGGCCCAAAATGTCACGGATGTGTCTTTTTTTGTAGTGTAAGCACCGCTATGATATGACCGAGGTGGATTATGGTGGAGGGGGCACCGCACACAGCTAAGAGATCAATGATCAACTTGTCTATCTATGGGGTGACCCCTCCCCTGTATATAAAGGAGTGGAGGAGGGGAATGACCGGCCCTCCTATGGCGCGCCCCATGGGGAGTCCTACTCCCACCGGGAGTAGGATTCCCCCCTTCCCTAGTTGGACTAGGAGTGGAAGGAAGCGGGAGAGAGGGGGAAGGAAAGGGGGGGCGATCCCCCACCCAATTCGGATTGGGCTTGAGGTGGACGCGCCCCCTCCTAGGCCTCCCTCTCTTCTCTCGCACTATGGCCCAATAAGGCCCATATACCTCCCGTGGGGTTCCGGTAACCTCCCGCTGCACCAGTATATGCCCGAACTCACCTGGAACCATTCTGACGTCCAAATATAGTCATCCAATATATCGATCGTTATGTCTCGACCATTTCAAGACTCCTCGTCATGTCCATGATCATATCTGGGACTCCGAACTACCTTCGGTACATCAAAACACATAAACTCATAATACCGGTCGTCACCGAACGTTTAGCGTGCGGACCCTACGGGTTCGAGAACTATGTAGACATGACCGAGACACGTCCCCGGTCAATAACCAATAGCGGAACCTGGATGTTCATATTGGCTCCCACATATTCTACGAAGATCTTTATTGGTCAAACCGCATAACGATATACGTCGTTCCCTTTGTCATCGGTATGTTACTTGCCCGAGATTCCATCATTGGTATCTCAATACCTAGTTCAACCTCGTCATCGGCAAGTCTCTTTACTTGTTCTGTAATGCTACATCCATAACTAACTCATTAGCTACATTGCTTGCAAGGCTTATAGTGATGTACATTACCGAGAGGGCCCAGAGATACCTCTCCGACAATCGGAGTGACAAATCCTAATCTCGATATATGCCAACTCAACAAACACCATCGGAGACACCTGTAGAGCACCTTTATAATCACCTAGTTGTGTTGTGACATTTGGTAGCACACAAAGTGTTCCTCCGGTATTCGGGAGTTGCATGATCTCAGAGTCATAGGAACATGTATAAGTTATGGAGAAAGCAATAGCAACAAACTAACCGATCATAGTGCTAAGCTAATGGATGGGTCAAGTCAATCACATCATTCTGTAATGATGTGATCCCGTTAATCAAATGACAACTCATGTCTATGGTTAGGAAACATAAACATCATTGATTCAACGAGCTAGTCAAGTAGAGGCTAACTAGTGACACTCTGTTTGTCTATGTATTCACACACGTACTAAGTTTCTGGTTAGTACAATTCTAGCATGAATAATAAACATTTATCATGATATAAGGAAATATAAATAACAACTTTATTATTGGCTCTAGGGCATATTTCCTTCAGTCTCCCACTTGCACTAGAGTCAATAATCTAGATTACATTGTAATGATTCTAACACCCATGGAGTCTTGGTGCTAATCATGTTTTGCTCATGAGAGAGGCTTAGTCAACGAGTCTGCAACATTCAGATCCATATGTATCTTGCAAATCTCTATGTCTCCCTCCTTGACTTGATCGCAGATGGAATTGAAGCGTCTCTTGATGTGCTTGGTTCTCTTGTGAAATCTGGATTCATTTTCTAAGGCAATTGCACCAGTATTGTCACAAAAGATTTTCATTGGACCCGATGCACTAGGTATGACACCTAGATCGGATATGAACTCCTTCATCTAGACTCCTTCATTTGCTGCTTCCGAAGTAGCTATGTATTCCGCTTCACACATAGATCCCGCCACGACGCTCTGCTTGGAACTGCACCAACTGACAGCTCCAGCATTTAATAAAAACACGTATCCAGTTTGTGACTTGGAGTAATCCGGATCAGTGTCAAAGCTTGCATCGACGTAATCATTTACGATGAGCTCTTTGTCACCTCCATATACGAGAAACATATCCTTAGTCCTTTTCAGGTATTTCAGGATATTCTTGACCGCTGTCCAGTGATCCACTCCTGGATTACTTTGGTACCTCCCTGCTAAACTGATAGCAAGGCACACATCAGGTATGGTACACATCATTGCATACATGATAGAGCCTATGGCTGAAGCATAGGGAACACCTTTCATTTTCTCTCTATCTTCTGTAGTGGTCGGGCATTGACTCTGACTCAACTTCACACCTTGTAATACAGGCAATAACCCTTTCTTTTCCTGATCCATTTCGAACTTCTTCAAAACTTTATCAAGGTATGTGCTTTGTGAAAGTCCAATTAAGCGTCTTGATCTATCTCTATAGATCTTGATGCCCAATATATAAGCAACTTCACCGAGGTATTACATTGAAAAAAAATCTTATTCAAGTATCCTTTTATGTTATTCAGAAATCCAGTATCATTTTCGATCAACAATATGTCATCTACATATAATAACAGAAATGCTACGGAGCTCCCACTCACTTTCTTGTAAATACATGCTTCTCCAAAAGTCTGTATAAAACCATATGGTTTGATCACACTATCAAAGCGTATATTCCAACCCAGAGAGGCTTGCACCAGTCCATAAATGGATCGCTGGAGGTTGCACACTTTGTTAGCACCTTTTGGATCGACAAAACCTTCTGGTTGCATCATATACAACTCTTCTTTAAGATATCTATTAAGGAATGCAGTTTTGACATCCATTTGCCAAATTTCATAATCATAAAATGCGGCAATTGCTAACATGATCCGGACAGACTTAAGCATCGCTACGAGTGAGAAGGTCTCATCGTAGTCAACTCCTTTGAACTTGTTGAAAAGCTTTCGCAACAAGTCGAGCTTTGTAGACAGTAATATTACCGTCACTGTCAGTCTTCTTCTTGAAGATCCATTTATTCTCTATGGCTTGCCGATCATCGGGCAAGTCAACCAAAGTCCACACTTTGTTCTCATACATGGATCCCATCCCAGATTTCATGGCCTCAAGCCATTTTGCGGAATCTGGGCTCATCATCGCTTCCTCAAGTAACATGACTTCCAGAACAGGATTACCGTACCACTCTGGTGTGGATGTTACTCTGGTTGACCTACGGGGTTCGTTAGTAACTTGATCAGAAGTTTCATGATCATCATCATTAGCTTCCTCACTTACTGGTGTAGGACTCACTAGAACTAATTTCAGTGATGAACTACTTTCCAATAAGGGAGAAGGTACAATTACCTCGTCAAGTTCTACTTTCCTCCCACTCACTTCTTTCGAGAGAAACTCCTTCTCTAGAAAGGATCCATTCTTAGCAACGAATATCTTGCGTTCGGATCTGTGATACAAGGTGTACCCAATAGTCTCCCTTGGGTATCCTATGAAGACACATTTCTCTGATTTGGGTTTGAGCTTATCAGGTTGAAGGTTTTTAACATAAGCATCGCAGTCCCAAACTTTAAGAAACGACAACTTGGGTTTCTTGCCAAACCATAGTTCATAAGGTGTCGTCTCAACGGATTTAGATGGTGCCCTATTTAACGTGAATGCAGCCGTCTGATACGTCTCCATCGTATCTATAATTTTTGATTGTTCCATGCCAATATTCTACAACTTTCATATACTTTTGGCAACTTTTTATACTATTTCTGGGACTAACATATTGGTCCAGTGCCCAGTGCCAATTGTTGTTTGTTGCATGTTTTTTGTTTCGCAGAATATCCATAACAAACGGAGTCCAAACGATACAAAAACTGACAGAGATTTTTTTGGAATATATGATTTTTGGGAAGAAAAATCACGCGAGACGGTGCCCGAGGAAGGCACCAGGCAGGGGGGCGCGCCCCACCCCCCTAGGCGTGCCCCTGACCCTCGGGGCCACCCCGTAAGGCCGTTGATGCCCTTCTTTTGCCGCAAGAGCTAATATCTAGATAGAGATCGTGTCAAAATTTCAGCCCAATCAGAGTTACGGATCTTCGGGAATATAAGAAACGGTGAAAGGGTAGAATCTGAGAACATAGAAACAGAGAGAGACAGAGAGACAGATCTCATCTCGGAGGGGCTCTCGCCCCTCCCACTCCATGGAGGCCATGGACCAGAGGGGAAACCCTTCTCCCATCTAGGGATAAGGTCAAGGAAGAAGAAGAAGGAGGGGGGCTCTCTCCCCTTCGCTTCCGGTGGCACCGGAGTGCCACCGGGGGCCATCATCATCACCCCAATCTTCACCAACAACTTCACCGCCATCATCACCAACTCTTCCCCCCTCTATGCAGCAGTGTAACCTCTCTCTTACCCGTTGTAATTTATACTTAAACATGGTGCTCAACGCTATATATTATTTCCCAATGATGTACGGCTATCCTATGATGTTTGAGTAGACCCGTTTTGTCCTATTGGTTATTTGATGATCGTGATTGGTTTGAGTTGCATGTTTTATTATTGGTGTTGTCCTATGGTGCTCCCCATGTCGTGCAAGCGTGAGGGATTCCCGCTGTAGGGTGTTGCAATACGTTTATGATTCGCTTATAGTGGGTTGCGTGAGTGACTGAAACACAAACCCGAGTAAGGGGGTTGTTGCGTATGGGATAAAGAGGACTTGGTACTTTAATGCTATGGTTGGGTTTTACCTTAATGATCTTTAGTAGTTGCGGATGCTTGCTAGAGTTCCAATCATAAGTGCATATGATCCAAGTAGATAAAGTATGTTAGCTTATGCCTCTCCCTCAAATAAAATTGCAATAATGGTTACCGGTCTAGTTATCGCTTGCCTAGGGACAAATAACTTTCTCGTAACAACAAGCTCTCTACTAAACCTAACTTAGTTGTGTCCTTATCTAAACAACCCTACTTTTTATTTACATAATATTTATTATCTTGCAAACCTATCCAATAACACCTACAAAGTACTTCTAGTTTCATACTTGTTCTAGGTTAAGCAAACGTCAAGCATGCGTGGAGTTGTATCGGTGGTCGATAGAACTTGAGGGAATATTTGTTCTGCCTTTAGCTCCTCGTTGGGTTCGACACTCTTACTTATCGAAAACTGTTGCGATCCCCTATACTTGTGGGTTATCAAGACCTTTTTCTGGCACCGTTGCCAGGGAGCAATAGCGTGGGGTGAATATTCTCGTGTGGGCTTGTTTGCTTTATCACTAAGTAATTTTTATTTGATGTTATTAGTTGTTCTTTATCTTTAGTTATGGATATGGAACACGAAATACCAAAAAATTTGGTCTACTTGCTGCTCATCGAGATGCTCGTTATGTGACAGATATTATGTACTACTTTGATAATCCAGAGAAAACTCCATTCAATTTGGTAATGGAGACACGTTGGATCAACGTGAATACTTTAGGGATTATCGCTTGACTTAAAAAGGGAAACTATTATGGGATCAAATTTATATGTTGAAATGGTATGCTAGGGAATTATGCTTGAGATATGATTATACTTGTTGCTCTAGGATGAAGGCTCCACACCTTCCCTTTTTATGCAAATTTAATGATAATGAAACATTGGCTTCTTATGCTAGAGGTATATATGACTATTATGATGTTGAACAAATAGAAGAATTTGTTGCTTTTGTGGGTGCTTATGAAATTGAATCTATGTTCAAAGAATATGAAAATCTTTATGATGCTGTTTACAGCCCTGAAAATTTAGCTATCCTTAAATATTGTTATGAGAATTATGAATACAATTCCGATATTGATGCGTTTATTGAGAAAGTCTCCGCTGTCCCAGAAGAGACAAATATTTTGCAAGAATCTATGGAAGAAGAAATTGATGAAACTATGAGCTCATTGGATGAAAAAGATGAGGAGGAGAGCGAAGAACAAAAGGAGGAAGAGCGGATTGATCACCCGTGCCCACCTTCTAATGACAGTAACTCTTCAACTCATACATTGTTTAATTTCCCTTCATGCTTACCGAAGTATGAATGCTATGATAATTGCTATGATCCCGTTGATTCTTTTGAAATATCCCTTTTTGATGATGCTTGCTATGCTTGTGGCCAAGATGCCAATAAGATTTATGCTTATGGAGATGAACTTGCTATAGTTCCTTATGTTAAACATGAAATTTTTGCTATTGCACCAACACATGATAGTCCTATTATCTTTTTGAATTCTCCCAACTACACTATATCAGAGAAGTTTGCACTTATTAAGGATTATATTGATGGGTTGCCTTTTACTACTACACATGATGATTTTGATACATATAATATGCATGTGCTTGCTGCTCCTACTTGCAATTATTATGAGAGAGGAACTATATCTCCATCTCTCTATGTTTCCAATATGATAAAATTGCAAGAAACTGTTTATACTATGCATTGGCCTTTACTATGTGTGCATGAATTGTTCTTTTATGACATGCCGATGCATAGGAAGAGAGTTAGACTTCGTTGTTACATGATATATGTTACTTTGTGCTCACTAATAAGTTACAAATCATTATTAATTAAAATTGGCTTTGATATACCTTGGGATCCGGGTGGATTCACTACTTGAGCACTATATGCCTAGCTTAATCGCTTTAAATAAAGCGATGACAGGGAGACAACCCGGAAGTTTTAGAGAGTCATTTATTTATGTTGAGTGCTTTCATATAGTTTAAAAACAACAAAAGTAAAGAGGGGAACCCAAAACTTTTTCAAAAAGGAAAGTGAAAGTGAGAGAGACAAGCATTGTTGAAGTGGGAGCTAGCCTTGAACTTTGTTCATGCTCACGGAAACTTTGTGAATCTTGATTACAGAAACTTTTCAACAAAAATAATTATCCCCTTGTACAATTCTATTGTATTATAAAAATAATGTGCCAAGGTTTGCCTTTAGGATGTTTACAATGCTTGTTGGTTTGTACGATGCAGGACAGAAACTTTGGCTGTAGTGCGCGATTTTACATTTTTTACTGGAACGTCAAATGGTTCTGATTCTTTCTGAAATGCATTTCTATACAAATTTTTTATTTTTCCTAATTTTGGAAGAATTTTTCAAGCATGAGAAGTATGGTGAATGTTCAGATTATTACAGACAATTCTGTTTTAGAAAGATTCTGTTTTTGATGCATAGTTTGCTTGTTTTGATGAAACGATCGATTTATATCAGTGGATTAGGCCATGAAAAAAGTTATATTACAGTAGAAAAAATGCAAAAATAAAATATGAATTGGTTTGCAACAGTACTTAGAGTAGTAATTTGCTTTATTATACTAACAGATCTTACCGGGTTTTCTATTGAAGTTTTGTTTGGATGAAGTGTTCGATGATCGAGAAGGTCTCGATGTGAGAAGAAGGAAGAGAGGCAAGAGCTCAAGCTTGGGGATGCCCGAGGCACCCAAGTAAACATTCAAGGAGACTCAAGCGTCTAAGCATGGGGATGCCCTGGAAGGCATCCCCTCTTTCTTCAACAAGTACCGGTATGTTTTCGGATTCGTTTCTTTCATACGATATGTGCAATCTTGGAGCGTATTTTGCATTTAGTTTTCATTTTTCTTTTATGCACCATGCTGGTATGAGATATTCCTTGGTTGATTTATAGAATTCTCTATGCACTTCACTTATATGTTTTGAGTATGGCTTTATAGAATGCTTCATGTGCTTCACTTATATCATTTGAAGTTTGGATTGCCTGTTTCTCTTTCCATAGGAAACCGCCATTTGTAGAATGCTCTTTTGCTTCACTTATATTTGTTAGAGCACGGGCATATCTTTTGTAGAAAGAATTAAACACTCTTGATTCACTTATATCTATTTAGAGAGATGACAGGAATTGGTCATTCACATGGTTAGTCATAAAATCCTACATAAAACTTGTAGATCACTGAATATGGTATGTTTGATTCCTTGCAATACTTTTGCGATATAAAGATGGTGATATTAGAGTCATGCTAGTGGGTAGTTGTGTATTAGTAGAAATACTTGTGTTGAGGTTTGTGATTCCCGTAGCATGCATGTATGGTGAACCGTTATGTAATGAAGTCGGAGCATGAGGTATTTATTGATTGTCTTCCTTATGAGTGGCGGTCGACGACGAGCGATGGTCTTTTCCTACCAATCTATCCCCCTAGGAGCATGCGCATAGTACTTTGTTTCGATAGCTAATAGACTTTTGCAATAAGTATGTGAGTTCTTTAAGACTAACGTTGAGTCCATGGATTATACGCACTCTCACCCTTCCATCATTGCTAGCCTCTCTAGTATCGCGCAACTTTCGCCGGTACCTTGAACCCACCATATAACCTCCTCAAAACAGCCACCATACCTACCTATCATGGCATTTCCATAGCCATTCCGAGATATATTGCCATGCAACTTCCATCATCATCATATACATGACTTGAGCATTCATTGTCATATTGCTTTGCATGATCGTAAGATAGCTAGCATGATGTTTTCATGGCTTGTCCATTTTTTGATGTCATTACTACGCTAGATCATTGCACATCCCGGTACACTGCCGGAGGCATTCATATAGAGTCATATCTTTTTCTAGTATCGAGTTGTAATATTGAGTTGTAAGTAAATAAAAGTGTGATGATCATAATTATTAGAGCATTGCCCCAGTGAGGAAAGGATGATGGAGACTATGATTCCCCCACAAGTCGGGATGAGACTCCGTAATTTAAAAATAAATAAAAGAGGCCAAAGAAGCCCACCAAAAAAACAAAAAAATGAGAGAAAAAGAGAGAAGGGGCAATGTTACTATCCTTTTACCACACTTGTGCTTCAAAGTAGCACCATGTTCTTCATATAGAGAGACTGTTGAGTTATCACTTTCATATACTAGTGGGAATTTTCATTATAAAACTTGGCTTGTATATTCCGATGGTGGGCTTCCTCAAACGCCTGAGGTCTTCATGAGCAAGCAAGTTGGATGCACACCCACTTAGTTTTCAGTCTGAGCTTTCATACACTTATAGCTCTTAGTGCATCTGTTGCATGGAAATCCCTACTCACTCACATTGATATCTATTGATGGGAATCTCCATAGCCCGTTGATACGCCGAGTTGATGTGATACTTCCTCCCTTTTTGTCTTCTCCACACAACCTCCACCATCATATTCTATTCCACCTATAGTGCTATATCCATGGCTCACGCTCATGTATTGCGTGAAAGTTGAAAAGGTTTGAGAACATCAAAAGTATGAAACAATTTCTTGGCTTGTCATCGGGGTTGTGCATGATTTGAATATTTTGTGTGGTGAAGATGGAGCATAGCTAGACTATATGATTTTGTACGGATAACTTTCTTTGGCCATGTTATTTTGAAAAGACATGATTGCTTTATTAGTAGGCTTGAAGTATTATTGTTTTTATGTCAAATGATAGACTATTGCTTTGAATCACTCGTATCTTAATATTCATTCCATGATTAGATATGTGATCAAGATTATGCTAGGTAGCATTCCACATCAAAAATTATCTTTTTATCATTTACCTACTCGAGGACGAGTAGGAATTAAGCTTGGGGATGCTGATACGTCTCTGTCGTATATACAATTTTTGATTGTTCCATGCCAATATTCTACAACTTTCATATATATTTTTGGCGACTTTTTATACTATTTTTGGGACTAACATATTGATCCAGTGCCCAGTGCCAGTTCCTGTTTGTTGCATATTTTTTGTTTCGCAGAATATCCATATCAAACGGACTCCAAAGGCAGTTGATGCCCTTCTTTCGCCGCAAGAAAGCTAATATCTGGATAGAGATCGTGTTAGAATTTCAGCCCAATCGGAGTTAGGGATCTCTGGGAATATAAGAAACGGTGAAAGGGTAGAATTTGAGAACGCAGAAACAGAGAGACAGATCCAATCTCGGAGGGGCTCTCGCCCCTCCCACTCCATGGAGGCCATGCACCAGAGGGGAAACCCTTCTCCCATCTAGGGAGAAGGTCAAGGAAGAAGAAGGAGGGGGCTCTCTCCCCTTCACTTCCGGTGGCACCGGAGTGCCACCGGGGGCCATCATCATCACCGCAATCTTCACCAACAACTTCACCGCCATCATCACCAACTCTTCCCTCCTCTATGCAGCGGTGTAACCTTTCTCTTACCCGCTATATTTTGTACTTAAACATGGTGCTCAACGCTATATATTGTTTCCCAATGATGTATGGCTATCCTATGATGTTTGAGTATATCTGTTTTATCCTATTGGTTATTTGATGATCGTGATTGGTTTGAGTTGCATGTTTTATTATTGGTGCTGTCCTATGGTGATGTCCGTGTCGCGCAACCATGAGGGATTCCCGCTGTAGGTTGTTGCAATACGTTTATGATCCGCTTATAGTGGGTTGCGTGAGTGATTGAAACACAAACCCGAGTAAGGGGGTTGTTGTGTATGGGATAAAGAGGACTTGATACTTTAATGCTATGGTTGGGTTTTACCTTAATGATCTTTAGTAGTTGTGGATGCTTGCTAGAGTTCCAATCATAAGTGCATATGATCTAAGTAGAGAAAGTAAGTTAGCTTATGCCTCTCCCTCAAATAAAATTGCAATAATGATTACCGGTCTACTTATCGATTGCCTAGGGACAAATAACTTTCTCATGACAACAAGCTCTCTACTAAACCTAACTTAGTTGTGTCTTTATCTAAACAGCCCCTACTTTTTATTTGCGTAATCTTTATTATCTTGCAAACCTATCCAACAACACCTACAAAGTACTTCTAGTTTCATACTTGTTCTAGGTAAAGCAAACGTCAAGCATGCGTGGAGTTGTATCGGTGGTCGATAGAACTTGAGGGAATATTTGTTCTGCCTTTAGCTCCTCATTGGGTTCGACACTCTTACTTATCGAAAACTGTTGTGATCCCCTATACTTGTGGGTTATCACCGTCTCTAAAGCATAACCCAAAAACGATAGCAGTAAATCAGTGAGAGACATCAAAGATCGTACCATATCTAATAAAGTGCGGTTACAACATTCGGACACACCATTACGTTGTGGTGTTCCAGGTGGCGTGAGTTTCGAAACTAATCCGCATTGTTACAAATGAAGTCCAAACTCATAACTCAAATATTCACCTCCACGATCAGATCCTAGAAACTTGATTTTCTTGTTACGATGATTTTCCACTTCACTCTGAAATTCTTTGAAGTTTTCAAATGTTTCATACTTATGTTTCATTAAGTAGACATACCCATATCTGCTCAAATCATCTATGAAGGTGAGGAAATAACGATATCCTCCGCGAGCTTCAATGTTCATTGGACCACATACATCAGTATGTATGATTTCCAATAACTCTGTTGCTCGCTCCATTGTTCCGGAGAACGGAGTTTTAGTCATCTTGCCCATGAGGCATGGTTCGTCAGTATCAAGTGATTCATAATCAAGTGATTCCAGAAGTCCATCAGAATGGAGTTTCTTCATGCGCTTTACGCCAATATGACCTAAACAGCAGTGCCACAAATAAGTTGCACTATCATTATCAACACTGCATCTTTTGGCTTCAATACTATGAACATGTGTATCACTACTATCAAGATTTAGTACAAATAGACCACTCGTCAAGGTTGCATGACCATAAAAGATATTACTCATATAAAAAGAACAACCATTATTCTCTGATTTAAATGAATAACCGCCTCGCATCAAACAAGATTCAGATATAATGTTCATGCTCAACGCTGGCACCAAATAACAATTATTTAGGTCTAAAACCAATCCCTAAGGTAGATGTAGAGGTAGCGTGCCGACGGCGATCACATCGACTTTGGAACCATTTCCCACGCGCATCGTCACATCGTCCTTAGCCAATTTTCACTTAATCTGTGGCCCCTGTTTCGAGTTGCAAATGTTAGCAACTGAACCAGTATTAAATACCCAGGCACTACTGCGAGCATTAGTGAGGTACACATCAATAACATGTATATCAAATTTACCTTTCACTTTGCCATTCTTCTTCTCCGCCAAATACTTGGGGCAGTTCCGCTTCCAGTGACCAGTTCCTTTGCAGTAGAAGCACTCAGTCTCAGGCTTAGGTCCAGACTTGGGTTTCTTCACTTGAGCAGCAACTGGCTTGCTGTTCTTTTTGAAGTTCCCCTTCTTCCCTTTACCCTTTTTCTTGAAACTAGTGGTCTTGTTGACCATCAACACTTGATGAACCTTCTTGATTTCTACCTCCGCAACCTTTAGCATTGCGAAGAGCTCAGGAATCATATTATCCATCCCTTGCATATTATAGTTCATCACGAAGCTCTTGTAGCTTGGTGGCAGTGATTGAAGAACTCTATTAATGACACTATCATCAGGAAGATAAACTCCCAGTTGAGCCAACTGGTTGTGGTACCAGACATTCTGAGTATATATTCACGGACAGAACTATTCTCCTCCATCTTGCAGCTGTAGAACTTATTGGAGACTTCATATATCTCAATCCGGGCATTTGTTTGAAATATTAACTTTAAATCCTTGAACATCTCATATGCTCCATGATGTTCAAAACGTCGCTGAAGTCCCGGTTCTAAGCCGTAAAGCATGGCACACTGAACTATCGAGTAGTCATCAGCTTTGCTCTGCCAGGTGTTCACAACATCTGGCGTTGCTCCTGCTGCGGGTTTGTCACCTAGCGGTGCTTCCAGGACATAATTCTTCTATGCAGAAATGAGGATAATCCTCAAGTTACGGACCTAGTCCGTGTAGTTGCTACCATCATATTTCAACTTAGCTTTCTCTAGGAACACATTAAAATTCAACGAAACAACAGCACGGGCCATCTATCTACAACAACATAGACATGCAAAATACTATCAGGTACTAAGTTCATGAGAAATTAAAGTTCAATTAATCAAATTACATAAGAACTCCCACTTAGATAGACATCTCTCTAATCATCTAAGTGATCACGTGATCCATATCAACTAAACCATGTCTGATCATCACGTGAGATGGAGTAGTTTTCAATGGTGAACATCACTATGTTGATCATATCTACTATACTATTCATGCTCGACCTTTCGGTCTCAGTGTTCCGAGGCCATATCTGCATATGCTAGGCTCATCAAGTTTAATCCGAGTATTCTACGTGTGCAAAACTGGCTTGCACCCATTGTATGTGAACGTAGAGCTTAGCACACCCGATCATCACGTGGTGTCTCGGCACGACGAACTGTAGCAACGGTGCATACTCAGGGAGAACACTCATACCTTGAAATTTAGTGAGAGATCATCTTATAATGCTACCATCGAACTAAGCAACATAAGATGCATAAAGGATAAACATCACATGCAATCAATATAAGTGATATGATATGCCCATCATCATCTTGTGCCTTTGATCTCCATCTCCAAAGCACCGTCATGATCACCATCGTCACCGGCTTGACACCTTGATCTCCATCGAAGCATCGTTGTCGTCTCGCCAACTATTGCTTCTACAACTATCGCTATCGCTTAGTGATAAAGTAAAGCAATTACATGGCGATTTCATTTCATACAATAAAGCGACAACCATGTGGCTCCTCCAGTTGCTGATAACTGTGTTACAAAACATGATCATTTCATACAATAAAATTTAGCATCATGTCTTGACCATATCACATCACAACATGCCCTGCAAAAACAAGTTAGACGTCCTATCTACTTTGTTGTTGCAAGTTTTAAGTGGCTGCTACGGGCTGAGCAAGAACCATTCTTACCTACGCATCAAAAACCACAACACGGTATAGTGATTGCTTTTTGATCTTTAGAAAGAACCATGTTCATTGAATCCGATTCAAGTAAAGTTGGAGAAACTGACACCCACCAGCCACCTGTGTGCGAAGCACGTCGGTAGAACCAGTCTCGCGTAAGCGTACGCGTAATGTTGGTTTGGGCCGCTTCATCCAACAATACCGCTGAATCAAGAAACAACTAGTGACGGCAAGCAGTATGTATATACCCACGCCCACAACTCCTTTGTGTTCTACTCGTGCATATAACATCTGCGCATAAACCTGGCTCGGATGCCACTGTTGGGGAACGTAGTAATTTCAAAAAAATTACTACGCACACGCAAGATCATGGTGATGCATAGCAACGAGAGGGGAGAGTGTTGTCCACGTACCCTCGTAGACCATACTCGAGAGCGTTATGACAACGCGGTTGATGTAGTCGTACGTCTTCATGATCGACCGATCCTAGCACCGAAGGTACGACACCTCCGTGATCTGCACACGTTCGGCTCGGTGACATCCCACGAACTCTCAATCCAGCTGAGTGTCGAGGGAGAGTTTCGTCAGCACGACGGCGTGATGACGGTGATGATGATGCTAACGGAACAGGGCTTCGCCTAAGCACCGCTACGATATGACCGAGGTGGATTATGGTGGAGGGGGGCACCGCACACGGCAAAGAGATCAATGATCAACTTGTCTATCTATGGGGTGCCCCCCTCCCCCGTATATAAAGGAGTGGAGGAGAGGGAGGGCCGACCCTCCTATGGCGCGCCCCATGGGGAGTCCTACTGCCACCGGGAGTAGGATTCCCCCCTTCCCTAGTTGGACTAGGAGTGGAAGGAAGGGGGAGAGAGGGGGAAGGAAAGGGGGGGCAGCCCCCCACCCAATTCAGATTGGGCTTGAGGGGGGCGCGCCCCCTCCTAGGCCTCCCTCTCTTCTCTCCCACTATGGCCCAATAAGGCCCACTACCTCCCGTGGGGTTCCAGTAACCTCCCGGTGCTCCGGTATATGCGCGAACTCACCCAGAACCATTCCGACGTCCAAATATAGTCATCCAATATATCGATCTTTATGTCTCGACCATTTCAAGATTCCTCATCATGTCCGTGATCATATCCGGGACTCTGAACTACCTTCGGTACATCAAAACACATAAACTCATAATACCGATCGTCACCGAACGTTAAGCGTGCGGACCCTACGGGTTCGAGAACTATGTAGACATGACCGAGACACGTCTTCGATCAATAACCAATAGTAGAACCTGGATGTTCATATTGACTCCCACATAATCTACGTAGATCTTTATCGGTCAAACCGCATAACGATATACGTTGTTCCCTTTGTCATCGGTATGTTACTTGCCCGAGATTTGATCGTCGGTATCTCAATACCTAGTTCAATCTCGTTATGGGCAAGTCTCTTTACTCATTCTGTAATGCTACATCCCATAACTAACTCATTAGCTACATTGCTAGCAAGGCTTATAGTGATGTACATTACCGAGAGGGCCCAGAGATACCTCTCCGACAATCGGAGTGACAAATCCTAATCTCGATCTATGACAACTCAACAAACACCATCGGAGACACCTGTAGAGCACCTTTATGATCAGCCAGTTACATTGTGAAGTTTGGTAGCACACAAAGTGTTCCTACGGTATTCCAGAGTTGCATGATCTAAAAGTCATAGGAACATGTATAAGTTCTGGAGAAAGCAATAGCAACAAACTAAATGATCATCGTGCTAAGCTAACGGATGGGTCAAGTCAATCACATCATTCTCTAATGCTGTGATCCCGTTAATAAAATGACAACTCATGTCTATGGTTAGGAAACATAACCATCATTGATTCAACGAGCTAGTCAAGTAGAGGCAAACTAGTGACAATCTGTTTGTCTATGTATTCACACACGTACTAAGTTTCCGGTTAATACAATTATAGCATGAATAATAAACATTTATCATGATATAAGGAAATATAAATAGCAACTTTATTATTGCCTCTAGGGCATATTTCCTTCCACATTCCTGGTCATATATATCTTGGCTAACTTTGCGCTTGTATAAGTGGTCTTCACCGGGATAAAGTGAGCTACCTTGGTCAAGAGATCAACTACTACCCAGATTGAATCATATCTCGATCGGGTTTTGGGTAATCCGGTGATAAAATCCATGCCAAGGTTGTCCCACTTCCATTCGGGTATTGGCATAGGCTGCAGTAATCCTGCTGGCTTCTAATGTTCTGCCTTCACCCTATGACATGTGTCACATACTGCTACATAATTGGCAATATCCTTCTTCATACATGTCCACCAGAAACATTCCTTCAAATCCAAATACGTCTTGGTGTTTTCTGGGTGAATCGAGTATGGCGAATCATGAGCTTCCTGAAGTATTAACTTCCTGATCTCAGCATTATTGGGCACATATATACGATCCTCAAACCATAAGGTCTCATGCTCATCCTCATGAAAACCCTTGGCTTTTCCCTTGCCCATTTTCTCCTTTATCTCACCGATTTCCTTATCACCCTTCTGAGCTTCTCGAATCTTTCCCAATAATGTAGATTGAACCTCCATTGTTGCCACAAAACCTCTTGGAACTATCTCCAAATGAAGCTCCTTGAGATTCTCGACTAACTCCTACGGTAATCCTCCGCTTACAAGGGTATTGGCATAACTTTTGCGGCTCAAAGCGTCTGCTACGACATTGGCCTTTCCTGGATGATAATGCAACTTCATATCATAATCCTTTATGAGCTCCAACCATCTCCTCTGTCGGATATTCAGCTCCTTCTGCGTGAAAATGTACTTCAAACTCTTGTGATCCGTGTACACATCACATCTATTTCCAATCAGAAAATGTCTCCAGGTCTTAAGCGCATGCACTAAGGCTGCTAACTCCAGATCATGGGTGGCATAATTCAACTCATGAGTTCGAAGTTGTCGTGAGGCATATGAAACAACTCTTCTATCTTGCATGAGTACACCTCCAAGTCCTAAGCGAGAAGCGTCGCAATACACATGGAAGTCCTTGCGTATATCCAGAAGAATTAGCACTGGGGCTGTAACCAAACGTTTCTTCAACTCCTAAAAACTGGCCTCACAATCTTTAGTCCATTTGAACTTGGTGTCCTTCTTAAAAAACTTGGTCATGGGTTTCACAACCTTGGAAAAATTCTCAATGAACCTCCGGTAATATCCTGCGAGTCCTAGAAAACTGCGGGTCTCTCGAACTAAGGTGGGTGCCAATCACTCAGTGACAGACTGAACCTTGGTGGGGTCTACTTCTATACCTTCACCCGATATAACATGTCCAAGAAATCCAACTTCTTTCAACCAAAACTCACACTTGCTAAAGTTGGCATACAACTGATGTTCCCTGAGCTTCTCAAGAACTAAGCGCAAGTGTTCCTTGTGTTCCTCTTCATTCTTCGAGTATACCAATATATCGTCAATGAACACCACAACAAACTTATCCAAAAACTCCATGAATACCTTGTTCATCATACTCATAAAATAGGCAGGGGCATTAGTCAATCCAAATGACATGACCGTGTACTCATATAGCCCGTACCTTGTGGTAAAAGCTGTCTTAGGTATATCCTGTTCTCGGATCTTCAATTGGTGAGTCCTGATTGAAGATCGATCTTGGATAATACTTTAGCTCCATACAACTGGTCAAATAGATCATTGATCATCGGTAGTGGGTACTTGTTCTTGATTGTCACTTCATTCAATGCTCAATAATCAAAAACCATTCTCAAAGATCTATCCTTCTTCTCAACTAAGAGCACTGGGCCTCCCCACGGTGATGGACTTGGTCGAATATAACCATTCTCCAATCGCTCCTTAATCTGCTTCTTAATTTCCTCCAGATCATTGGCGGGCATCCGATACGGTCTCTTCAATATTGGTCCGGTGCCTGGCAACAGTTCTATCAAAAACTCTATGTCTCGATCTGGTGGCATGCCTGGTAGTTCCTCTGGAAATACATCCAGGTAATCCTTTACAACAGGCACTTCTTCTTGAACAACTCCCGAGAGAGAATTTACTTGGGTCCTCCTTGGCGCATGCCTAGACACATACTTGATCCTTTTTCCCTCCGGGGTGGTGAGTAAAATTGACCTACTAGCACAGTTGATGTTTCCTCAATACTTTGATATCCAATCCATGCCTAACATTATATCCAATCCTTGGGACTCCAAAATTATTAGGTCTGAGGGGAAAACATGACTACCAATGGTTAAGGGTAACCAATCACACCATCGGCTGGCCATATACTCTGCTCCTGGCGAACTTACTAACATGGGTGACCTAAGGGCTATGGTCGGCAACTTAAACTTGTCCACAAATCCCCTTGATACGTATGAATGTGATGCACCAGTATCGAAAAGAACGAGTGTGGTAAATGACTTAATCAAAAACTTACCGATCACTGCGTCAGGCTGATCTTCAACCTCCTCCACGTTGATGTGGTTCACCTGACCCCTGGTGAAGGGATTGGGCTTCTTCCCAGAGTTTCCATTTACATTTACATTTCCATTTCCGTTCTTTGCTTCAGGACATTCAGTGGCGTAGTGTCCAGTCTTCCTGCACTTGAAACAAGTAATGTGACTTAAATCCTTCCTAGCGGGGGTTGCTGGGTTGGAATGGTTCTGTCTGTTGCTTCCTCCATTCTCATTCCCATTCTTGGGGCCACTGTGATTATGCAAACTCCCTCCATTGTGGGCACTGCCTCCATGATTATGAGTGTGTCCTCCCGAGTTCGGGGTAAAACGAGGCTTCTGCTAAGCTCCAGAATTATACTTACCTTGTCCATACTTCCTTTTGCGGCTCTCTATCTATTGTTGCTTGCCTTCAATCATAAGGGCCCTATCTAGCAAATCCTGGTAGTTATTGAATGTTGCCACCATCAACTGCATGCTCAGCTCATCATTCAGCCCTTCCATAAACTTCTCCTGCTTCGCGGCATCTGTGGCCACATCATCTGGGGCATAGCGAGCTAACTTACTAAACTCATCCACGTACTGCCCCACAGTACGATTTCCCTAGCATAAGTTGCGAAACTCACGCTTCTTCATGATCATAGCTCCAGTTGAGACATGTGCGGTACGGAAAGCTTGCTGGAACTGATCCCAAGTGACATTGCCTATGTGAAAAGTGGCTGTGTAATTCTTCCACCATGAGGCTACTGGTCCATCCAATTGATGTGCGGCAAAGCGCACCTTCTCAGCATTTGTGCAACCTACGATGGTCAACTCCCTTCCAATCCCGCGGAGCCAGTCATCAGCAACAATCAGCTCGGTGCTACTGGAAAACACCAGCGGATTCAACCTTAGAAATCGAGCTAAGTTGTCAACTGGAGGTGGTCGCGGCGGATTGTTGTTGTTGTTGCCATGGTTCTGTACTAATAGCTGCATCAAGGCATTCTGCTGTTGGATTAGCTGGGTGAGCTCCTGTGGGAAAACAAATCTGGGGTCACGTCTTGGAGGCATATGATAGGTTTAGAGGGGAGAGATTAGAATAGAGTGGGGTCTAAAGGGGGAAATCACTACCCATATGCACATGAGACAAACACATTCATATCACAACACTCAATTCAGACAAGGGCATACAATCGATCTAGCTACCGTTACAAGGTACTCGGACTATTCTATATACATGGGGGGTATACTACTGATAATATGGTGGTCGACTAGAAATTTTGATAGGAAGAAGATTCCATGATATCCGCTCTAGCTTCATCTTCATAGTCATCATCACTGTCGGGGTCGGAGTCGGCGTCATCGATGATGATGTAGTCATCAGGATGATCGCCATCTCCTCCTGGTGCGGGGTCTCCCATGAGTACTCCTAGCTTCTTCTTCAGGTCTTCATTCTTCTTGAGTAGAACTGCAATTTCCTCTTCATATCCATCGCGTGTAGACTTGAGTTCCTCTTCTAGCTCCATGTTCCTGGTGATCACCTTCTTCAGGTTTATCATGTTGGCGCACATCTGGTTCTCCTGTCGACGAATGTGTTGATTTAACTCCTGGATGTAGGCTGCAATGGATTTGTCCCTCCTGGTGCTGATCATCTCCCATTGCTCATCTCGGCGTCCACATATCTGGTAGATGGTGTCCTTAAGTTCCTTGCGGTAAACTTCGCCGATGCGTTCCATGGCGATGTGAGCTACCATGCTCTTTCCTAGACTCCAGGTTAGCGCATCAAAGGAAAACTCTATGGGCTCAGTCACTGGTATGAATGTTCTTCCTGGAACATGTAATCGAACTGTCTAGTGCTCTTCTTTCAGTAGAGTGGCGGTGTAGGTCCCTGTGAAGCTTGGTATTCCGATGTTCAGGTATCTAGTGACTTACTTCAAGTGCCGTCCAAAAGGAGTGTCTTCGTCTGGTTGAGCAAACTTGTTCCTTGAATCCGTCGTCTATGGCTCATCTTAGTGGTTGCGTCCTACAGTTAGCGTGTGCTCTGATACCATCTTGTAGTGATCTGACCTCAAACGGTCAAATCTCTGTGCATAAGTGTCGTCCCTGGATCGGTAATGCTGACACACACAGTACTTGAAGGATTTATAACAGAGTGCAATCACACACTTTACATCGAATATCTCAAAAGAGAGTACTTATTACAATAATATGGCTGCAGGCCATCTAATGAAGATAACAGTGGAAGGCTTCGAAGGTAAAGTGAGTCCATAAACTCCAACGGCATAGCTGAGTGCAAGAAAATGACCTGGCGCACCTTACTCTTTGTCTGAAAAGTCTGCAACATAATACGTTGCAGCCTGAAACGGGTCAGCACATGGAATATGCTGACAAAATAACACTGTAGAGCAATGAACATGTAGCAACTATAACTATATGCATATTTGGCTGGTGGAGGCTCTATGGTTATTTTGCAGAAAGCTAATTTTTCCCTACAACAAAGGAATAAATTTTATTTAACTACAAAGTTTGTTGAAAACATTGAGAAGGTTCCTCCAACTCAATCCCAAATTAATAATCATCAACCCAACAAATTAATTAATAGAGTGATGAGATCAAATCAATAATTCAAGTACCAGATACTCAAGATGTCCATAACTGGGGACACGGCTAACCATGATTAGTTTATACACTCTGCAAAGGTTTGCACACTTTTCCCCACAAGACTCGATCTCTGCTACCTCTTGAGCACTTGCGTTGGTTTTCCCTTGAAGAGGAAAGGGTGATGCAGCAAAGTAGCATAAGTATTTCCCTCGGTTTTTGAGAACCAAGGTATCAATCCAGTAGGAGGCCACGCACGAGTCCCCAGGACATACACAAACAAATAAATCCTCGCAACCAACGCGATAAGGGGTTTTCAATCCCTACACGGTCACTTACGAGAGTGAGATCTGGTAGATATGATAAGATAATATTTTTGGTGTTTTTATGATAAAGATGCAAAGTAAAATAAAAGGCAAAGGAAATAACTAAGTATTGGAAGATTAATATGATGGAAGATAGACCCGGGGGCCATAGGTTTCACTAGTGCCTTCTCTCAAGAGCATAAGTATTCACGGCAGGTAAACAAATTACTGCTAAGCAATTGACAGAATTGAGCATAGTTATGGGAATATCTAGGTATGATCATGTATATAGGCATCACGGCTGAAACAAGTAGACAGACTCCTACCTGCATCTACTACTATTACTCCACACATCGACCGCTATCCAGCATGCATCTAGAGTATTAAGGTCAAGAGAACAGAGTAACGCTTTGAGCAAGATGACATGATGTAGAGGGATAAACTCATGCAATATGATATAAACCCCATCTTGTTATCCTCGATGGCAACAATACAATACGTGCCTTGCTGCCCCTACTGTCACTGGAAAAGGACACCGCAAGATTGAACCCAAAGCTAAGCACTTCTCCCATTGCAAGAAAGATCAATCTAGTAGGCCAAACCAAACTGATAATTCGAAGAGACTTGCAAAGATAACTAATCATACATAAAAGAATTCAGAGAAGATTCTAGTATTGTTCATAGATAAACTTGATCATAAACCCACAATTCATCATTCTCAACAAACACACCGCAAAAGAAGATTACATCGAATAGATCTCCACAAGAGAGGGGATAACTTTGTATTGAGATCCAAAAAGAGAGAAGAAGCCATCTAGCTAATAACTATGGACCCATAGGTCTGAAGTAAACTACTCACACTTTATCGGAGACGCTATGGTGTTGATGTAGAAGCCCTCCATGATCGATGCCCCCTCCGGCGGAGCTCCGGAACAGGCCCCAAGATGGGATCTCATGGATACAAAAAGTTACGGTGGTGGAATTAGGGTTTTGGCTCCGTATCTGGTAGTTTGGGTGTACGTAGGTATATATAGGAGGAAGGAGTATGTCGGTGGAGCAACAGGGGGACCACTAGGGTGGAGGGCGCGCCTGGGGGGGTAGGCGTGCCCCCCTACCTCGTGGCCTCTTGGTTGATGTCTTGACGTAGGGTCCAAGTCCTCTGGATCATGTTCGTTCCGAAAATCACGTTCCCGAAGGTTTCATTCTGTTTGGACTCCGTTTGATATTCTTTTTCTGCGAAACCCTAAAATAGGCAAAAAGCAGCAATTCTGGGCTAGGCCTCCGGTTAATAGGTTAGTCCCAAAAATAATATAAAAGTGTATAATAAATCCCAATAATGTGCAAAATAGAATATAATATAGCATGGAACAATAAAAAATTATAGATACGTTGAAGACGTATCAATCATCCCCAAGCTTAATTCCTGCTCGTCCTCGAGTAGGTAAATGATAAAAATAGAATTTTTGATGTGGAATGCTACTTGGCATAATTTCAATGTAATTCTTCTTAATTGTGGTATGAATATTCAGATCCGAAAGATTCAAAACAAAAGTTCAATATTAACATAGAAACAATAATACTTCAAGCATACTAACTAAGCAATTATGTCTCTTCAAAATAACATGGCCAAAGAAAGTTATCCCTACAAAATCATATAGTCTGGCTATGCTCTATCTTCACCACACAAAGTATTTAAATCATGCACAACCCCGGTGACAAGCCAAGTAATTGTTTCATACTTTTGGTGTTCTGAAACTTTTTCAATGTTCACGCAATACATGAGCGTGAGCCATGGACATAGCACTTTAGGTGGAATAGAATGGTGGTTGTGGAGGAGACAAAAAAGGGGGAAGATAGTCTCACATCAACTAGGCGTATCAACAGGCTATGGAGATGCCCATCAATAGATATCAATGTGAGTGAGTAGGGATTTCCATGCAACGGATGCACTAGAGCTATAAGTATATGAAAGCTCAACAAAAGGAACTTAGTAGGTGTGCATCCAACTCGCTTGCTCACGAAGACCTGGGGCATTTTGAGGAAGCCCATCATTGGAATATACAAGCCAAGTTCTATAATGAAAAATTCCCACTAGTATATGAAAGTGATAACATAGGAGACTCTCTATTATGAAGATCATGGTGCTACTTTGAAGCACAACTATGGTAAAAGGATAGTAGCACTGTCCCTTCTCTCTTTTTCTCTCATTTTTTTATTTGGGCCTTTTTTATGGCCTCTTTTTTTATTTGGGCTTCTTTGGCTTTTTTTTTATTTTTTGTCGGGAGTCTCATCCCGACTTGTGGGGGAATCATAGTCTCCATCATCCTTTCCTCACTTGGGACAATGCTCTAAAAATGATGATCATCACACTTTTATTTACTTACAACTCAACAATTACAACTCAATACTTAGAACAAAATATGACTCTATGTGAATTCCTCCGGCAGTGTACCGGGATATGCAATGAATCAAGAGTGACATGTATGAAAGAATTATGAACGGTGGCATTGCCACAAATACAATGTCAACTACATGATCATGCAAAGCAATATGACAATGATGGAGCGTGTCATAGTAAACGGAACGGCGGAAAGTTGCATGGCAATATATCTCGGAATGGCTATGGAAATGCCATGATAGGTATGTATGGTGGCTGTTTTGAGGAAGGTATATGGTGGGCGTATGATACCGGCGAAAGGTGCGGGGTATTAGATAGGCTAGCAATGGTGGAAGGAAGAAAAGTGCGTATGATCCATGGACTCAACCTTAGTCATAAAGAACTCATATACTTATTGCAAAAATCTACAAGTTATCAAAGCAAAGTATTACGCGCATGGTCCTAGGGGGATAGATTGGTAGGAAAAGACCATCGCTCGTCCCCGACCGCCACTCATAAGGAAGACAATCAATAAATAAATCATGCTCCGACTTCATCACATAACGGTTCACCATACGTGCATGCTACGGGAATCACAAACTTTAACAAAAGTAATTCTCAGATTCACAACTACTCAACTAGCATGACTCTAATATCACCATCTCCATATCTCAAAACAATTATAAAGTATCAAACTTCTCATAATATTCAACACACTCATAAGAAAATTTTATTATTAATCTTGAATGCCTAACATAATTAAAGCAAATTACCATGCTGTTTTGTAGGACTCTCAAAATAATCTAAGTGAAGCATTAGAGAACAATAGTTTCTATAAAACAAATCCATCGACGTGCTCTAAAAGATATAAGTGAAGCACTAGAGCAAAAACTATATAACTCAAAAGATATAAGTGAAGCACATAGAGTATTCTAATTATTTCCGAATCATGTGTGTCTCTCTCAAAAGGTGTGTACAGCAAGGATGATTGTGGAAAACTAACAAATAAAGACTCAAATAATACAAGACGCTCCAAGCAAAACACATATCATGTGGTAAATAAAAATATAGCTCCAAGTAAAGTTACCGATGGAAGTAGACGAAAGAGGGGATGCCTTCCGGGGCATCCCCAAGCTTTGGCTTTTAGGTATCCTTAGATTATCTTGGGGTGCCATGGGCATCCCCAAGCTTAGTCTCTTTCCACTCCTTGTTCCATAATCCATCAGATCTTTCACCTAAAACTTGAAAACTTCACAACACAAATCTTAAAGTAGAAAATCTCATGAGCTCCGTTAGCAAAAGAAAACAAAACACCACTTCGAGGTACTGTAATGAAATCATTCTTTATTTATATTGGTGTTAAACCTACTGTGTTCCAACTTCTCTATGGTTTATAAACTATTTTACTAGCCATAGATTCATCAAAATAAGCAAACAACACACGAAAAACAGAATCTGTCAAAAACAGAACAATCTGTAGTAATATGTAGCTAATGCAAGATCTGGAACCCCAAAATTCTAAAATAAATTTCTGGACGTGAGGAATTTATCTATTAATGATCTTCAAAAAGAATTAACTAAATAGCACTTTCCAAATAAAAATGGCAGCAGTTCTCGTGAGCGCTAAAGTTTCTGTTTTTTTTATAGCAAGATTAAAAAGACTTCCCCCAAGTCTTCCTAACGGTTTTACTTGGCACAAACACTAATTAAACACAAAAAAAACAACCAAAACAGAGGCTAGATAAATTATTTATTACTAAACAAGAGAAAAAATCAAGTAATAAAAATAAAATTGGGTTGCCTCCCAACAAGCGCTATCGTTTAACGCCCCTAGCTAGGCATAAAAGTGAAGATAGATCTAGGTATTGCCATCTTTGGTAGGCAATCCATAAGTGGCTCTCATAATAGATTCATATGGTAATTTAATTTTCTTTCTAGGAAATTGTTTCATGCCTTTCCTTAATGGAAATTGGAATCTAATATTTCCTTCCTTCATATCAATAATTGCACCGATCGTTCTAAGGAAAGGTCTACCAAGAATAATAGGACATGAAAGATTGCAATCGATATCAAGAACAATAAAATCTACGGGCACATAGTTCCTATTTGCGACAATGATAACATCATTAATTCTCCCCATAGGTTTCTTAATGGTGGAATCCGCAAGGTGCAAGTTTAAAGAGCAATCATGAAAATCACGGAAACCTAACAAATCACACAAAGTCTTTGGAATCGTGGAAACACTAGCAATCAAATCACACAAAGCATAGCATTCATGATCTTTAGTTTTAATTTTAATAGTAGTTTCTCACTCATCATAAAGTTTTCTAGGGATAGAAACTTCCAACTCAAGTTTTTCTTCATAAGATTGCATCAAAGCATCAACGATATGTTTAGTAAAAGCTTTATTTTGACGATAAGCATGATGAGAATTTAGCATGGATTGCAACAAGGAAATACAATCTATCATAGATCAATTATCATAATTAAATTCCTTGAAATCCAAAATAGTGGGTTCATTAATATTTAAAGTTTTGACTTCTTCAATCCCACTTTTAATATTTTAGCATCAAGATCTAAAGACTCCGAATTCTTGGAACGCCGTCTAGGTAAAGGTGGATCATATTCAGTCCCATCATTATCAAGATTCATATTTCAAAACAAAGATTTAATAGGGTACGCATCAATAACTTTTAGATCTTCATCTTTATTATCATGGAAACTAGAAGAACACGCCTTTATAAAGCAATCTTTCTTAGCACGCATCCTAGCGGTTCTTTCTTTGCACTCATCAATGGAAATTCTCATGGCTTTGAGAGACTCATTGATATCATGCTTAGGTGGAATAGATCTAAGTTTCAAAGAATCAACATCAATAGAAATTCTATCAACGTTCCTAGCCAACTCATCAATCTTAAGCAATTTTTCTTCAATCAATGCATTGAAATTCTTGTGTGGAGTAATAAATTCTTTAATATTAGATCAAAAATCAGAGGGAATCTTATTATAATTTCCATAAGAATTGTTGTAGGAATTACCATAATTATTAGAGGAATTACTAGAATACGACCTAGGATTAAAGTTTCCTCTATACGCATTGTTACCAAAATTATTCCTACCAACAAAATTCACATCCATAGATTCATTATTATTCTCAATAAAAGTAGACAAAGGCATATCATTAGGATTAGAAGAAACACTTTTATTAGCAAATAATTTCATAAGTTCATCCATATTTCCACTCAAAACATTAATTTCTTCTATCACATGCACTTTCTTATTAGTAGATCTTTCAGTGTGCCATTGAGAATAATTAACCATAATATTATCTAGGAGTTTAGTAGCTTCTCCTAAAGTGAATTCCATAAAAGTGCCTCCCGCGGCCGAATCTAAAATATTTCTAGAAGCAAAATTCATTTGGAATAAATTTTTTGTATAATCATCCACAAATTCAAACAATGTGTAGGGCAATTACGTATCATTATTTCATCCTCTCCCATGCTTGTGCAACATGTTCACGATCAAGTTGCTTAAAATTCATAATATCGTTCCTAAGAGAGATGATCTTAGAGGGAGGAAAATACTTAGAGATAAAAGCATCTTTGCACTTATTCCATGAATCAATACTATTTTTAGGTAAAGACGAAAACCAAGCTTTAGCACGACCTCTAAGCGAAAAAGGAAATAGCTTCAATTTAACAATATCATTATCCACATCTTTATTCTTTTGCATATCACACAAATCAACGAAGCTATTTAGACGGGTAGCGGCATCTTCACTAGGAAGGCTGGAAAACGGATCTTTCATGACAAGATTCAGCAAAGCAGCATTAATTTCACAAGATTCATCATCGGTAAGAGGAGCAATCAGAGTGCTAAGATAATCATTGTTGTTGGTATTGGTAAAGTCACACAATTTAGTGTTATCTTGAGCCATCGTGACAAGCAAGCAATCCAACACACGAGCAAACAAGAAACAGGAAAAAAAGGCAAATAGAGAAAGAGAGGGAGGATGGAGAGAGAGAGAGAGGGTGATAAAACGGCAAGGGTGAAGTGGGGGAGAGGAAAACGAGAGGCAAATGGCAAATAATGTAATGCGTGAGATAAGGTTTTGTGATGGGTACTTGGTATGTTGACTTTTGCGTAGACCTACCCGGCAGAAATCCTTCTTGCTACCTCTTGAGCACTTGCGTTGGTTTTCCCTTGAAGAGGAAAGGCTGATGCAGCAAAGTAGCGTAAGTATTTCCCTCAGTTTTTGAGAACCAAGGTATCAATCCAGTAGGAGGCCACGCACGAGTCTCTCGCACCTACACAAATAGATAAATCCTTGCAGCCAACGCGATAAGGGGTTGTCAATCCCTACACGGTCACTTACGAGAGTGAGATCTGATAGATATGATAAGATAATATTGTTGGTGTTTTTATGATAAATATGCAAAGTAAAATAAATGGCAATGGAAATAACTAAGTATTGGAAGGTTAATATGATGGAAGATAGACCCGGGGGCCATAGGTTTCACTAGTGGCTTCTCTCAAGAGCATAAGTATTCACGGCGGGTAAACAAATTAATGTTGAGCAATTGACAGAATTGAGCATAATTATGAGAATATCTAGGTATGATCATGTATATAGAACCATGTCCGAAACAAGTAGACCGACTCCTGCCTGCATCTACTACTATTACTCCACAAATCGACCGCTATCCAGCATGCATCTAGAGTATTAAGTTCAAGAGAATAGAGTAACGCTTTAATCAAGATGACATGATGTACAGGGATAAACTCATGCAATATGGTATAAACCCCATCTTGTTATCCTCGATGGCAACAATACAATAGGTGCCTTGCTGCCCCTAGTGTCACTGGGAAAGGACACCGCAAGATTGAACCCAAAGCTAAGCACTTCTCCCATTGCATGAAAGATCAATCTAGTAGGCCAAACCAAACTGATAATTCGAAGAGACTTGCAAAGATAACCAATCATACATAAAAGAATTCAGAGAAGATTCAAATATTGTTCATAGATAAACTTGATCATAAACCCACAATTCATCTGTAACGCCCTCGATGCGGCTATATCTCCCACGTGTCGAAGCACGACTTAGAGGCATAACTGCATTGAAAGCAATGTCGCAAGTGAGGTAATCTTCACAACAACCCATGTAATAAATAATGGAAAAGAGTAACAAAGTTGGCTTACCCTCGCCACGTCACACAAATAGCATAAATAGGTCATTACATTCATCCAAATACACTCAAGGTCCGACTACGGAACCAAAATGAAGATAAACCCCAAATGCAACAGAGTCCCCGATCGCCCCAAATGGGCACCACTACTGATCATCTGGGAAAGACATGTAATATCGTCCTGAGTCCACATCGAACTCCCACTTGAGCTCAATCGAATCACCTGGAGCGGTATCATCGGTCCCTGCATCTGGTTTTGGAAGTAAACTGTGAGTCACGGGGACTCAGCAATCTCACACCCTCGCGATCAAGACTATTTAAGCTCATAGGAAGGGTAAAAGGTATGAGGTGGACCTGCAGCAAGCGACTAGCATATATGGTGGCTAACATACGCAAAAGAGAGAGAGAAGAGAAGGCAAGGCACGGTCGATGAACTATGATCAAGAAGTGATCCTAGAACAACCTACGATCAAGCATAACATGAGACTATGTTCTCTTCGCGGACTCCACCAAAAAGAGACCATCACGGCCACACACTCTGTTGATTCATTTTAATTAAGTTTAGTTTTAGGTTATCTACAACTGGACATTAACAAATTCCCATCTGCCCATAACCGCGGGCATGGATTTTGAAAGATCAAATCCCTAAAGTGGTGTCCCAACTAAGCCCATAACAAGCTCTCACGTTCAACGAAGGATATTCCTTCTCCCAAGACAATCCGATCAGACTCGGAATCCCGGTTAGAAGACATCTCGACAATGGTAAAACTAAACCAGCAAAGCCACCCAGATGTGCCGACTGATGGGGAACGTAGTAATTTCAAAAAAATTCCTACGCACACGCAAGATCATGGTGATGCATAGCAACGAGAGGAGGAGAGTGTGATCTATGTACCCTTGTAGATCGACAACGGAAGCGTTGACTTTGGTTGATGTAGTCGTACGTCTCCACGGCCCGACCAATCAAGCACCGAAACTACGGCGCCTCCGAGTTTTAGCACACGTTCAGCAAAGTGTCGGGGAAGAGTTCCGTCAGCACGACGGCGTGTTGACGATCTAGATGTACTATCGTCGCAGGGCTTCACCTAAGCACCGCTACAATGTTATCGAGGATTATGGTGGAAGGGGGCACCGCACACGGCTAAGAATATGATCACGTGGATCAACTTGTGTGTCTAGGGGTGCCCCTTGCCTCCGTATATAAAGGATCCAAGGGGGGGTGCGGCCGGCCCTAGTAGGAGGCGCGCAGGAGGAGTCCTACTCCTACCGGGAGTAGGACTCCCCTCCCTTTCCTCGTCCAAGTAGGAGAGGGGGAAGGAGAGAAGGAAAAGGGGGGGGCGCCGCCCCTCCCTCCTTGTCCAATTCGGACTAGGGGGAGAGGGGGCGCGCGGCCTGCCCTGGCAGCCCCTCCTCTTCTCCACTTTCCGGTTACCCCCCGGTGCTCCGGTTTTATCCGAAACTTCCTCAGAACACTTCCGGTGTCCGAATATAGCCATCCAATATATCAATCTTTATGTCTCGACCATTTCGAGACTCCTCGTCATGTCGGTGATCACATCTGGGACTCCGAACTAACTTCGGTACATCAAAACTCATAAACTCATAATATAACTGTCATTGAAACCTTAAGCGTGTGGACCCTACGGGTTCGAGAACAATGTAGACATGACCGAGACACGTCTCCGGTCAATAACCAATAGAGGAACCTGGATGCTCATATTGGCTCCTACATATTCTACGAAGATCTTTATCGTTCAGACCGCATAACAACATACGTTGTTCCCTTTGTCATCGGTATGTTACTTGCCCGAGATTCGATCATCGGTATCTCAATACCTAGTTCAATCTCGTTACCGGCAAGTCTCTTTACTCGTTTCGTAATACATCATCTTGCAACTAACTCATTAGTTGTAATGCTTGCAAGGCTTATGTGATGTGCATTACCGAGAGGGCCCAGAGATACCTCTCCGACATTCGGAGTGACAAATCCAAATCTCGAAATACGCCAACCCAACATGTACTTTTGGAGACACCTGTAGAGCACCTTTATAATCACCCATTTATGTTGTGACGTTTGGTAGCACACAAACTATTCCTCCGGCAAACGGGAGTTGCATAATCTCATAGTCATAGGAACATGTATAAGTCATGAAGAAAGCAATAGCAACATACTAAACGATCGGGTGCTAAGCTAATGGAATGGGTCATGTCAATCAGATCATTCACCTAATGATGTGATCCCGTTAATCAAATAACAACTCTTTGTCCATGGTTAGGAAACATAACCATCTTTGATTAACGAGCTAGTCAAGTAGAGGCATACTAGTGACACTCTGTTTATCTATGTATTCACACATGTATTAGGTTTCCGGTTAATACAATTCTAGCATGAATAATAAACATTTATCATGATATAAGGAAATAAATAATAACTTTATTATTGCCTCTAGGGCATATTTCCTTCACCAACAAATCCCGATAGGATCTGCACATATCTCGTTCTCAGGGCACACCGGATGAGCAAGACGTCGGGTAGGCCAGCCCATAGTTGCCTCTGGTAGCCCCGGACATCGCTCAGTTGGACCAACACTTAGAGAAGCATTGGCCCCGGGGGGGTTAAAATAAATATGAACCTTGAGTCCGTGAAACCCAAGGGAAAAAGGCTAGGTGGCGAATGGTAATACCAATGTTGGGCATTGCTGGAAGAGTTTTATTCAAGGCGAACTGTCAAGGGGTTCCCATTATAACCCAACTGTGTAAGGAACACAAAATCAAGGAACATAACACCGGTATGACGGAACTAAGGAGGCAAAAGTGGAACAAAACACCAGGCATAAGGCCGAGCCTTCTTCACTTTACCAAGTATATAGGTGCATTAAGATAAACAAGATAATATAATGATATCCCAACAACAAACAAGTTCCAATAAGGAACAAACTCCAATCTTCACCTGCAACTAGCAACGCTAAAAGAGGGGCTGAGCAAAGCGGTAACATAGCCAAACAACGGTTTGCTAGGACAAGGTGGGTTAGAGGTTTGACATAGCAATATGGGAGGCATGATAAGCAAGTGGTAGGTATCGTAGCATAGGCATAGAAAAAGAGTGAGCATCTAGCAAGCAAAGATAGAAGTGATTTCGAGGGTATGGTCATCTTGCCTGCAAAGTTCTCTGAGTTGACTTGATCCTCGTAAGTGTACTCAACGGGCTCCTCGATCATGTACTCGTCTCCCGGCTCTACCCAAGCAAGACAACAAGAAAAGGGAGACACATTCAACCACGTGCAATGCACAAACAACATGATGCAAAACATGTCATGATATGCGGGATGCGGTATGCGATGCATATGCATGATTCGGAAAGGAATGATTGAACCTGGCCTCAACTTGGAAAACAAAGAGTGCCATTGGAAAGAGGAGTTGATTTCGGTTGAAATCGATATAAAGATCACCGGAATCGGATGCACGGTTTGGAAATGACAAGCAAAACAAATATGGCACCGGTCTGCGATTAACAGCACGAGACCATCTACATGCATCAAGAACAACATGCTACAGCACTCTAACATAGCAACCAAATACTTGGCAGGGATCCACTCATTATTCTTGACAAAAGATGAACACTGAGCTACGGCTAATTCACTGATTAGCATGTTCAAACAAGCATGGCAAAAGTGCAAAAGATATCAGGTTACAGACTTAGTGAAATTAACAGCCTCTCAGGAATTTAACAACAGGAAGCAATGTTTAGAGCACGAAAACTACATGCTAAAGGAAAATATCATGGCAAAGCAAGGCATGGCATGAAGATACTCAAAGCATACGACAGAAGTGCCTTACTGACCATAAGCCAAAAGGGATCAAAAAATACAATTGCAACCACATGAACATAGCAATTATCGTTAACAGATTCAGACTTAGTGAAAAACTGGAACATGGCAAAACTGATATCAAGTAGGCATGTTTACGAGCTCGATGCTCTCACTACGAGGCAAGACATGAAAAACTAAGCATACACCCAGCAAATAGACATAGCATAGAAGCTAGACATGGCAAGAACAACAACATAGCATGCACGGATCAACAACAACATGCTCGGCAAAATTGCTAAACATGTTAACAATCTTCCAGGAACATTTTATAGCAAAAGTAGAGCTCGATTGACTCAAGCTAGGGTTCTCCATAAATTCAAAGAAAGACATGGATGGATAGTGCACAACAATATCTACAAAACATCCTTACTAATCATGCTCAAAAGAGGCACGGATCAGTCGGTAGCCACATGAACACATGGCATAAAAATAATGACAGGGCAAGGACTTAGAATATTTCCAAGTCCCTGAAATCAGCAACATTAAGTAAGCTACTTTGCATGCTTGTGTTAGTCACCACAGAGAACACAAAAATACATGGCATACACCCCCTGTAAAGATGTCATGGCATACTTCAAAACACATGTAGAGCTCAAGATCATAGCATGCACACATTAATCATGGCAAAAATGACAAAAGTGCATTTGCTGATAAGAATCTGAAACTAACATCACATAGCCCTCTTCCAACAGCATTTCGGGCATCAAGATGAGCCCAAATGAACATGATGCAATGAGATGAAATGAAGTACTCGTCGAGACGAACATTTCGATATGCTACACGCACGAATCGGAGCAACGGTGACGAAGTTATGATGCTGAGAACATGTGCAAAAATTATTGAGAGAGAGGGAAAAAGTCAACCCTAGGAATTAGGGTTTTCCAGATCTAAGATCCGATCGAGCACTATAGCTGCACGGGAAATGAGGATGGTCGGTGCCGGAGTCGAGGTCGCCGGACTTGGCGCTCACCGGAGAGGAAGAGCAGCGCGGCGGCCGGATCCGGGTGGTGAAGTCGCTGGAGCGGCGCGGGAGGAGGACGGCGGAGGTGGCCGCGGCTCGGGACGGTGCGGCGATGGAGAGGAGCCGCTGCAGTGGATCTCGCCGGCAGCGAGGTCGAGCGGCGAAGGCGCGGTGGCGGCGGGGTTCCAGGCGGCAGGGCGAGGCACAGGAGGCGCGGCCTGGTGGCGCGCGGAGGAGGGCCGCGGTTGGGCTTCACGGGCCAGCGCGGGTTCACGGTGAAGTGGGGCTGCGGGCGCCCGTGGCAGCGTGCCACTAGTGCGGAGCGGCGACGTGGTGTGTCCGGCGCACCCGGTCACGTCCGACGCACTGAGGGACGAATGATCTAGGGTTTGGGAGGAGGAGATCAGGGATTTTCATGGAGGGACCTATATATAGAGGTAGAGGGAGCTAGGAGGCTCCTAATTGAGCACGGTTTGCGGCCACACAATTGTGCTCGAACGGCCTAGGTGATGGAAGGGGTTTAGGTGGGTTTTGGGCCACTTTGGAGAGGTGTTGGGCTGCAACACACACGAGGTCTTTTCGGTCCCTCGGTTAACCGTTGGAGTATCAAACGAAGTCCAAATGGCACGAAACTTGACAGGCGGTCTACCAGTAGTAAACCAAGGCCGCATGACAAGTCTCGGTCTGATCCGAAAACGTTTAACACCCGCACAAGAAAAGAGGTAGAAAGGGACACCGGAGGACATAGGAGCGCCGGAATGCAAAACGGACAACAGTGAAAATGCTCGGGTGCATGAGACGAACATGTATGCAAATGCGATCCACATGATGACATGATATGAGATGCATGACAAAGACAAAACAACACAAAGACAAAAACCTGACAACGAGGAAATATCATAACTTAGTGCCGGAAATGGCAAGAGTTGGAATACAATTATGGCAGGTTACATACGGGGTGTTACAACACTCCACCACTATGAAAGGATCTCGTCCCGAGATCTAGGACTGGAAAAACTCCGGGTACTCAGAACGGAGGTGATCCTCGCGTTCCCAGGTGGCTTCACGGTCGGAATGATGTAACCACTTGACTTTCAGGAATTTGATAGACTTGTTGCGAGTCTTGCACTCAGTTTCTTCAAGAATAGCAACGGGGTGCTCATGATAAGACAATGTCTTCCTGGAGATCAATCTCTTCAAAGTCGATAGTGCGGTCAGGGGTCTTGAAGCACTTGTGGAGTTGAGACATGTGAAACACGTCGTGCACGTTTGCAAAGTTGGAGGGAAGCTCAAGTTGATAGGCGAAATTGCCTCTTTTGCTGATGATCTTGAAAGGACTCACGTATCTAGGGGCAAGCTTCCCTTTGATACCGAAGCGACGAGTACCTTTCATTGGAGAGACGCGGAGGTAGACATGGTCTCCGATCTGGAAAGCCAAGTCACGATGCTTGCTATCATAGTAACTCTTCTAGCGCGATTGCGCGGCTTTGAGATTATCACGAATGACTTTGCACATTTCTTCTGCCTCTGTGATCAAGTCATTGCCAAGAAGTTGGCGTTCACCAGTCTCTGACCAGTTAAGAGGAGTATGGCACTTCCTGCCATAGAGAATTTCGAATGGGGCCTTACCCGAACTTGCTTGGAAGCTGTTGTTGTAGGAGAACTCGGCATATGGAAGACAATCTTCCCACTTCATACCGAAGGAGATGACGCAAGCCCTGAGCATATCTTCAAGAATCTGATTTACTCACTCGACTTGGCCACTAGTTTGAGGATGAAAAGCTGTGCTTAAGCGAATGTTGGTGCCCATGGCCTTCTGAAAAAAATCACAGAACATGGAGGTAAAGATGCTGCCACGATCTGAAGATATCAACTGCGGAATGCCGTGCAGGGAGACAATCCTGGAGGTATATAGCTCTGCCAACTGAGCTGCTGTGATAGATTCTTTGATAGGAAGGAAATGAGCCACTTTAGTGAGTTTGTCGATGACAACGAAGATAGCATCATTGCCACGCTTGGACTTTGGAAATCCAGTCACGAAGTCCATCTCAATATGGTCAAACTTCCATTCTGGAATGGCAAGAGGTTGGAGCAGACCCACTGGTCATTGGTGTTCTGCCTTCACTCTTCTGCAGACATCACATTCATTCACGAACTAAGCAATCTCGCGCTTCATTCGAGGCCACCAATACGACTGCTTGAGGTCATGGTACATCTTTGTACTTCTAGGGTGGATAGAGAGGAGTGAATTGTGAGCCTTGTTCATAATGACTTTACGAAGGTCACCTTTAGGCACAACAATGTGATACTAGAAGAATAGAGTATCCTTGTCATCAAGACGATAGCACTTGTACTTAGGTTGACTCTTGGCAATCCCAATCTTCACCTTCTTCACCATAGCATCAAGAAGTTGAGCCTCGCGAATCTGATCTTCCAAAGTAGGAGAGACTTGGAGGTTGGCCAGAAATCCTTGAGGAACAACTTGCAGATTGATTTTGCGGAAATCTTCACAAAGCTCTGGTTGGTTAGGCTTGGGAATCAGACTGTTGTAGTAAGCCTTCCTCCTCAATGCATCAGCAATTACATTGGCCTTTCCTGGAGTATATTCAATACTCGGATTATACTCTTGAATCATTTCGACCCAACGAGTCTGCCTGAGGTTGAGGTTTGGCTGAGTGAAGATGTACTTGAGACTCTTATGGTCAGTGAAGATGTCCACTTTTCGTCCCAATAAGAGATGTCTCCAAGTTAAAAGAGCATGGAAAACTGCCGCCAACTCGAGGTCATGAGTGGGGTAGTTCTTTTCATTGGGCTTCAACTGGCGAGAGGTATAGGCCACAACTTTCTTCTCTTGCATCAACGCTGCACCAAGATCTTGAAGGGAAGCATCACAGAAGACCTCGAACCGTTTGGATTCATCAGGAGGAGTCAGAACTGGAGCAGTGACTAACTTCTCTTTCAGGGTGTTGAAAGCGATGTCACATTCAGGTGACCAGACGTACTTCACATGCTTCTGGAAAAGGTTGGAAAGAGGCTTTGCGATCTTAGGGAAGTTCTCAACGAACCTTCAGCAATAGCTTGCAAGCCCAAGGAAGCTGCAGAGTTGCTTCACATTCTGAGGTGGTTCCCAATTCACAATTGCACACATCTTCTCAAGATTCACCGCTATGCCCTTGGCGGAGACGATATGCCCAAGGTAGAGAACCTCATCGAGCCAGGACTCGCACTTCGAAAACCTCGCATAGAACTGATGTTCTCTGAGTTTATCCAGCACCAAACGCAAGTGCTTGGCATGATCCTCCTTGTTCTTGGAAAACACCAGAATGTCATCGAGGTAGACCAAGACGAAGTCATTTGTGTAGGCGTTGAAGATGAAGTTCATCATGCGAGAGAATGTTGGAGGAGCATTGACGAGGCCGAAAGACATGACAATGTATTCATATGAACCATAGCTTGTTCTAAATGCTGTCTTGGGGATATCTTCTTCACGAATGCGAATTTGATGATAGCCCATACGGAGATCAAGCTTGGAGAATACTTGAGCACCTTTGAGTTGTTCGAAAAGCTCATTGATGCTGGGAAGTGGGTACTTGTTCTTTATGGTCTTCTTGTTCAATGGACGGTAGTCGACACAAATTCGGTCCATTCCATCCTTCTTCTTGACAAAAAGAACTCCACAACCCCATGGAGAAGAACTTGGTCGGATGAGATCCATACGCTCTTGAATATCGAGTTGCTTCTTTAGCTCCTTCAACTCTTTAGGTCCAAGCTTGTAAGAACGTTTCACACAGGCTCCGTGCCAGGTTCAAGATCGATGACGAATTCAACTAGCCGGTGCGGAGGCTTTCCTGGAAGCTCTTCTAGAAAGACGTCTTGTTATTCGCAAACGACTGGAATTTGACAGATGGCATCCAGCTCGCCCTTCTCATTGAGAGAAAACAGACGAATGGTGCCATCCCGAGCGGCAAAGACGATTACATCCTCAGACGAATGAGTCAATTGAATCTGCCTGGCAGCACAATCAAGCTGAGCCTTGTGCTTAGAAAGCCAGTCCATTCCAAGAATAAGATCAATATACGAGTTACCAAGGACCATTGGAGAAGACAGAAACTTATAGTCGCCCAACGTGATAGTAACATCCAGAGCCATCATTTTTGTGTTCATGAACAAACCCGGAGAAGTAACCGCCATCGGCTTAGGCAAATCAAAGTATGCACATCATGCATGGATGCAAAATGCTTCGATAAGAATGACAAAGATGCACCAGTATCAAAAAGAACTCTTGCAGGAATATCATTAACAGGAAGGTTACCCATGATAACTTCTGACAAGTCCTCTGCCTGAGTTGCGTTCATCATGTTGATCTTAGCAGACTTGGGGTTATGATTGACCACTACAGTGCTAGCAGACCTCATAGGAGGAGGAGGAAGACGCCTCTGGTTGAAGCATTTGTTGGCATAGTGACCCTTCTGTTGACACTTGTTGCACGTGACCTCCGAGAGCGGACGGTGATACGGAGCACTTGATCTTGGAGCTTGAGACGAAGTCTTGTTCTGAAAGCCTGGGTTGGGTGGGTGGGAAGATCTATTGCCACCTTTGCTCTTCTGCTGATAAGGCTGACGGAACGGAGGAGGAGGCATCCAAAACTTTTGCTGCTTAGTTTCCACTTGAGTTGAGGAAGAAGGAGTTGCATCTCTGACTCGCTTCTTGGAAGCATCGCACTTGACTTGAGCAGTCTCTTGTTTCAGTGCCATGTTGTAAAACTCATCGTACTTCTTCGGCTCAAAGAGCATGAGAGCTAGTTGAAGATCTTCTCTGAGGCTACCCTTGAACTGATATATCATGCTCTTCTCATCAGGGACGTCTTGCTTAGCGAAACGGGCGAGCTTCTGAAACATGATGTTATACTGGTAAACAGACAAGCTGCCTTGCTTCAGGTTGCGGAATTCCTCACGCTTGCTCTTAAAAACACTCTGGAGAATGTGATGAGCTTTGAAGTCTTGACGGAATTCATCCCAGGTAATCACATGGCCTCCTCTCGAATCTTTGTATTGCTGAAACCATTCTGCAGCTTGGTCTTTGAGTTGGAACGAGGCAAACTTGACAAAGTCCTCAGGCCTGACGTTGCTGCACTCGAAATGCTTGCAGATATGCACAAGCCAATCATCAGCGTCTGTTGCCTCAACATAGTTGTTGAAGGTCTTTGGCTGGTTAGCGAGGAACTGGTTGAGTGTAGCAAACTGATTCTGATTGTTGCCATGCCCATGATTCCCTTGGTTGCGCTCTTGCAAAATTTGCATGATCAGCTGCATGTTTGCATTGGTAGCGGCCATCATAGCTTGCCATGCCTCCGGAGGTGGAGGTGGTGGTGGCGGATCAGGATTCGGAGTCGTACGCGTTGGAGGAGCCATCCTGGAGAGGGTGACATCCGTTAGCTTCTTGAAAGACATATATTCAAGGTGAATCAAATGGATCAAAAATTGCAACATATGGTCTTAACATCCGAACAAAATGAACGAATGCATTCCAATTGAAATGGTCACATTTCCATAAATTGAGAAGCCACTTAGATAGAGGTAGAAGAAATAAAACAACAAGGTATGGACAAGAACAAATACTTGGTGAGGATTACCCAATCACAAACCAAATATCCGCAGAAGAAATACTAGAGCTACATGAATTCCCACCTATTAAACTCCCGAACCTTTCCGGTTATGCAATCAGGTGTTGGGGATACAGGGGAAGCATAATATCTCACCCAAAGCTAGCAAATCCTACATCCAGTTGTATCCATCCTTCAACACATAACCAAGAAACCTTCAGAAATTATTTACCTCAACCTTCGAAAAGCATCCGTTATACGAGTTATGGCAATACTCCCGAACTCCCACCCCAGTACTGGGTGGCATCGAGGTTATCTCACCAACAACTACATAAAAGAGATTTTCGATGTCGGCGAAACTCAGGTATTCCAGAATGGCAACGATAAAATTGTGACGACAACACCTCGGAGCTCAACTCCCCGGGACACTGCCACAACCCCTAAATGTTAGGAGGCACCAAGAACAATGTTCTCGTCACAAAACCATCGGAACGATTCCAAGATACCCGCGTGATCCTAAAATTTTTTTAGTAAAATTTGAGAAGAGAAGAGTCAAAACTCTACATCAGGATGCCTCACCAGAGCGACGAAGGGACTAAGGAGTAAAAAGAAGTCCTACTCTCCGATATATATAATCCTAAATGACTCAAAACATTTTTCTAGACTCACCAACGCCAGCGATTCGATCAAGCATGGGGCTCCTAAAGGTCGGGGAAGGCTCTGATTACCAACTTGTAATGCCCTCGAAGCAGCTATATCTCCCACGTGTGGAAACACGACTTAGAGGCATAACCGCATTGAAGGCAATGTCGCAAGTGAGGTAATGTTCACAACAATCCATGTAATAAATAAGGGAAAAGAGTAACATAGTTGGCTTACACTCGCCACGTCACACAAATAGCATAAATAAGTCATTACATTCATCCAAATACACTCAAGGTCCGGCTACGGAACCAAAATGAAGATAAACCCCAAATGCAACATAGTCCCCGATCACCCCAACAGGGCACCACTACTGATAATCTGGGAAAGACACGTAGTATCGTCCTGAGTCCTCATCGAACTCCCACTTGAGGTCAGTCGAATCACCTGGCACGGTATCATCGGTCCCTGCATCTGGTTTTGGAAGTAAACTGTGAGTCACAGGGACTCAGCAATCTCACACCCTCGCGATCAAGACTATTTAAGCTTATAGGAAGGGTAAAAGGTATGAGGTAGAGCTGCAAGCGACTAGCATATATGGTGGCTAACATACGCAAAAGAGAGTGAGAAGAGAAGGAAAAGCACGGTCGATGAACTATGATCAAGAAGTGATCCTAGAATAACCTAAGATCAAGCATAACACGAGACCGTGTTCTTCCCAGACTCCGCCGAAAAGAGACCATCACGACCACACACTCTGTTGATTCATTTTAATTAAGTTTAGTTTAAGGTTATCTACAACCGGACATTAACAAATTCCCATCTGCCCATAACCGCGGGCACGGCTTTCGAAAGATCAAATCCCTGCAGGGGTGTCCCAACTTAGCCCATCACAAGCTCTCACGGTCAACGAAGGATATTCCTTCTCCCAAGACAATCCAATCAGACTCGGAATCCCGGTTACAAGACATCTCGACAATGGTAAAACTAAACCAGCAAAGCCACCCAGATGTGCCGACAAATCTCGATAGGAGCTGCACATATCTCGTTCTCAGGGCACACCGGATGAACAAGACGTCATGTAGGCCAGCCCAGAGTTGCCCCTGGTAGCCCCGGACATCACTCAGTTGGACCAACACTTAGGGAAGCACTGCCCGGGGGGGGGGGGTTAAAATAAAGATGACCCTTGAGTCCGCGAAACCCAAGGGAAAAAGGCTATGTGGCGAATGGTAAAACCAATGTTGGGCATTGCTGGAAGAGTTTTATTCAAGGCGAACTGTCAAGGGGTTCCCATTATAACCCAACCGTGTAAGGAACGCAAAATCAAGGAACATAACACCGGTATGATGGAACTAAGGCGGCAAGAGTGGAACAAAACACCAGGAATAAGGCCGATCCTTCCACCCTTTACCAAGTATATAGGTGCATTAAGATAAACAAGATAATATAATGATATCCCAACAAAAAACAAGTTCCAACAAGGAGCAAACTCCAATCTTCACCTGCAACTAGCAACGCTAAAAGAGGGGCTGAGCAAAGCGGTAACATAGCCAAACAATGGTTTGCTAGGACAAGGTGGGTTACAGGTTTGACATGGCGATATGAGAGGCGTGGTAAGCAAATGGTAGGTATCATAGCATAGGCATAGCAAAAGAGCGAGCATCTAGCAAGCAAAGATAGAAGTGATTTCGAGGGTATGGTCATCTTGCCTGCAAAGTTCTTTGAGTTGACTTGATCCTCATAAGCGTACTCAACGGGCTCCTCGATCACGTACTCGTCTCCCGGCTCTACCCAAGCAAGACAACAAGCAAAGGGAGACACAATCAACCACGTGCAATGCACAAACAACATGATGCAAAACATGTCATGATATGCGGGATGCGGTATGCGATGCATATGCATGATTCGGAAAGGAATGATTGAACCTGGCCTCAAATTGGAAAACCAAGAGTTCCACTGGAAAGAGGAGTTGATTTCGGTTGAAATCGATATAAAGATCACCGGAATCGGATGCACGGTTTGGAAATGACAAGCAAAACAAATATGGCACCAGTCTGCGATTAACAACACGAGACCATCTAAATGCATCAAGAACAACATGCTACAACACTCTAACATAGCAAAAAAATACATGGTAGGGATCCACACTGAGCTACGGCTAATTCACTCATTAGCAGGTTCAAACAAGCATGGCAAAAGTGCAAAAGATATCAGGTTACAGACTTGGTGAAATTAACAGCATCTCAGGAATTTAACAACAGGAAGCAATGTTTAGAGCACGAAAACTACATGCTAAAGGAACATATCATGGCAAAGCAAGGCATGGCATGAAGCTACTCAAAGCATACGACAAAAGTCCCTTACTGACCATAAGCAAAAAGGGATCAAAAAATACAATTGCAACCACGCGAACATAGCAATTATCGTTAACAGATTCAGACTTAGTGAAAAACTGGAACATGGCAAAACAGCTATCAAGTAGGCATGTTTACGAGCTCGATGCTCTCATATGAGGCAAGACATGACAAACTAAGCATACACCTAGCAAGTAGACATGGCATAGAAGCTAGACATGGCAAGAACAACAACATAGCATGCACGGATCAACAACAACAAGCTCGGCAAAATTGCTAACCATGTTAACAATCTGCCAGGAACATTTTATAGCAAAAGTAGAGCTCGATTGACTCAAGCTAGGGTGCTCCATAAATGCAAAGAAAGACATGGATGGATAGAGCACCACAATATCTACAAAACATCCTTACTGATCATGCTCAAAAGAGGCATGGATCACTCGGTAGCCACATGAACACATGGCATAAAAATAATGACAGGGCAAGGACTTAGAATATTTCTAAGTCCCTGAAATCAGCAACATTAAGTAAGCTACTTTGCATGCTTGTGCTAGTCACCACAAAGATCACAAAAATACATGGCATACACCCCTGTAAAGATGTCATGGCATACATCAAAACACATGTAGAGCTCAAGATCATAGCATGCACACATTAATCATGGCAAAAATGACAAAGGTGCATTTGCCGATAAGAATCTGAAACTAACATCACATAGCCCTCTTCCAACAGCATTTCGGGCATCAAGATGAGCCCAAATGAAAATGATGCAATGAGATGAAATGAAGTACTCGTCGAGACGAACATTTCGATATGCTACACGCATGAATCGAAGCAACAATGATGAAGTTATGATGCTGAGAACATGTGCAAAAATTATTGAGAGAGAGGGAAAAAGTTAACCTTAGGAATTAGGGTTTTCCAGATCTGAGATCTGATCAAGCACTGTAGCTGCACGGGAAACAAGGATGGTCGATGCCGGAGTCGAGGTCGCCGGACTTGGCGCTCGCCGGAGAGGAACAGCAGCGCGGCGGTCGGGTCCGGGCGGTGAAGTCACCGGAGCGGCGCGGGAGGAGGACGGCGGAGGTGGCCGCGGCTCGGGACGGTGCGGCGATGGAGAGGAGCCGCCGCGATGGAGCTCGCCGGCGGCAAGGTCGAGCAGTGAAGGCGCGGTGGCGGCAGGGTTCCAGGCGGCGGGGTGAGGCGCAGGAGGCGCGGCCCGGTGGTGCGCGGAGGAGGGACGCGGTTGGGCTTCACCGGCCGGCGCGGGTTCATGGCGAAGTGGGGCTGCAAGCGCCACGTGGCAGCGTGCCACTGGTGCGGAGCGGCGGCGCGGTGTTTCCGGCACGCCCGGACACGTCCGGCGCGCTGAGGGACGAATGATCTAGGGTTTGGGAGGAGGAGATCCGGGATTTTCATGGAGGGACCTATATATAGAGGTAGAGGGAGCTAGGAGGCTCCAAATTGAGCATGGTTTCCGGCCACGCGATCGTGATCGAACGGCCTAGGTGATGGAAGGGGTTTAGGTGGGTTTTGGGCCACTTTGGAGAGGTGTTGGGCTGCAACACACACGAGGCCTTTTCGGTCCCTCGGTTAACCGTTGGAGTATCAAACGAAGTCCAAATGGCACGAAACTTGACAGGCGGTCTACCGGTAGTAAACCAAGGCCGCATGACAAGTCTCGGTCTGATCCAAAAATGTTTAACACCCACACACGAAAAGAGGTAGAAAGGGACACCGGAGGACATAGGAGCGCCGTAATGCAATACAGACAACGGGGAAAATGCTCCGGTGCATGAGACGAACACGTATGCAAATGCGATGCACATGATGACATGATATGAGATGCATGACAAAGACAAAACAACACGAAGACAAAAACCCGACAATGAGGAAATATCATAACTTAGTGCCGGAAATGGCAAGAGTTGGAATACAATTATGGCAGGTCACATACCGGGTGTTACATCATCGGTCTCAACAAACACACTGCAAAAGAAGATTACATCGAATAGATCTCCATAAGAGAGGGGGAGAACTTTGTATTGAGATCCAAAAAGAGAGAAGAAGCCATCTAGCTAATAGCTATGGACCTGTAGGTCTCAAGTAAACTACTCACACTTCATCGAAGAGGCTATGGTGTTGATGTAGAAGCCCTCCGTGATCGATGCCCCCTCCGGCGGAGCTCCGGAACAGGCCCGAAGATGGGATCTCATGGACACAGAAAGTTACGGCGGTGGAATTAGGGTTTTGGCTCCGTATCTGGTAGTTTGGGCGTACGGAGGTATATATAGGAGGAAGGAGTACGTCGGTGGAGCAAGAGGGGGCCCACAAGGGTGGAGGGCGCGCCTAGGGGGGGGGGGGGGTAGGCGCACCCCCCTACCTCGTGGCCTCCTGGTTGATGTCTTGACGTAGGTTCCAAGTCCTCTGGATCATGTTCGTTCCAAAAATCACATTCCCGAAGGTTTCATTCCGTTTGGACTCCATTTGATATTCTTTTTCTGCGAAGGGATAATTTGTTTTATGCCCTTAGTTGTGTCCCACTCGACATGATTGCCCCTAATGTCCAAAAGCCAGCGGTTCTATCCAACCCACTTTGGCGTCTTGTGCTTTTGCCCCTTTGACCGTTTGACCGTCAATTTGAAAACTGCATAACTAATTCATATGAAATCAGAAAAATGCAAATAAGATACCAAAATGTTCAGAAAAACATCACCTGTATGTCAATGTCACTTGTATTCATGACAAAAGTGTTGGTAAGTGCGCATCCGAGTTTTAGCTCTTATCATACCACCATGAACAATTAAATCTAAAAAATTCAAAAAATTCAAAAATAAATTTGGTGGCAAAGAACGACAAATGTTTTAAGTGCTTGCCAGGTTTCATCAGGGAATGACATTCATGGAAGTTATGGCAAAAAAACAATCTATTTTGGAGTGTCAATTGTTTTTTTTGCCATGACTTCCACAAATGTCATTCCCTGATGAAACTTGGCAAGCACTTAAAACATTTGTCATTCTTTGGCACCAATTTTTTGGAATTTTTGAACTTTTTAAGATTTTATTGTTCATGGTGGTATCGTAAGAGCTAAAACTCAGATGGGCACTTTCCAACAGTTTTGTAATGAATGCAAATGACATTGACATGTAGGTGATGTTTTCCCAAACATTTTGGTATCTTATTTTCATTTTTATGATTTAGTATGAATTAGTTATGAAGTTTTCAAAGTGACGGTCAAACGGTCAAAGGGCGAAAGCACAAGACGACCAAAGTGGGTTGGACATAATCGCTGGGTTTTGGAAATTAGGGGCCATCCTGTCGAGTGGGACACAACTAGGGGCATAAAACCAATTATCCCTTCCGCGAAACCCTAAAATAGGCAAAAAAAATAGCAATTCTGGGTTGGGCCTCCGGTTAATAGGTTAGTCCCAAAAATAATATAAAAGTGTATAATAAAGCCAATAATGTCCAAAACAGAATACAATATAGCATGGAACAATCAAAAATTATAGATACGTTGGAGATGTATCAATCTCCTCCATTGGATTTTCTCGCACTACATGGTGTTTTGAGAAACGGATGACCGAGACACAGTCTTTCAGAAGCATTAACTATTTACTCTGGGTAGACAGTACCACCTACATCCCCTACATCTGCTAGCCTACCACTTAAAGAGGTCACACAACCTAGTCAACTATGCCAGGGCCCATGACGGCTTGTGGCTGCACACAGAAGTTTCCAGTATGAATAATCTTATGATCCCTTTGAGCCTGGGTCGCAAACCGTAGGATGATCACAAAGGTACTCTGGGATATCCCGGGACAACACTGGATTGCTCCAGGTGCCCAGACAACCACTGGGTGCTCCAGGGTGCCTCAACCAATCCACCCAGATGTGTATGAAAGTAGCCACCTTAAGTTTAACCATTAATTAAAACTCTCACATCTGTCATGGACCACTCAAACCAAACCACGTCTACGGGCATAGCATAGCAATATAAGCACAACGTAGAAGTAACTCCCAGGGTTTGAAAATAAAGGCAATAGGTTCTACCTCATCACTACTTTCCAATACCCACAAGTATTCAAGTCCTAACCATGCAGTGTTTGAGGGTTGAGACTAATGCATAAAAACTGGGTAATAAGGGGGTATGATCAAACTGTTACTTGCCTTGCTGACGATCTAAACACCCTAGTGACTCGTAGTAGCACGCTTCGCACTCTGAAAACTCTATCGCAAACAAACAATAACATACATAAGCACTCAAGTAATAGATGCACGGGTAAAACTCAAATGAAAAGATCCAAACAAAAAGTCCAAGAGAAGAGCTTCGATTTGCAAAAAGAATCAATCGAATCGGAGCTACGAAACTCAAGTTGCGGTTAAAAGAAGTTCAAATTCAAATCTGCTTACAACCAAATTTTAATTTGTAGAAACCATGTTCAAGTTCGTTAACTGGAAAGAGGGGTTCGAGACGAAGATTTTGGCGTTGGTTTCACTGGATTTGGACGAACGGTTAAAAAGTTGCGAGCATTTGAAGATCAGGGGCTAAACTGCGATAAAAATAATTGTGGATAGGTCCCTGGCGAGAAAATAAAATTAATAAAAAAGACTAACGAACGAACTTTTGTTAGAAGAGATAAACGAACGACCGCCTTCGCGAACATAGGCGTTTGGGCGACTTCGCTAATTAGCGAAACCGAAGAAACCCGAGAAAAACCCTAACCCTAAAATAAAACCGATAAAAAAACAAAACCGAAAAAATGGGGTGCTTTGTACCGGTTAACTGGGAAAAGTCACCAGCAGCAATGACGGTGGAATCTGGTGAAACGACGGGGCGGGGATGCTGCTTGGGTGGCGGTGGTGCGGCGTTGGCGGGTGCGGCGGTGGCGCGTCAAGCGGCGCGATGGCGAGCGGCAGCGGCTGTAGGCGGCGGTGGTGAGGCAAGAGGTGGAGGGTCCTCGGCCTTTAAAGGCCTTGGGGGCGGGCAGCAGTTGGAGGAGGGGCCGGCCCGAGGTGGAGTCCGACTCGGACTCCTCCTCGGCGTTTGAGGGAGTCCTGGATTAGGGGGTGTCCGGACAGCTGGACTATAACCTTTGGCCGGACTGTTGGACTATGAAGATACAAGATTGAAGTCTTCGTCTCGTGTCCGGATGGGACTTTCCTTGGCGTGGAAGGCAAGCTTGGCAATACGGATATGTAGATCTCCTCCCATTGTAACCGACTCTGTGTAACCCTAGCCCACTCCGGTGTCTATATAAACCGGAGGGTTTAGTCCGTAGGACAACAACAATCATACCATAGGCTAGCTTCTAGGGTTTAGTCTCTCTGATCTCGTGGTAGATCAACTCTTGTAATACTCATATCATCAAGAATAAATCAAGCAGGACGTAGGGTTTTACCTCCATCAAGAGGTCCCGAACCTGGGTAAAACATCGTGTTCCCTGCCTCCTGTTACCATCCGCCTTAGACGCACAGTTCGGGACCCCCTACCCGAGATCCGCCGGTTTTGACACCGACATTGGTGCTTTCATTGAGAGTTCCACTATGCCGTCGCCAGAAGGAAGGATGTCTCGTCTCGTCTCGTCTTTAAAGACGGTACTACTGTTGGGGGAGCTTTGGCTGTCGGCCAAACTCTCCGGCTAGGCGGTTTCATCATGACCGCCTGTTCGGCCGCCGCGCCGACGATGACTTCTCGGGTCATCGAAAACAGCCTCCACGTCAAATCGGCACTCGCCGAACAGATGGATCCAATGGAGCTCGCCTCCCTAAATGAGCTCTTGGATCGCATCGCCGCCCTGGGAGTCGCTACGGACTATGATCGGATTGGGCTTAAACCCGATCAAACGGAGATTAACTCTCCGCCGTTCATCCATCATATTACACTGGTGGAGGAACAATGCGGCGACCTCTCCTCCATATTAAGGACCAACTATGTCCGGATTCCTGAGCTCTCCGAGCCGGATACCCGTTCGCGGGAGGACAACATCCAATCCATGAACTTAGAGTCATGCAGTGGGCCAGGATTATCGGGCAACACCCCGGTGTTGGGGAACGTAGAAATAATTCAAAATTTTCCTACGTGTCACCAAGATCAATCTAGGAGATACTAGAAACGAGAGAGAGGGATTGCATCTTCATACCCTTGAAGATTGCTGAGCGGAAGCGTTCAAGAGAACGGGGTTGATGGAGTCGTACTCGTCGTGATCCAAATCACCAATGATCCTAGCGCCGAATGGATGGCACCTCCGCGTTCAACACACATACGGAACGGAGAGACGTCTCCTCCTTCTTGATCCAGCAAGGGAAGAGGAGAGGTTGATGGAGATCCAGCAGCACGACGGCGTGGTGGTGGAAGCAGCGGGATCTCGACAGGGCTTCGCCAAGTACCAATGAGACGAAGAGGTGTCACGGAGGGAGAGGGAGGCGCCAGAGGAAGAGAGACACGCAGACATGACCGAGACGACTCTCTGGTCAATAACCAACAGCGGGATCTGGATACCCATGTTGGCTCCCACATCTTCCACGATGATCTCATCAGATGAACCATGATGTCGAGGATTTAATCAATCCCGTATACAATTCCCTTTGTCTATCGGTACGATACTTGGCCGATATTCCATCGTCGATAACCCGATACCTCGTTCAATCTCGTTACCGGCAAGTCTCTTTACTCGTTCTGTAACACATCATCCAGTGATCAACTCCTTGGTCACATTGTGCACATTCTGATGATGTCCTACCGAGTGGGCCCAGAGATACCTCTCCGTTACACGGAGTGACAAATCCCAGTCTCGATTCGTGCCAACCCAACAGACACTTTCGGAGATACCCGCAGTGCACCTTTATAGCCACCCAGTTACGTTGTGACGTTTGGTACACCCAAAGCATTCCTACGGTATCCGGGAGTTGCACAATCTCATGGTCTAAGGAAATGATACTTGACATTAGAAAAGCTTTAGCATACGAACTACACGATCTTGTGCTAGGCTTAGGATTGGGTCTTGTCCATCACATCATTCTCCTAATGATGTGATCCCGTCATCAACAACATCCAATGTCCATGGTCAGGAAACCGTAACCATCTATTGATCAACGAGCTAGTCAACTAGAGGCTTACTAGGGACATGGTGTTGTCTATGTATCCACACATGTATCTGAGTTTCCTATCAATACAATTCTCGCATGGATAATAAACGATTATCATGAACAAGGAAATATAATAATAACTAATTTACTATTTCGTGTAGGGCATATTTCCAACAGTCTCCCACTTGGACTAGGGTCAATAATCCAGTTCACATCGCTGTGTGATTAACACTCATGGTCACATCCCCATGTGACTAACACCCAAAGAGTTTACTAGAGTCAATAATCTAGTTCACATTACCATGTGATTAACACTCAGTGAGTTCTGGATTTGATCATGTTATGCTTGTGAGAGATGTTATAGTCAACGGGTCTGAACCTTTTAGATCGGTGTGTGCTTTACAAATCTCTATGTCATCTTGTAGATGCAGCTACCACGCTCTTTTTGGAGCTATTCCAAATAACTGTTCTACTATACAAATCCGGTTTACTACTCAGAATCATCCAGATTAGTGTCAAAGATTGCATCGGCGTAACCCTTTACGACGAACTCTTTTACCACCTCCATAATCGGGAAAATTCCTTAGTCCACTAGTTACTAAGGATAACCTTGAACGTTGTCCTGTGATCCATTCCTAGATCACACTTGTACCCCTTGACTGACTCAAGGCTTAGCACGCTTCAGGTGCGGTACACAACATTGCATACTTTAGAGCCTACGTCTAAAGCATAGGGGATGACCTTCATCCTTTCTCTCTATTCTACCATGGTCAGGTCTTGAGTGTTACTCAATACTCATACCTTATAACACAGCCAAGAACTCCTTATTTGCCGATCTATTTTTGAACTCCTTCAAAATTTTGTCATGGTATGTTTTCGTTTGAAAGTACTATTAAGTGATTTTGATCTACCCTTATAGATCTTGATGCTCAATGTTCAAGTAGCTTAATCCAGGTTTTCCATTAAAAACACTTTTCAAATAACCTTGTATGCTTTCCAGAAATTCTACATCATTTCTGATCAACAATATGTTAACAACATATACTCATCAAAAATTCTATAGTGCTCCCAATCACTTCTTTGGAAATACAAGTTTCTCATAAACTTTGTATAAACACAAAATCTTTGATCATCTCATCAAAGCGTACATTCCAATTCTGAGATGCTTACTCCAGTCCTTAGAAGGATTGCTGGAGCTTTGCATACTTGTCAAGGAAACAATGTTTTGACATCCTATCTGCAAGATTTCATAAATAATGCAGTAACTGCTAACATAATTCCAACAGACTCTTAGCATTGCTACGAGTGAGAAAGTCTCATCGTAGTCAACTCCTTGAACTTATTGAGAAACATCTTAACGACAAGTCGAGCTTTCATAATGGTGACACTTACCATCATTGTCCATCTTCCTTTTAAAATCCATCTGCACCCAACAGCCTTAGGACCATCAAGTAGTTCTTTTCAAAGTCTATACTTTGTTTTATACATGGATCCTCTCTCGGATTTTATGGCCTCGAGACATTAGTCGGAATCCGGGCCCACCATCGCTTCTCCATAGCTCGTAGGTTCATTGTTGTCTAGCAACATGACTTCCAAGACAGGATTATGTACCACTCTGATGTAGTACACATCCTTGTCGACCTATGAGGTTTGGTAGTGACTTGATGCGAAGTTTCATGATCACTATCATAAGCTTCCACTTCAATTGGTGTAGGTGCCACAAGAACAACTTTCTGTGCCCTACTACACACTAGTTGAAGTGACAGTTCAATAACCTCATCAAGTCTCCGCCATCCTCCCACTCAATTCTTTCGAGAGAAACTTTTCCTCGAGAAAGGAACCGTTTCTAGAAACAATCAATTTTTCTTCCGGATCTGAAATAGAAGGTATACCCAACTGTTTTGGGTATTCTATGAAGATGCATTCATCCGCTTTGGATTCGAGCTTATCAGCCTGAAACCTTTTCACATAAGCATCGCAGCCCCAAACTTTTAAGAAATGACAGCTTAGGTTTCTCTAAACCATAGTTCGCACGGTGTCGTCTCAACGGAATTGTGAGTGCAGTTGTCCCTAATGCCTAACCCATAAACGATAGTGGAAATTCGATAAGAGACATCATGGTATGCACCATATCCAATAGGGTGCAGTTGTGATGTTCGGACACACCATCACACTATGGTGGTCTAGGCGGTATTAGTTGTGAAACAATTTCCACAATGTCTTAATTGTGTGCCAAACTCGTAACTCAGATATTCATCTCTATGATCACATCATAGACATTTTATCATCTTGTCACGACGATCTTCAACTTCACTCTGAAATTACTTAAACCTTTCAATAATTCAGACTTGTGTTTCATCAAGTAAATATACTCAGCATCTACTCAAATCATCTGTGAAGTAAGAACATAACGATATCCACTACGTGCCTCAGCACTCATTGGACTGCACACATCAAAATGTATTACATCCAACAAGTTGCTTTCTTGTTCCATCTTACTGAAAACGAGGCCTTTCAGTCATGTTGCCCATGTGGAATGATTTGCATGTCTCAAGTGATTCAAAATAAAGTGAGTCCAAATGATCCATCTGTATGGAGTTTCTTCATGCATATCTACCAATAGACACGGTTCGCATGTCTCAATCTTTTCAAAAACGAGTGAGTACAAAGATCCATCAACATGGAGCTTCTTCATGCATTTTATACCAACATGACTCAAATGGCAGTGCCACAAGTATGTGGTACTATCATTACTATCTTATATCTTTTGGCATGAACATGTGTATCACTACGATCAAGATTAAATAAACCATTCATTTTAGGTGCAAGACCATTGAAGGTATTATTCAAATAAACAGAGTAACCATTATTCTCTTTAAAGAATAACTGTATTGCGATAAACATAATCCAATCATGTCTATGCTCAACGCAAACACCAAATAACAATTATTTAGGTTTAACACCAATCTCGATGGTAGAGGGAGCATGCGATGCTTGATCACATTAACCTTGGAAACACTTCCAACACATATCGTCATCTCACCTTCAGCTAGTCTCCGTTTATTCCGTAGCCTTTTATTTCGAGTTACTAACACTTAGCAACTGAACCGCTATTTTAATACCCTGGTGCTACTAGGAGTACTGGTAAAGTACACATTAATATAACGTATTTCCAAAATACATCTGTCGACCTTGCCAGCCTTCTCATCTACCAAGTATCTAGGGTAGTTCTGCTTCAGTGACCGTTCCCTCATTACAGAAGCACTTAGTCTCGAGTTTGGTTCAACCTTGGGTTTCTTCACTAGAGCAGCAACTGATTTGCCGTCTCATGAAGTATCCATTCTTTCCCTTGCCCTTCTTGAAACTAGTGGTTTAACCATCAACAATTGATGCTCCTACTTGATTTCTACTTTCGCGGTGTCAAACATCGCGAGTTGCTCAAGGACCATCATGTCTATCCCTGATATGTTATAGTTCATCACGAAGCTCCAATAGCTTGGTGGCAGTGACTATGGAGAATCATCACTATTTCATCTGGAAGATTAACTCCCAATCGATTCAAGCGATTGTAGTAATCAGACAATCTGAGCGCATGCTCAATGTTTGAGCTTTTGTCCCATAGTTTGCAGGCTTAAGAAACTTGTCAGAGGTCTCATACCTCTTGACGTGGGCACTAGTCTGAAATCCCAATTTCAGTCTTTGGAACATCTCATATGTTCTGCGACGTTTCAAAAACGTCTTTGGTGCCACAATTCTAAACCGTTAGTATTACGCACTGAACTATCACGTAGTCATCAAAATGTATATGTCAGATGTTTCCCAACATCTACAGACGACGCTCGAGGTTCAACGCACTGAGCGGTGCATTAAGGACATAGCCCTTCTGTGCAGCAACGAGGACAATCCTCAGTTCACGTACCCATTACGTATAATTGCTACTGTCAACTCTCAACTAAATTTTCTCTAGGAAGATATCTAAAACAGTAGAACCAAAGCGTGAGCTACGACATAATTTGCAAAGACTTTTTGACTATGTTCATGATAAATAAGTTCATCTAATCAAATTATTCAATGAACTCCCACTTATATAGACATCCCTCTAGTCATGTAAGTGATACATGATCCGAGTCAACTAGGCCGTGTCCGATCATCACGTGAGACGGACTAGTCATCATCGGTGAACATCTTCATGTTGATCATATCCACTATACGACTCATGTTCGACCTTTCGGTCTTCCGTGTTCCGAGGCCATGTCTGTACATGCTAGGCTCGTCAAGTCAACCTAAGTGTTTCGCATGTGTAAATCTGGCTTACACCCGTTGTATGTGAACGTTAGAATCTATCACACCCGATCATCACGTGGTGCTTCGAAACAGCGAACCTTCGCAATGGTGCACAGTTAGGGGGAACACTTTTCTTGAAATTTCAGCGAGGGATAATCTTATTTATGCTACCGTCGTTCTAAGCAAATAAGATGTAAACATGACAAACATCACATGCAAATCATAAAGTGACATGATATGGCCAATATCATCTTGCGCCTTTTGATCTCCATCTTCGAGGCGCGGCATGATCACCTTCGTCACCGGCATGACACCATGATCTCCATCATCATGATCTCCATCATCGTGTCTTCATGAAGTTGCCTCGCCAACTATTATTTCTACTACTATGGCTAACGGTTAGCAATAAAGTAAAGTAATTACATGGCGTTTTCATTGACACGCAGGTCATAAATAAATTAAGACAACTCCTATGGCTCCTGCCGGTTGTCATACTCATCGACATGCAAGTCGTGATTCCTATTACAAGAACATGATCAATCTCATACATCACATATATCATTCATCACATCCTTTTGGCCATATCACATCACATAGCATACCCTGCAAAAACAAGTTAGATGTCCTCTAATTGTTGTTGCATGTTTTACGTGGCTGCTATGGGTTTCTAGAAAGAACGCTTCTTACCTACGCAAAACCACAACGGTGATATGCCAATTGATATTTACCCTTCATAAGGACCCTTTTTATCGAATCCGATCCGACAAAAGTGGGAGAGACAGACACCCGCCAGCCATCTTATGCATCAAGTGCATGTCAGTCGGTGGAACCAGTCTCACGTAAGCGTACGTGTAAGGTCGGTCCGGGCCGCTTCATCCCACAATGCCGCCGGATCAAGATAAGACTAGTAATGGTAAGAAAATTGAACAAATCATCGCCCACAACTGCTTTGTGTTCTACTCGTGCATATAATCTATGCATAGACCTAGCTCATGATGCCATTGTTGGGCAACATAGAAATAATTCAAAATACTCCTACATGTCACCAAGATCAATCTAGGAGATACTAGCAATGAGAGAGAGGGAGTGCATCTTCATACGCTTGAAGATCGCTAAGCGGAAGCGTTCAAGAGAACGGGGTTGATGGTGTCGTACTCGTCGTGATCCAAATCACCGATGATCCTAGCGCCGAACGGACGGCACCTCCACGTTCAACACACGTACGGAACGGAGAGAAATCTCCTCCTTCTTGATCCAGCAAGGGAAGAGGAGAGGTTGATGGACATCCAGCAGCACGACGGCGTGGTGGTGGAAGCAGCGGGATCTCGCCAGGGCTTCGCCAAGCACCAACGAGAGGGAGAGGTGTCACGGAGGGAGAGGGAGGCGCCAGGGACTTGGGTGCGGCTGCCCTCCCCCCCCACTATATATAGGGCCCCTAGGGGGGCGCCGTCCCTAGGAGATCCCATCTCCAAGGGGGGCGGCGGCCAAGGGGGACATGCCCCCCAAGTCAGGTGGGGCGCCCCCACCCCTAGGGTTTCCAACCCTAGGCGCAGGGGGAGGCCCATGGGGGGTGCACCAGCACACCAGGGGCTGGTTCCCCTCCCACTTCAGCCCATGGGGCCCTCCGGGATAGGTGGCCCCACCCGGTGGACCCCCGGGACCCTTCCGGTGGTCCCGGTACAATACCGATTACCTCCTAAACATTCCCGATGGCCGAAACTGGACTTCCTATATATAAATCGTCACCTCCGGACCATTCCGGAACTCCTCGTGACGTCCGGGATCTCATCCGGGACTCCGAACAACTTTCGGGTTACCGCATACTAATATCTCTACAACCCTAGCATCACCGAACCTTAAGTGTGTAGACCCTACGGGTTCGGGAGACACGCAGACATGACCGAGACGACTCTCTGGTCAATAACCAACAGCAGGATCTGGATACCCATGTTGGCTCCCACATTTTCCACGATGATCTCATCAGATGAACCATGATGTCGAGGATTTAATCAATCCCGTATACAATTCCCTTTGTCTATCGGTACGATACTTGCCCGAGATTCGATCGTCGGTATCCCGATACCTCGTTCAATCTCGTTACCGGCAAGTCTCTTTACTCGTTCCGTAACACATCATCCCGTGATCAACTCCTTGGTCACATTGTGCACATTATGATGATGTCCTACCGAGTGGGCCCAGAGATACCTCTCCGTTACACGGAGTGACAAATCCCAGTCTCGATTCGTGCCAACCCAACAGACACTTTTGGAGATACCCGCAGTGCACCTTTATAGCCACCCAGTTACGTTGTGACGTTTGGTACACCCAAAGCATTCCAACGGTATCCGGGAGTTGCACAATCTCATGGTCTAAGGAAATGATACTTGACATTAGAAAAGCTTTAGCATACAAACTACACGATCTTGTGCTAGGCTTAGGATTGGGTCTTGTCCATCACATCATTCTCCTAGTGATGTGATCTCGTCATCAACGACATCCAATGTCCATGGTCAGGAAACCGTAACCATCTATTGATCAACGAGCTACTCAACTAGAGGCTTACTAGGGACATGGTGTTGTCTATGTATCCACACATGTATCTGAGTTTCCTATCAATACAATTCTAGCATGGATAATAAACGATTATCATGAACAAGGAAATATAATAATAACTAATTTATTATTACCTCTAGGGCATATTTCCAGCACCCGGAACCAGAATTTCCAAAATTGGAAATTCCTCGGCCCCTGGATCCCAGATCAGGTAAGGGTTCGGATTCAATTCCACCCACCCACCCAAAGATAAGCGATCTTTCCCACATTAGGCTAGAGCCCCAGGAAATAGTACATCACTATTGGGCCAGATTCCTCCTTGCGATGAACAAGGTTAAGGACTGTTGTGAGGAAGACGCAATCTTATTTTTCTGCAATAATTGCACGGACAAGGGAATCCTTAACACCATAAATCACCGTGAGATATCACGCTTCGCTGACTTGGCGTCCATAGTATGAAAGTACGGTGCGATGGAAAGTGCCTGGAAAACCGAAACAAACTTTTGGGATAATCCGGCCCTAAATACGAACCCAGTCCGAAATAAAAGGGTGCACTATCAAAAGACTCCCGGGTCAACTACCAAAAAGCAAAAACCCTCTATAGGGCATGGAACCGTACTGGAGGGATGGCTCAATGGACCCTGTAAAATTCACAGTACAGAGGGCGCCATACCAACACATAGCCTTAGAGCCTGTTGGATACTCCGGAAGGTAGCCAAAAGTGGCGAGGATCTCCTAATTCCAGAAGCCACAGAGCACCATCCCAGAAATACCAGTATGGTATTAACGGTCTTCGAGACCTTCGCATCAAATAATAGGCGAAAGCGAACACTCCGAAGCCTTGCCGAAATCTACCACGTGGCGACAATAAACCCATGGAGTGACACGACTATTACTTTCAATGCCAGTGACGAACCTAAATTCCGAACAGCCTGAGCACCAACCGCATTGGTCCTCAGTCCAGTTGTGGACGGCTTTCGACACACCAAGGTACTCATGGACGGCGGCAGCGGATTAAACCTCATCTATGAGGAAACCCTTCAAAAATGGAAATAGACTGGAACCGCATCGAGCGAAGCAGCACAACCTTTAGAGGAATAATCCCCAGTCGGGAAGCGCGTTGTACAGGAAAAATCACACTAGATGTGGTGTTCAGCATGCCGGAGAATTATAGGTCCGAAGAGATTACATTCCAAGTGGCCCCGTTCAATAGCGGTTACCACGCCCTGTTAGGGAGGGAGGCGTTCACAATCTTCCAAGCCATACCCCATTACGAGTACATGAAGCTCAAAATGCCCAGGCCCAACAGAATTATCACTCTTGCTAGTGATCTGGACACAGCACTCCGCGCCGAAAACAAGATAGCCGCACTAGCCCTCGAGGCATTATCCGAAGCCCTAGCGGCTAAAGAACTAACTGCGCTGCGCTCCACGGCGAACAGGGACGATGTGATACTCGATACGAGATCCAAGTCCACCTCCTTTAAACCGGCAGATGAAATAGTCAAATTCCAAGTCCATCCAACGGACCCTACAAAAACAGCTTCCATCGGGGCACAATTAAACCCCGACGTAGATGCCGCACTACGAGAGTTCCTACGCGAGAACTGGGACATTTTTGCCTGGCACCCTTCAGACATGCCAGGAATCCCACGCAGGCTGGCCGAGCACAGCCTCAATATTCTAAAGGGATTCAAGCCGGTGAAGCAGGCTCTTCGGCGTTTCTCTGAACCTAAGAGACAAGCCATGGGAGAGGAACTAGCCAAGTTATTGGAGGCCGGATTCATTAGAGAAATAAAACATTCGGACTGGCTAGCAAACCTGGTGATGGTACCAAAGAAGGACAAATCCTGGCGCGAGTTCGTCGATTTTAAGGACCTCAACAAGGCTTGCCCAAAGGATCCCTTCCCCCTCCCCCGCATCGATCAAATTATCGACGCTACCCCAGGACACGATTCATTGTGTTTCCTTGACGCATACTCCGGCTACTACCAAATTAAGATGGCGGAGCCCGACCAAGCCGCAACAGCATTCATCACACCATGAGGCCCCTTCTGCTTCAACACAATGCGCTTTGGGCTCAAAAACACCGGCGCAACATATGAGCGCATGAGGCTCACATTCGATAACCTCCGAACATATGACATCAAGCTCAACCCGGAAAAATGCGTTTTCGGTGTGCTAGCCGGAAAGCTCTTGGGCTTCATTGTATCCGACAGAGGAATTGAAGCAAATCCGGCCAAGATCCGAGCTCTGTCACAATTGGATATCCCAACGGACCTCAAACAAATCCAGAAATTAACTAGATGCGTGGCGGCTCTAAGCCGCTTTTATCTCCCGCCTGGGAGAAAAGGCATTACCCCTTTATCGCCTCCTTCAGTGCACCGAACACTTTGAGTGGACGGATGCTGCCACAGCCGGATTGGAAGAAATAAAAGCCATATTGGCAACCAACCCAGTCCTAGCCGCGCCAAACATTGGCGAACCAATGTTGTTATACATTGCGGCAACTCATCAAGTTGTGAGCGCAGTTCTCGTCGTCGAACGAGAAACGGACGGACATAAATTCCCCCTTCAAAAGCCGGTCTACTATGTATCCACTGTCCTTACTCCATGCAAGTCACGGTACCCGCATTATCAAAAGATATCATACGCCGTATTCATGGCATCCCGGAAGCTGCGGCACTACTTTCAAGAGTGTTCGATAACATTAGCCTCGGAAGTGCCACTTAATGATATTATAAACAACCGCAACGCCACGGGCCGGATTGCCAAATGGGCCATCGAGCTCCTCCCGTTCAACATAACTTACAAGTCGCGGTGAGTCATTAAGTCGCAAGTATTGGCCGACTTTGTCGCCGAATGGATGGAAGCCGAATTCCCTAAAGTGTACGGCGCATATTCCAACTGGATCACGCACTTCGACGGCTCCAAAATGCTAGTTGGTCTGGGGGCTGGCATTGTTCTGACGTCCCCAACCAGAGATACAGTCCAATACATACTCCAGATAATGTATACAGACTCCAACAACGCAGCCGAATACGAGGCCCTTCTACATGGTCTCCGGATGGTAGTATCCATGGGCATTCAACGCCTAGAGGTGCGGGGGGATTCAAACCTTGCAATATCCCAAATAAATGGAGACTTTGATGCCAAGGATCCGAAAATGGCAGCTTATCGCAACGTCTTCCTAAAAATGGCAGCTCGGTTCGAGGGGCTCGAATTTCACCATTCAGCCCGCGAAAACAATCAGGCGGCAAACGTCCTCGCACGCATCAGCGCAAAACGCGATGCGGTCCCCCCTAACATCTTTTTGGAGAGGCTTTTCAAGCCATCCATGGTATGGGAAGGGGACACTGGTAACAACAAACCAGACCCAACCGCAATGCCTGATACCGAACACTCTGACATAATCGGAGGCTCTGCCACCGAAATAACATCCTTAGCCCACATTATAATGGCCGTCATCGCCTCGTGGACAGAACCGTTCCTGGCCTACTTAACTAGGCAGGAACTCCCTGAGGACCAAAACGAGGCACACTACATACTGCGGCGATCTAAAGCCTACAGGGTCCATGAGGGAGAGCTTTATAAGAAAAGTACCACCAGAGTCCTTCAAAGGTGCATCTCCGAAGAGGAAGGGCGGAAGCTTCTGGCAGAAATTCATGCCGGACTCGACGGCCACCACGCCTCAGCCCGGGCCCTTGTATGTAAGGCCTTACGTACAGGTTTTTACTGGCCTACGGCCTGGGCAGACGCACTGGACCTGGTCCAACGCTGCGTGGGTTGCCAGCTTTTTGCAAATCAAATCTATATGCCGCCCACCGCCCTCCACACAATCCCCATTACCTGGCCCTTCACAGTCTGGGGGCTTGACATGGTTGGACCCCTGAAAGGAGGAACCCACAAGAAAAAAATACTTGCTGGTCATGGTGGACAAATTCACCAAATGGATAGAAGCCAAGCCTGTTAAAACGGCCGAATCCGGACCGGTGATAGACTTCATATACGGGGTCGTACACCGTTATGGTGTCCCCCACAGCATCATCACTAATAACGGCACGAACTTCACGGCAGATGAGGTAAAACTTTGGTGCAAAAACATGGGCATCAAGCTCAATTATGCTTCTGTCTATCACCCACAAACTAACGGTCAAGTCGAACGAGAAAATGGTCTTATCATGAGCGGCATCAAACTCAGATTAGTGCGGTCCCTAAAGGAATCTAACACGCACTGGGTAGAGGAGCTCGACTCCGTACTCTGGGGGCTGCGGACCACACCGAATCGCACTACCAGATACACACCATTCTTTATGGTATACGGCACAGAGGCGGTTCTGCCCTGCGACATAATCCATGACTCACCTCGAGTGCGCATGTACGAATAAAGAGAAGCCGAGCTCGATCGGCAGGACAGTCTGGACGCCCTGGAGGAGGAGCGTGACGTGGCAAAAGCCTGTTCCGCATTCTATCAACAGTAGGCTCGAAGATACCAAAGCAGAGAAATACGGGCCAAAACTTATAATGTTGGTGAATTATTTCTATGCCTACCGGAGAAGAAAAAGGACAAACTCAAGCCCAAATGGGAGGGTCCCTTCATTATTGACCAAGTTCTGACTGGTGGTGCGTACCATCTGCGGGATGCATCGGATAACCGAATCGAGCCGAACCCATGGAACGCAGCCAGACTCCAAAGATTCTACGCCTAGCGCCGGACTCAGTGTTCGTCTCCTTCCTCTGTCCATTTTTATACACTATCTATCTTTTATTTCTCTCCTCCTCCCCTTATTTTCTCTCACAGCCTTTAAGGGCCAATTTGTGCCTTGTTTGCACACAACTGACGCGCTATCCGCGCTCATTACCTAATTTGGCCATTAATGGCGCATTAGTGGTGCGCCATTAGTAGCACGCCATTAGTATATTTTACTAATGGCGCACCACAGGTGCGCCATTAGTATCTGGTATACTAATGGCGCACCCCAGATGCGCCATTAGTATATACAACAGTGCGCCATTAGTATGCCTCCCAGGGGGCCATGTATACCCAGGTGCTTTGGCATACTAATGGCGCACGACAGCAGGATGCGCCATTAGTAACTTCGGCATACTAATGGCGCACTATGATGTGATGCGCCATTAGTATGAATATTAGGTTTTTTTTATTTTTTTATTTTCTGTTTTTTGCACAGGTTACAAAATGTATAATTGGACAAAATATAGACAGCACACATCAACAACAGATTCATCGAATACAATAGAAGATTAGTCTCTGAATACAATTCATCATTTTAGTCTCCGAATACAAGTCATCATATTAGTCTACGAATTGAAAAGACCGAACAAAGATAGAACATTATATTACAAGTCTCGAGACCGCGAGTTTGTCTTCACATTACAAGTCGATATCGATCATCTAAACTACCATCACATAGAAGAGAGCTGCGGTCATCACGATGAGCATCATCATGATGAAACTCGTCTTCATCCGGTTCCTCCAATGCTCCTTCCCCTCTCCCACTAGATAGCGGGCGTATCTAGATTTGGCCTCGGCCCTAGTGGCATACCCTTTGTAACTGTTACCGCTGAATCGGTGAACCTGTCTCCGACACTCCTCCCAGTCGTCGTAGACTCCGGGAACCTTACCCTTGTACACGACATACCACGGTATCGCTATGCAGTAGCCAAACGAAACGTTAGTACCAATTCACAGACAATACATAAGCAATATATAAGTATGCAACAGAATGATCGGAAGAGAAAAGCAAGACATTAATAGCATCGATTACATCTTAAGTTGAACGACTCTCGAAACCAAAGAGACATACTACAAGTTCATTAAAGTTTAATTACAACATGAGACTCAAGGGACCGGAGCGTGGATGAAGCCGCCGTCTATCGTGGGAGTCATGAAAGAACGGGCGTTGTCAGCCTGCATTTGTAGGATTGTGTCGATGTCACTGTTGGACGGTTGATTTCTGAGGTAGAACTACCCCGCGGTACGAAGGACATCTTGATGGATGATTTCCGCAAACTCCGACTGGATGCGAAAGAATTCTTGTCTGATGTCCGCGTCCTGGATTGCCGACACGCTCGCGGCCCAATATTTGAGTCTACTCGGTAGCAGAAGTTGATGATGGTCCCGTACGATCGCCCGCATGTGATGGATGGCGTAGTAGGCACCCTTCTAACCGCCAGGCGGCTGCTTGACGCAGCAGAACGTCGTATTGTGGGAGAACACGTGCTTGCTGTACTTACGAATAGGCCTGGTGAAGGTGCCTCCAGATTTGACGTAGCCAGGGAGAACATCATCAAGAACCTTCTTGACATTTGTGTAGTCTATGTTCGACTGACAGTCCGGGTCGAAATACGTGGCCATGGAATATTTGGGGCTTAGGAGGATGAGCGTGCAACGTGTGTCACTGCAGAAAACACGGAATGTTAAAAGAAAAACGATCGAAATCTAAGAATTCATATGTTACGGGGCGGTTGAGGGAAGGACTTACTCGGGAAAGTAAGGCACGAGGAAGTTATCCTTATCTTGGTTTGCTAGAATGACGCCTTCGAGGTAAGAACTCACGACTTGCTGGTCCCCAGCGCTGCCCAAGATCTTGGCACACATGTAGAAGGGGTCGACTATCACGATGTCCGGGGTCTTGTCGCGAATGATCCGCATCTCCATACTCAGCGAAAATAGCCGAATGAAGGTGTAGTGCAGCGGATGAAGGTTCAACATAGCGTGGATGTCATCAAATCGCAGGACGATTGTACCCCCGATGGAGTTATCCACAAAGCCCTTGCCCTCTGGCACCTTGGCCGCGAAAACCGGGTATGCCACATCTTTCTATCCGAGACGCCACTTCTCCAAAGAAAGAACACTGTCATGCAGACTCTGCATAGCACCGGTTGCAGCATCGAGCATATTTCTCGGTAGCATCGGCCTACCCGCCACATGCAACCTCCTCGAGATATCCTCAGGTGAAGGTGGCCCGTCCTGAGCACGGATCGTACTCGGTGCCAGCTGGCCCGCACCCTTGTTAATCTTTCTTTTGCGTGCCTTCTTCTTCTCCTGTAATGGGACCGAGTTCTTCTCACAGACCGCCTTCTTGAGTGCGTTGGGGCTGATCATATTTCGCACCTTGCCTATCTGAGGCTCGGTGAAGTCGGCAGCTGGAGGCGTCTCCTGAGAGCTGAACTGCAGACGACGCCTGTTGCAACTTGGCTTCTCCGCCGTACCAGCTAGATCGCGCACGTCTTTTGTTGGGTTGGGTTCTTGAGAAGGAGGCCCCATGAAGTCGCCACCGTACCCATGATCGGCAAAGTACTGATCGACATTGGCAAATGTATCGTCGTCGTTGTCGTTCTGATCCTGTGCCATATGCATGTTTGGATCGAGTGGCATAGGGATGTCCGGCACCGTTGCGGCGGTCTTGCCATGGGGCCGACTTGGCGCCGGCACGACTGGCGGTGTTGTCTTTGGGGTGGTGTCCCCCGCCCCCAAACGAATCTGTCTCTTCGGCCAAAGCAGGGGCCAGCTCAGGCAGGCGCTGAGGGTCATCACGTCATCATCGTCGGCCCCGACGGGTCGAATCGGAGGTAACAACTCGTCGTAGCCTGGCAGCACCCGAACCAGTTGAACCCTAAACAAGTTGGGTGGCATCTGGGTACCGTGGAACAAGGGGTTGCCCGGTTGAACGATTTTGCCCTTGGCGACATCGACCAACTCGTTGTTCACGAAGTGCAGGAGAGTGCACGGAACGTCGGCGGCGCCCTGCGAAAACATGTAGGGCGTCAGGGATGCCCAGTGAAAGGCAAGGAGATGAAGTCCTCGGCCGAGAGAGGCTTAATTAGTTACCGTGATGATGGCGTCGAGCTCGGCTAATGTCGAGGCACCGCCAACGGCGGGCGTGCAGTTGACGGAGGGGCCGCTTGCTGCAGAGGTGCCGGCCGACGTACACCCGGGTGCATTAAGCTCCCGTGCCGGCGTCGGAGACACCAATGCCGCCTCCACCGGAGACACCAATGGCCGCGCCATCGCGTTCTGCGAGTTGCTGGCTGTGAAGCTAGGAATCGGGGGCGGCCCCTGTTGGCCGCCCGCAATCCACGCACTAATCCCCTGGATCAAGGTAGGCATAATGGAGGTAATCGTCGCTCCGAGTTGTTGTTGCACTTGCTCTTGGACAATCTCCGGAATCCGTGCCACCTATGCCCTGAGTTCTTGAACCTCGCGCGCCTGGCTTTCCGAGCTGGTCTTTTTCTCCTTTCGCCCACCAATGTTATAGTATGACGACCATTTTGTCGACAAGCCTTTGCCGGCCACACGACCAGCTGACATCGGCTTACTGAGCTTATCCTTGTTCTTCATTACATTCAACGCCCTATTTAGAGTGGTGTCCCAAGGGTTGCTCTTAGTCGACCCCGCGCTAGTGCTTTCAGTCGCCTGCGGAAGGAATGTGAACCATTTAGAAATTTGGCTTCATTAATTAGAATGCAACCATATGGAACTAATTACGCGGGGTGTATTCCTTACCAGAACAAGCTCAAGCGCCCTGGTCTTCGGATCCGTGGTAAGCTCCTTTGTTTTCGGGTCCTTCTTGTACCAGGCCCTGACAAAGTTCCTGGTCTGCTTGTCAGCATATTTATCGAAGAGGGGCGGTAGGCCTTGCTCGGCACGGTCCGCCTCCTCCTTGTCCCATATAGGCTCCGCCACTCTGTAACCGCCGGGACCGAGTGTGTGTTCCCCTAAGTTTAGCTCCCTCATTTCTTTCCCCCACTTACTTGATTCGGAGCTTGCGGTGCTCGAGCAATTGATCTTGAAGTCGTTGTAGTCATCTTTGGTGATCGAAGGATTTTTCTCCTTGATCTTCTCATAACTCTCACCTTTCTCGATCATTCTCTTCACATTGCTTTTCCAAGCAGACAGGGCCGTGCTCATCTTCGTGAGGGCAGCATTGTTCACTTTATTCCCTTTGAGGCTTGTGTTTTCAAATTCAACGGCGAACTTGTATCGTTCGTGCAGCTTCATGAAGAGGAGGTTGCGCAAATTCCCTCGGTCAGGATGCCTGAGGTTCTCGGTGTTGATCGAGACGGTGCTCCGGAGAATGCACCCGAGCTGAAGCGAGTACCCCTTGACTATTCGTTCGGGCGCCGTTGGATTCCCGTTGGAGTCCACTTTAGTAACTTCCTCCTTGAGGGTGCGGAGCACGGTCGGGCGCCGGTCCTTCCGTTGCCTCTTCGGTTGGCTGCCTTCTGTGCGTGCGCCGCCATCATCAGTGGTGGCATCCTCGGCGGCACCATCAGTGGTGGCATCAGTGGGGTCATCCTCGGCGGTACCATCAGTGGTCTCAGGATCGGTGGGGAAGGCGGCGTCCTCATACAAGTGAGGTTGTTCTTCCATCTCCTGGGACAGCTCCCAGAATTTCTTGCCGCCCGAACCCCCGGCCTCATCGTTTTTGGCCATGTTTCTCTATAAATAGGAACAAAGTTTGGTCAAAAAGTTGGTTATTGTCAAGGAACAAGATCTCTAAGTTGACCAAATAACCTAATTCTCGAGGAATGTCGCCAAAAAGTTGGTTATTGTCAAGGAACAATTGAGAGATGTTTGTGATATTGCCTAGGTGTTTTGGGATAGAACCTGTTAGTGTGTTGTTGCTAAGGTCCAAGTCCACGTTCTCAGGGTAACCTAGTTCTTGAGGGGTGTGTCTAGAAAGTTGGTTGCTGCAAAGATACAAGGTTGTGAGTTTGGTCAAATTGCCTATGATGTTTGTGATATTGCCTTGGATCTTGAAGGCACTGTTGCATGATGCCTTCCTAACCCCCTTCTTCTTGTCTCCTCTCACTATCTCTCTCACACACATGGCAAGCAAGGGTGTCTAAGTGTGTGAAAAAAATACTAAACTAATCCAACCACTAAAGCAAATTAATTTTTATTTCGGTTGAGAATCGGGCACCTTCTAGGTCAAGAAAATTGGGCATGACCTTTGCTAATTTTCTTGACCTGGGAGTGCCCCATTTCTCAACCGAAACGGAAATTAATCAACGTTTCAGGAGAAAGGGGTTATTTTAGAAGATCACAAGTAGCAGCAGCATCACTTGACAAAATCACAACTAGCAGAAGCAACTCGCAGATAGCAGCAGCATCACTTGACAAGTTTCAGACCACATAAATAGCACAAGTGACATGAAAATTCACTTGTAGTGTACTGATAGCACAAGTGACATGAAAATTCCTTTTACTGTCAAAAAACTACTAATATCACAAGTGACATGAAAATTCAGGAGTAGGAGATCACAAAGGCCATGTCATGCTTGGCAATATTTGTTTACTGAAACTAAATGAACATTTTAGTGTCAATAAAAATGTTTTACATATCCTGCAGACAAGTGCAACCACCGGTAGAGGAGTTTCAGCTGTTTCTTTGAACATTTTACTGTCATCACTTACTGAACCCTTTACATATGCACAGGTTTTAGCTAATTTGAACATTTCACAAGGAATGCCATCACTTACTGAACCTTTTACATATCCTGCAGACAAGTGCAACCACCGGTAGAGGAGTTTCAGCTGAGATGGCTCACGTATGGAACAAGTGAAGCACTACTCCCTGATGACGGTGTTGTTGTGCTAAATTAAGACACATGTGTTCTGCCATTTCTCAGTACCAATGGTTGATCATAATTCTTTCTTTTTCTTTAAAAATGCGTGTGGAGGACCAATGGCGCCCTCTTGCTACACATTGTCCCCAGATGTATCGTGGATTCAGGGGCTACAGCCTAACCCTGTTAAAATGTTTTATTGCTGAAGTTATTATCTGGTCTTAGTAGTACATCTTATAGTAAATAGGAGATGGCACCATCATCGTGATTTTGAGTGAAATGCACTTGCAACCTAACTGGAGATGGTACCATCCTTGTGATTTGAGTGAAATGCACTTGCAACCAAAAGGCCGAAAGGCAGGCCGGTTTGCTCTTCTATGAAAATGGCACACCTTTTCATGGCATATTGTATGAAAGACATAACTATGGGGGTTTTACATATCTATTTCTTTGAACATTTTACTGTCAATAAAAATGATGTACTGCTGCTTTCAGTTAATTCAACTTAGCTAAAACCTTTTACTATCAAATAGTGCTAATGTTTACTCTATGAAATAAACTACTCCTCCTCTCTTCTCTTCTTCAGTTAATTAGGAATAGTTTTAGAGGTAACTAACTGAAACTATTTATCATGTTGACAACAGTAGCATGTGGACCTATCATGGGGATTCCACTAAAAATGCCACTTGCAACTACAGAAACAGAACTGAATTGTTTTCTTTATTTTTATACCAACTATGGGAAGCACATAATACCAATGCTTACAGAAAAGAAATCTGTGTGCTCAACAAAACTTAGGCATTGATCCTATAACTCATCGTGCTAGAGAGAGAGAGAGGGGGGGGGGTCTGACCTGCTGCTGTGCGTCCGAGGCACGGTGCGTGGGAGGTTTGCCGGTGATGGATGTCGCCTGCCTGCCGGTGACGGATGCCGCCTGCCTAGATGCAAATGGGGGTTGAGTGAGTCACAGCAGGCCAGGGGAAGGTACATGAATGGAGAGAGAGAGAGAGGCTTACTGACCTGCTGCTGTCCGGCGGCGGCTGGTCCAGATCCAGGAGCCTCTGTGGCCGTGGTGAGAGGGCGAGGCAGAGGTGAAGAGCGGGATGGGGCACGGGGAGGATGCTGGGGAGTGGGGCGCGGGGAGGATGTCGGGGCGGTGGGGCGGGGTCGAGGCGGCGTCGGGGCGGCGTCGGGGCGGCGGGGCAGCGTTGAGGCGGCGTCGGGGCGGCGGGGCAGCGGCGTCGGGAGAGGAGAGGGGAAGGGGATCAAGGGCGAGGGCGAGGGAGAGAGAGGGGATAGGGAGGGGCCGGGGAGGGAATATGGATGGGGCCGGGCACAATACTAATGGCGCACCACCCCTCGGTGCGCCATAAGTATATCCATACTAATGGCGCACCTCACCCTGGTGCGCCATTAGTATCTTTTTTTTCTGCTCGAGCCAACAGGTTATCTTCCACCTGACCTGATCCACACCAAGCCCCCTCTACTAGCTCGACCGGTCAGTAGCCAGTTCTCACACCAGGAGGTCCTGGGTTCGAATCCTAGGCTCCACAAATTTTTTTATGCATTTAAAATGCTGTTTGATACTTATTTGTGTTTAAATATGTTCAAACTTGTTTAAATCATAATAGTAATATTTTTTTTATAAGATAGTAATAATTTTTTTAAAAATATCATCAAACAGTAATGCCGGTGGAGCGGGGGAGGGTGCGCGGGGTGCGGGGGGTCGGCGGCGGCGGTTGAGTAGGGGAGGGGTGCGGGGGGTCGGCGGCGGTTGAGTAGGGGAATCGAGGGTGCGGGGGGTCGGTGGCGGCGGCCGGTGGACCGGGGGGTGCGGGGGGTCGGCGGCGGCGGTTGAGTAGGGGAGGGGTGCGGGGGGTCGGCGGCGGCGGTTGAGTAGGGGAATCGAGGGTGCGGGGGGTCGGCGTCGGCGGCCGGTGGACCGGGGGGTGCCCATGAAATTTAAAAATATTCATGATAGTTCAAAAAGTGCCCATGAAATACAATCGAGAAATGAAGGCTACGATTTAAATACAATCGATCTTAGCTAGCTATCTGTTCACAATCTTCTTGCCCTTCTTTTTCGCAAATGGAGTTCTTCTGTGGAACGGGCGTCCTTTAGGTAGGGTGGTCCTGCTTCTTCTTGTGGTGTATGATGCTACTTCATCATCGTCGTCATGTTCGATCCTCGGGTCGCCGTACTTGTCAAAGTCTTGCTCATTGGATACTCCATCCATTCCGATGATCTTCCTTTTGCCTCTCCTCACGACAACACGACTGGGCTTTGACGGGTCGGTAATGAAGAAGCATTGGTCCACTTGGGAAGCCAGTACCCATGGCTTATTTTTCGCGGTGACGTTTGCGCCCGCGGTCTTGGATTTGGCTTCGGGTATAACCATGGTGGTGAAATACCAGTCTTCTTTTAGGACGCTCTTGGCCCATCTGACACGGAACATCGGGACCTTCTCTCCAGCGTAGCTCAGCTCCCAGATCTCCTCGATCCTTCTGTACTATCTGTCCTTGTCGTTACCGGTGTAGGATTCCATCGTTACCCCAGAGTTCTGATAACCATCGCTCTTCATGTCCTTGGCCTCGGTGTAGAATGTGTAGCCGTTGATATCGTACGCCTCATAGGTCATCAGGTTGTGCTCGGCGCCCTGTGACAAGGCGAATATGAGTTGTTCTTCCGCGGAAGAATCCTCATGTAAAGGGTACGACAGAAGATTCTGCTTGAACCAATGCGTGAAACATGAGTTTTGCTCTTTGAGTATATCTCCGTCCGTCCTCTGTTGGCCCCGGTCATGGTACGTCTTCTTAATAAAGGTTTTGTGCTGTACCACCCAAGGATCGACCACGTCTATGTGTTGTAGCGCGACTAGGTTTGCTCTTTCAAAGTCGGCGAGTCGACCCTCGAAGTCGACATGCATTTCGCGACGACCCTCACGGTGACCCCATCTAGCGAGCCTGCCGAGGTGCCTGTTGACGGGCAGACCAACGGGGTTCTCGATGCCTAGATAATTCATGCAGTAGGAGATGCACTCTTCGGTCAGAAAGCCCCTGGCTATGCTTCCCTCTGGACGTGACATGTTGCGAACGTATCCTTTGATGACACCATTCATCCTTTCGAACGGCATCATGCTGTGTAGGAACGTCAGCCCGAGTTGGATGATATCGTCCACGATATGGACCAGCAGATGCACCATAACGTCGAAGAATGCGGGCGGGAAGTACATCTCAAGCTCGCATAGTATCACCACGATCTCTTCCTGTAGCCTTCTGAGTTGCCTCACGCCAACAGACTTCCGAGAGATGACGTCGAAAAAGTTACATAGGCCAAATAGGGTTTCACGGACGTGCGCGTCCATGATCCCACGGATTGCAACTGGAAGTATCTGCGTCATCAGCACGTGACAGTCGTGAGACTTCATCCCGCTAAACTTCAGCTTCGCTGGGTCTAGGTATCTGCTTATCTTCCCCGCGTAACCATAAGGAAGTTTTACTCCTATGAGGCAGGTGAAAAACTGCTCGATCTCCTCCTGACTTAGAGTGAAGCACGCGGGAGGGTAGTCATTTCCGGTCTTCTTGGCCTTTTTGCCTTTGTGACGACTTTCCGTGTCCTGCTTCGCCTCATCATCATCATCATCATGATCATCGTATATAGCGTGAAGCTCCTGCCTGATGCCCATTGATTTCAAGTATGCCCTTGCTTTCGGCCCATCGTTGGTCCTCTCTGGCATGTTGAGCAGGGTACCAAGCAGACTCTCGCACACGTTCTTTGTGATATGCATGACAACAAGGCTGTGAGGCACATGGTGGATCTTCCAGTACGGCAAGTCCTAGAAAACAGACCTCGTTTTCCATACCTTCAGCAGCGGCTCTGGCGCCTTTCGCTTCTTTCCCGGCTCTGGCGCCTTTTGCTTCTTTCCCGGCAGTGGGCAGTCTTTCCAATTTTTCAACAGCTCGTCTATTTCCTCGCCGCTCCTCGTACGCGGGCGTCCTCGGGGTTCGGTTTCACCATCGAACAGATCCTTGCGTTTTCTCCACGGGTCATCGTCATGAAGCCACCTTCGATGTCCCATGAACACGGTTTTCGAAGACCCGGGATCTCTATCTAGTTGGCGATACATTGTGTCATCCATGCACCTGACGCATCCAGAAAATCGGTGGACCACCTGCCCCGCGACATATCCGTAACCGAGATAGTCGCGCACCGTCGTGAGCAGCGCGGCTCTCATAGGAAAATATTCTTTCTCTGCGGCGTCCCACGTATTGGCTGGCGTTTTCCACAGCGTGTCAAGCTCCTCTTTCAGCAGCCCCAGATACAGATTGATGTCATTCCCTAGTTGTTTCGGTCCTTCAATTAGCATACTCATGTGAATGTACTTCCTCTTCATGCACAACCAGGGGGGAAGGTTGTACATCCACACAAACACAGGCCAGGTGCTATGTGTGCTTCTCTAGCTGCCAAACGGATTGACTCCATCGGTGCTCGTGCCCAGCACGATGTTCCTTGGATAATTCCCAAATTCTTGGTCTTCGAAGTTCAACTCTTGCCACTAGCTCGCATCCTTAGGGTGACTCAGCATCTTGTCTTTTTTATCTATCTATGGATCATTTGCGTCATCTTCTCGCTTCTTCTCCTCCCTATCCGCGTGCCAACGCAGGAGCTTTGCTACCTTAGGGTCTGCGGAATACCGCTGCAGACGAGGAGTGATCGGAAAGTACCACACCACTTTTCGAGGAGCTTTCTTCCTCTTCTTGTATCGAGTGACGCCGCACACCGGACATATGGTAGACTCCGCGTGCTCGTCCCGATAAATGATGCAATTGTTCATGCACACATGGTATTTCACGTGCGGTAAATCCATAGGACACATGATTTTCTTCACCTCCTCCAAACTGGTCGGGCACTTGTTCCCCTCGGGAAGACGTTCGTGCCAGAATGACATGTTCTCGTCGAAGCATGCATCGGTCATTTTGTGTTTTACCTTCATCTCCAGAGCCATGAGCGTTACTTTCAGGCGGGTATCCTCGGGCCTGCATCCTTCATACAATGGAGTAACCGCGTCTAACTCAAGTTGATCCATCTTGGCTTTCTCTCGGGCGGCAGCTCTTGCGTTATCCGTCTGCTTGAGAAGCAGCTCTTGAATATGAGGGTCCTGCACCCAGCCCATCGATGGTCCAGCGTCGTCTGCTCCGCCGGCATCATCATCTTCATGATCATGCCCGTCGACTGCTCCGACATCTTCCTCATCATCATGTCCTGCATCTTCTACATGATGACTGTGTACAGCATCACCATCGTGATCATCTCCTGGGGATTCTTCGTCTTCTCGCCCGCCCGAGCCGCGGTGGTTGTCTTGCTGCCCTTCCTCATTTCTTGCCTGGCCCCCATGGACGACTTCGTAGTCATCTTCATCACCTTGCCACCGATAGCCATCCATGAAACCACGCAAGAGCAGGTGGTCCCGCACCTGCCTGGATTCCGGGTCCGCAATAAGGCTCTTCAGCTTGCATCTTCGACACGGACATCTTATCTCCGTCTCGTTCTTTTGAAGCATCTCGGCCTTCGCGGACCTCAAAAACCTATTCACGATGCCTTCGGTCATCATGCGGACCATGGTCACCTGCGGGGTAGAGCAAAACGATATTTTAGAACCAAGAAAAAATTTGGCATGACTTTCCCTAAAAATAGGACCAAAAATAATGGTTAATGCCAAAATTCTCGCCGAAACGGAAATGAATCAACATTCCGGCAAAATATTGGCAACTATCGAATTTCAAATACCGGTACACCTCCAAACACAAACACATATGCAACACCACAAACATATGCAACACCACGAACATACATAGATCTAGCTAGGCCATAAAAAGTGCATGTGCACATTGTTGTAGGGAGAACAACATAAATATAGCTTCCCCCCTTACTTACCTATCAAAACAAGGTAATTTAACCACTTAAATTGAATGAATCTATGGTGGAAACGAGGTGAAAAAGAGGAGGCACCCGAGACAAGGAGGAGGTGGAGAGAATGAAGTGGGGAGAAAGTGAGTGTGGGTAGGAGAGGCTGTCCAAAATATCTTGTTGCTGCCCACTTACTAATGGCGCACCAACTCTAAATGCGCCATTAGTAATCCAGGTTACTAATGGCGCACCTCCTGGTGGTGCGCCATTAGTAGTTTTGCAAAAAAAATACTAATGGCGCACTGTCCCATAGTGCGCCATTACTAGTTTAAACTAGTAATGGCGCACTGTCCCATAGTGCGCCATTACTAGTTTAAACTAGTAATGGCGCACGGTGGGACAGTGCGCCATTAGTAGTTTTGCAAAAAAGGGAATAAAAAATATAATAAAAAAACAACATTAGTGGCGCACTTTCCGGCAACTAGTAATGGCGCACTGTGTCTGGATGCGCCATTAGTATGTTTGGACAGGCGCACTAGTTAAAAATTTTTTTGATACTAATGGCGCACCCAGGGCCAGGTGCGCCATTAGTAGTTTCAACTCTAATGGCATATCAGTAGGTAGTGCGCCATTAGTATATACTAATGGCGCACCGCTTGTCTGGTGCGCCATTAGTATCAATCCCATCTATAGCCCTTTTTCTAGTAGTGTTATACCTGGGGGCTTCTTTCACAGAAGCTTATTTATTTATACGGGCTTCATGCCCAGCACATGTGTCATCCTTCCGCATGTACCTTTTATTCACCATTATATGCATCAATATTACTTAAGTTTTGGCCAAGCTGGGTTGCCTGGCTCTTGTATTTATGCCCTACGTTCCCATTAATTTGGCTAGGCCATAAGGGGAGCACCTCTGCGATTGTTACTGCCGGGTCAGCCGGATGTGTACCTCAGACTGGGTGAAGCCGAAAGCTAGCGTTCTTAAGAGAATATTCAGTCGGTGAACAAAAGACAACTTTTTACCTATTTTCTATATATGCCCACACATGTTTTTTTCTACGATTCTTTTCGCACTCCGGACATGCACTTTAGGGCATGCATACCCAGGGAAAGGAACCCCTAACGGAACTATTCTCCTTGGAAGATGTTTCTTCCTAACCATGTAATATAACATAACTAGTTGGGCAATTGTCTGTTCAAGCACTAATGACCCCTACTGTCGGCGTTCTGGGAACGGGGGTCCCCAGACTTGTCTGCCTGCGGCCTGCGGCGTGGCTCAAAGGGGGGGCCCAACACGGCCCATCTTCACCAACACAAACTCAAGACCCTCGCGAGGGACCAAGCCTCGCGGGGCGGATGACGCAGAGCCTCCTCAGGCATGGCCTCGCCAGGCTGGCTCACGAGGAGGCAGAGAGATCAAGGCAGGGTACCTCACGAGGTGCCATGACGCAAGCCATGACGACTCAGGGCGCCAGGCGGGTGCCAGCCCGCGCAGCGTCCTCCTTTCCTCTTTGGTGCAAAGGGGGCAAGCGCAGCCGCGGAGTACCGAGGCATCATGCAAAGGTTGCCATTTCGGTGCAACGAGACCAAGACCAGGACGACTACGAGATGGAGGTCACCGTGGAGCCCAAGATGTCGTCATCACCAGAGCTTTGCGCAGACGAAGACTACTTTTGTCAGGATAGCTGATACTTGCTGTCCCCCTTTAAATTAGCCCACCATTGTTGGCTCCCTTCCCGCTCAATATTTGGGAAGAGGACCAGGGCCTCTATAAATAGGACTAGCCACCCACATGGCAAGGGGTCGGCCGGTTGGAGGCAGAGAGAGAGAGAGAGAGAGAGTAAGGTGGCTGAACTCCTCCCAGCAGTTCATCGCCCCAGCCAAGAACAGACCCTCGCGAGGCTGTTCTTCCTTGTATTGTTCATCATCATTAGCCCAAGAGGCAATCCACACACCACACACTGGAGTAGGGTATTACACCACAACGGTAGCCCGAACCAGTATAAACCCTGTGTCTCTTGTGTTGTTCTTTCGATAGTCTTGATCCTAGCATGGCGGAGGGGTGCAGGTAGGTAGGAGGCGAAATCTCCGCGCGCACCCCAGTGTTTGAACCTCAAGGGTCTGCCGTAACCTGAAATCTGACATTTGGCGTGCCAGGCAGGGGTGCGCCGGAATTTGTCCGCCACCACCCCGTTCTACTCCGACCATCGCGCCCATGTCTGACGCTCGTCGGGCCCGCGCAGAACGCCGGGCCGCCTTTGCTTCCCGCATCGCCCAGACGGCCCCTGTCGGCGGGCGTCCCCGCCGATCCCCGTCACCTGCCGTCAACGCTGCCACCGGCCCGGTGGGGGACAAGCAGCAAGCATCGTCCCGGCATCTGTCCGTGCGGCAAGACGGCCGCACCGCAACTCCCTCGCTCACCCTAGCTGGTTCTTCGTCCCGCGTGCTCCACGCGCCCATGGAGCCCCGCAATCTCTCCCCCGCCAATCGCGCTGCACCAACACCCCAGTCGTCGCGGCCCTCTTGGGCGGCTCGCAGGCACCGCCTACAAGTTACCATGTCATGCCGTTCATCCACTAGGTCAGCGCCGCTTCCACGCGGTAGGGGGCTCCCCTGGATCGGGCGGCGCCCAAGACCGGCCTGAGCTTCAGCCCGGAGGACCACCCCTCCAAATCGGCCTGCTCGAGCACGCTCCCCATGCTATGCACCCCCACCGTCTGCCAGGTGGCCGTCACCAAAATTCTCATCGATGGTGGGGCGGCCTCAGCGTGCTCTTAGTCGAGGCCTTCAACCTCCTCTGCATACCCCTGGAACGGTTGCAGCCCAGCCGGCCCTTCTCAAGCGTCGGGGGCAGGTCGTCCAGCTCCTTGGGGCAGATCCGGCTCCCAGTGACCTTCGGCACCTACGAAAACTTCCGCACGGAGCTGGTCGACTTCGACAACGCCCCCATCGGCCTCCCCTACAATGCCATCCTCGGCTACCCAGCGCTGGCCCAGTTCATGGCCGCAACGCACCCGACGTACAACCTCATGAAGATGCCCGGGAGCAGCGGTGTCCTCACCGTGCACGGGGATACCGGTGACGCTCTGCGGGTGCTCAAGCTCGTCTTCAAGACAGCAGCGTCGGCATAGCCTGCCGACTTGGAGGCCCCCGAGCCCAAGGGGGCTGTGCCCGCCAAGAAGAAGCAGTGGTTCACCCAAGACAAGGCAGAAACCTAGCAGATACCCGTCGATGAGGACGGGTCCACCAACGCCACTTTCACCATAGGCGCCCACCTCAAACCCGAGCAGGAGGAGGCCCTGGTCGGGTTCCTGCGCGCAAACAAGAAGGTATTCGCTTGGGAGCCAGACCAGTTGGCAGGGATCCCCAGGAGTGTAATCGAGCATCACCTCAACGTGTGCCCCAACGTGCGCCCTGTGAAGCAGAAGGCCAGGCGGCAGTCCACAGAAACGCAGGACTTCATCGTCCAAGAGACTCACAAATTAGAGGCCGCTGGGGTCATTCGCGAGGTCCGATACCCAGATTGGTTGGCCAACCCTGTCGTTGTGCCGAAGAAGGGAGGGAAGGAACGCATGTGTGTCGACTTCACCAACCTCAACAAAGTGTGCCCGCAAGATCTGTTCCCGCTCCCCCGCATCGACCAGATCGTTGATTCCACTGCGGAATGCGACCTGTTATGCTTCCTGGATGCCTTCTCTGGGTATCACCATATCAAGATGGCGGTAGAAGACGTCGAGAAGACGGCCTTCCTGACCCCGTGTGGGGTGTACTGCTACACCTGCATGCCATTTGGGCTGCGTAACGCAGGGGCGACCTTTTAGCGGCTGATGCATATCACCTTGGGCCCGCAGCTCGGGAAGAATGTTGAAGCTTACGTCGATGACATCGTGGTAAAATCTCGGGAGGCCAGGACCTTGATACAAGACCTGGAGGAAACTTTCGCGAGCCTCAACGCAGTGAACCTACGGCTCAACCCAGAGAAGTGTGTGTTCGGAGTCCCCTCAGGCAAGCTCTTGGGTTTCCTCGTGTCCTACCGAGGCATCGAGGCTAACCCGGAGAAGGTCAAGGCGGTGGAATACATGAGGCCGCCAAAGACCCTTAGAGAAATGCAGAAGCTCACGGGGCGTGTGACCGTGCTAGGGCGCTTCATCTCCAAGTTGGGGGAACGAGCCCTACCCTTCTTCCAGCTAATGAAGAAAAAAGGGGCCCTTCGGGTGGACTGAAGATCCCGACAAGGCGTTCCAGGATCTCAAGAGATACCTGACCACCCCACCGGTCATGGTGGCCCCGCGCCCTCAGGAGCCCCTGGTGCTCTACCTCGCCGCCACTCCCTACTCCGCCAGCGCAGCCTTGGTAGCAGTCAGAGAGGAGCGCCCAATCAAAACCACGGCAGCAGCCCTGGACAAGGCAGAACAGGGACAAGGAAGGCCCACAGAAACCGCCATCGCGGCTGAGGAGGATCAGCCGCCGCAGAGGGGCGCACCAGAGGCGGAAGAGGCCCCTCTTCCAGATGGCCAGTCTCAGGAGGCCTCATTGCCTCAAGAGGCGCCGCGGTCTCCGAAGGGAGCCACCAGCACGGACGCACTCCACCTCGTTGAGCACCCAGTGTACTTCGTCAGCACAGTGCCGCGGGATGCAAGAGCACGGTACCCCATGCCTCAAAAACTCCTCCTCGCGCTACTGGTGGCTTCGCGCAAACTGCGGCACTATTTTCAGGGTCACCACATCAAGGTTGTCTCGTCATACCCCCTGGAGAGGGTGCTCAGGAGCCCCAATTCAGCTGGGAGGGTCGCTGAGTGGAACATAGAGCTGCAAGCATTTCAGCTCGAATTCAGCATGACCAAAGTCATCAAGGGAGCAGCGTTGGCGGATTTTGTGGCAGAATGGATGGAGGCGCCAGGCCTCAAGGCCGACGAGGATCGGTCCCTGTCCCCGGGAAGCGAGGCGCCAGAAGGCTGGGTCATGTACTTCGATGGGGCGTTCTCCAGACACGGCGCATGGGCTGGGGCGGTGCTTATGTCACCCACCCAGGACAAGCTCTATTATGCCGTGCAGCTTTGTTTCCAGCAAGGCGAAAAGGTCTCCAACAACATAGCGGAGTATCCAGGTTTAATAGCGGGCATGAAGGCCGCAGCTGCCCTGGGGGTGAAACGCCTCACTATCAAGGGCGATTCGCAGCTCCTTGTCAATTTCTCCAACAAGGTGTACGAGCCGAAGGATGAGCACATGGAGGCCTACCTTGCAGAGGTCCGTGGGATGGAGAAGTAGTTCTGGGGGTTGGAGTTGCAGCATGTGGCCCGTGGCACCAATCAGGAAGCCGATGACATCGCCAAATGCGCGTCCAGGCGGTTACCTTAGGAGCCTGGCATTTTCGAGGAGCGGCTCTTCAAGCCTTCAGCCTTACCGTCATTATCAAACACGGCTCAGCCCAGGGAGGAGCTCCGTTAGCCACCTGCCTCAGGAGCTCCGGCTTGTGGCCCGGCCTCGGGAGCACGCCTGCTCCTGACGATGGAACCTCAGGAGGGATGTTGGATCACGGAGCTCCGGAGCTACTTAACGCAAGGGACCCTGCCGGAGAAGGAGGAGGAAGCAGAGCGAGTGGCGCGCCAGGCCACGGCATACTGCATCAAAGATGGAGAGCTCTACCGGAAGCGACCAAACGATGTATCCCTGTGCTGCATCTCCAGGGAGCAAGGGAAGGAACTACTCGAAGATATACACGGCGGAGACTGCGGACAACATTCGTCATCACGGACGCTCGTTGGCAAGGCGTTCCGCAGTGGGTTTTATTGGCCCACCGCGCTCAGTGACGCCGTTGAACTAGTGAAAGCTTGTGAGGCCTGCCAGTTCCACGCCAAGCAGATCCATCAGCCGGCAGGGGGCTTGCAGACTATCCCCCTTTCGTGGCCATTCGTAGTCTGGGGGGTCGACATCTTGGGTCCATTTCCTCGGGCGCCAGGGGGCTACCGCTACCTTTACGTTGCCATGGACAAGTTCACCAAGTGGGCTGAAGTGGAGGCTGTCCGCACCATTCCTGCGGGTTCCGCAGTCAAGTTCATCAAGGGCATCGTGAGCCGGTTCGGGGTGCCGAATCGCATCATCACGGATAACAGTTCGCAGTTCACCAGTAACCTCTTCAAAACATACTATGCTAACCTTGGAACGCAGATATGCTATGCTTCAGTGGCGCACCCCCGAACCAACGGCCAGGCCGAGCGAGCCAACGCGGAGGTCCTGAGGGGCCTCAAGACCAGGACGTTCAAGAAGAAGCTGGAGGCTTGCGGCAGAGGTTGGTACGACGAACTGCAGTCCGTGCTGTGGTCCATCCGCACCACTGCAACCAAGCCGACTGGAGAGACCCCGTTCTTCCTGGTCTACGGAGTAGAAGCAGTCCTCCCTCATGAGGTCAGACGTTGCTCCGCGCGGGTCCTGGCGTTCGACGAGGCGCAGCAGGACGCCATGCGGGGGACGGACCTCGTGCTGGGGGAGGAGCGTCGCCGGGAAGCCGCGCTGCGAGCGGCGAGGTACCAACAAGCACTGCGGCGATATCATTGCCGCAACATCCGCCCCATGACTCTTGAGGTAGGAGACCTCGTGCTCAGGCGGGTTCTCTCCAGGGAGGGATTGCATAAGCTCTCTCCCATGTGGGAGGGCCCGTTCAAGGTTGTTCATGTTTCCAGGCCCGGCTCCGTGCGCTTGGAGACTCAGGAGGGAGTGCCGGTCCAGAATGCATGGAACATCCAGCACCTCCGGAGGTTCTACCCCTGAAAAGGCCCAGAGCCTGTGAAGCAAGGCGAGTGCCTGTGAAGCTATCGCGTTTTGGAAAAGGCCCGGAGCCTGTGAAGCAAGGCGAGTGCCTGTGAAGCTATCGCGTTTTGGAAAAGGCCCGGAGCCTGTGAAGCAAGGCGAGTGCCTGTGAAGCTATCACGTTTTGGAAAAGGCCCGGAGCCTGTGAAGCAAGGCGAGTGCCTGTGAAGCTATTGCGTTTTGGAAAAGGCCCGGAGCCTGTGAAGCAACGCGAGTGCCTGTGAAGCTATCGCTTTTTGGAAAAGGCCCGGAGACTGTGAAGCAAGGCGAGTGCCTGTGAAGCTATCGCGTTTTGGAAAAGGCCCGGAGCCTGTGAAGCAAGGTGAGTGCGTGTGAAGCTATCGCGTTTTGGAAAAGGCCCGGAGCCTGTGAAGCAAGGCGAGTGCCTGTGAAGCTATCGCGTTTTTGAAAAGGCCCGGAGCCTGTGAAGCAAGGCGAGTGCCTGTGAAGCTATCGCGTTTTGGAAAAGGCCCGGAGCCTGTGAAGAAGGCCAACGCCTATGAAGCTCGCCGCCCATGACACTCTCACGTAATAATGAGTTTGGGCTGTACACGCCCCGGAGTCTCAGGAGCGCCGGCCAGGCCCTGGGGCTCCCTCCCACGCCCAGTGGCAGCACTTAGCTCCGCACCGGTGAGAAGACGTCGAAGACTAGACTAGGTGCCGGACGCGGCTTTTCATTTTTTTTCCGCAGTTGGCTTGTTCCTCTTCATTTGAAGTTTTATTGAAGTTGTTGCCATCTTTGGCTTGCGGTTCTTCGGCTTTTCACTCTCCTGCCTCGATTTCTCTTGTGCAAGGCCTCGCGAGGGGGAGAGCCGAGCGCCCTCGCGAGTTTTCCTATCCTAGTCACTCAAAGAGTTCGCGACCTGGGCCCCTTACAGGAGCACCCCTCCAGTCCGTGCCCCACGAGCACCGCGACGCAAACAAAGGGCCTGGGTTGGTCGCCCCCCATGGCCGGGGCCGGGAACTATCCACGCTCGGGCACATAGCCGGAAGGTACGGTAATGAAAGCAAAACAGTGATTAACAGCAATAACCCAAACACGCCCCTGCGGGGCTCCGCACTATTGTCTTTGTTACACAGGAAAAAGGGAAAAGGAAGAACAAATCCGGCGCGGCTCGCCTCACACCGGCCCGCAGGGAAGGCCCGAGCTGCCTCTGGAGCTCAGGGGGACTCTCTCTCGCGCTTCACCAGGGCGCGACGGCGGGCGCACACGTTGCCACCCCCAAGCAGATACGACGGCATGGAGGCTGACCGCGGCCACCGCTAGAGGAGTCGCCGCCTGAAGAAGAACCGGAGAAGCTTGAGGAACCCCGAACGCCGCCAGCCGTGCGAGCGCTGCTCTCTCCATCATCACCGGAGCTGGGTTCCCAGCCGCGGCCGTCACCCTCGGGGCAACACCCTGCGCGGCGACCATCTTCCCCAAACACCCTCACGTAGAGGGTGGCGTCGCCGTCGAACTTCAAGTGTAGGGTGCACCGACGGCTCAGGCCACGCGCGCAGGCAAACGTCTGCCAACCGCGGGCCACGGACAGGCTCCCGTCGGGCTGGAGCCAGAGGCCGCCCGGGGCGCCGGCCGGGAGCTCGCCGAGGAGGAAGCGAGGAAGCAGAAGCCGGGTGCTAGCCGGCTCCGCCGACCACACGATGAACTCTGGCAGCACTTCAGCAGCACGAACACGCGGGCTGGGGGGACGCCTAGCCGGAGTGCGCCCCCCGGCTGCAGCAATCCGCCCATCGCCGTGCTGAAGATCGCCTCCACGGCCGCGGGGAGCCATCGTGGTGGCCAAAGGATCCTTGCGAGGGCGCCCTCGGCCGCGCTTGGGTGGGGGAGAGGCGGGCTCAACCCGACAAGCCTTCCCCTTCTCGGCGGCCGAGAACCTCCTCGACGGGGCCATGAAGAAAAAGGAGAACCAAGGGGGGATGAACTAGAAGGGCGCCGCTGTCCATACTTATGGCTGGCGATGGCCAACCAACGGCCCCCACGATCGCAGGTAATTATGACCCGCTTTGCATGCAGGGACTTGTCCAATCCGTGCAGTTGCCGAGGCGCCATGGGGAAGTGGAGACGCCCACCTCCAATCAACCGCCACGCGGCGCCCAAGGCCGTAGGCTGTTAGGGCCCACGGCCAAGTCCGGGCGCGCCTTGGGCCTGGGGGCTACTGTTGGCGTTCTGGGAATGGGGGTCCCCAGACTTGCCTGCCTGCGGCCTGCGGCGTGGCTCAAAGGGGGGGCCCAACACGGCCCATCTTCACCAACACAAACTCAAGACCCTCGCGAGGGACCAAGCCTCGCGGGGAGGACGACGCGGAGCCTCCTCAGGCACGGCCTCGCCAGGCTGGCTCACGAGGAGGCGGAGAGATCAAGGCAGGGTAACTCACGAGGTGCCATGACGCAAGCCATGACGACTCAGGGCGCCAGGCGGGTGCCAGCCCGCGCAGCGTCCTCCTTTCCTCTTTGGTGCAAAGGGGGCAAGCGCAGCCGCGGAGTACCGAGGCATCAGGAAAAGGTTGCCATTTCGGTGCAACGAGACCAAGACCAGGAGGACTACGAGACGGAGGTCACCGTGGAGCCCAAGACGGCGTCATCACCAGAGCTTTGCGCAAACGAAGACTACTTTTGTCAGGATAGCTGATACTTGCTGTCCCCCTTCAAATTAGCCCGCCATTGTTGGCTCCCTTCCCGCTCGATATTTGGGAAGAGGACTAGGGCCTCTATTAATAGGACCAGCCACCCACATGGCAAGGGGTCGGCAGGTTGGAGGCAGAGAGAGAGAGAGAAAGGTGGCTGAACTCCTCCCAGCAGTTCATCGCCCCAGCCAAGAATAGACCCTCACGAGGCTGTTCTTCCTTGTATTGTTCATCATCATCAGCCCAAGAGGCAATCCACACACCACACACTGGAGTAGGGTATTACACCACAACAGTGGCCCGAACCAGTATAAACCCTGTGTCTCTTGTGTTGTTCTTTCGATAGTCTTGATCCTTGCACGGCGGAGGGGTGCAGGTAGGTAGGAGGAGAAATCTCCGCGTGCACCCCAGTGTTCGAACCTCAAGGGTCTGCCAGAACCCGAAATCCGACACCTACGACTGGTTTCCAAGCATGCCCCGGTTCTTATATAACCGAGAGGGTATTCGGATACACTCTGGACTATCGGGTCCTGAGGTTGAAGCAAAAATGCACGCCATTACAAATGATCTACAATCCGACTAGAAGGCATTATACATGTCATTTTAATTAGATAGTCAACTGGACTGGCTAAATTCCACTTCTATACCATCCAATAGGCTGTTTAGTCTACAATCCTGTTGGGAATACTTTGCGGCCAATTCTACTTGCCCGTACACTAGGCTAATAGGGATCTCTTTCCCATCGGGCCCCACAGGTCCGACCTTGGCCATGTGGTTTGGGTCAGCCTTGGTATACCGCGTCTTCACCATGGCCCAGGCTTCCCTGGCACCTTGATGGCAGGCTAATATCTTCCACAATCGTAAGCGCCGCCGTGCTTCCTTCAGCTTCTCTGCAAGCTCTCCAAGGCCTTCGGGCACGGAGACGGATGGCCACAAGGCCTGGGCAATGCCTTGCATCGCCTGCCGAACTCGCTCATGCAGCTGTAAAAGCCCGGGCAGAAGATCACCCGCAGACTCGGGCATTTCTTCTGCGGGACGACCTGTTAGCATACCTACAGACGTAGCTCTGTTAGTCAACTTGTTCGCCGAACTCTTCTTAAATGTTCGTTCAAGCACTTACTGAAAATGCCGCGTCGAAGCCGCTGATTCTCCTTCATGGAGTCTGACAGTTGGGCATGAACATCCTTTAGTTCCATGCCCAGCTGGGTGTTGGCATCCTGGAGATTATTCTTCTCCTACCTAACCCTCGTAAGCGCGCTCTCGCCAGCCTTTAGCCGGCGTAGGAGATGTTGCTCATCCGGATTTCCTCCGGCGTCATCTACAACTTCATTGTCAGATTTGCACATATGCCGCACTTTATATGGTATCTATATTTTAAATATGTGTTACCAGTGAGGGTCTTCTTAGACTTCTCTTTTGCGGCCAGTGCGGCCTGAAGTTGGGCTTTGCACTCTTCAGTATCATGGGACAGTTCGGTATTCTTTTCTGTAAGAACATGCATAACAAATTATCCTTAAATCAGTTATTCTAACTGTTTCAAGTCTGAGGGGCTACTGATATATATAATCATCAAATTTTCTCACCCGTATGTCCATTACATACTGATCCGTGGCTCTGGCTAGACCATTTTGAGCAGCACAGAGGTACGCGTCTCCCGAGTTGAAGGCATCAAATGCCTCTTGGGAGAAACAAGCGTCACAGAGAACGGCTCGGCGACACGTGTGGTTCATGGAGCTATCCACCTCGAAATTTGTGGCGGACAGTCTGTCCGCATCTTCTGTCGGAGGAGCATCCAGCGTGCGCCTTGTATTCGCTTCCGCTTCCGGGTCCGGCCTTGGAGCCTGACTGGTGGAGGCGTGATTGGCGACCTCTCCGGATATAATCCGGCGAGCGTTCTTCTTCCTAAGAAAGCGCGGGCGTTAATATGCCTTTAAAAATGATATCATGGAGTAAGGCGGCGCGTCATACCGCTGCGCCGGTGTCTCAGTCTAGACTGCATTTCTTTCCAGCCTGCCCAGCCTCGCAGCCCCTTGTTGGCTAGTCGCCGCGGGCTCGGCATGACGTCCCATGGGCCTCCCCTGGAAAACACCATTGGTATACGATAAGCAAAGTACACAGGGATGGATCCTTTTCAAAATGTCGGGACTTCGGTCTCAGTTACCTGTGAAGCGGGGAGCTGCCTAGGGTAATCAGCCATAATGGCTACCAAGCCATTATCACTGCTTAATTGGTAAAATACCCTATCAATTAGCTCCACAGATATGTCCAGATCCTCTTGGGAGGCCGGGTCGAGGGACCGCTCCGGATCCTCTGGTTGTGGAGGCGGGCTGTTGATCTCCCTTACAGCCTTACGCAGCTCCTGCATTGGAATCGCAAGGTAAGATACTTAACTGTGGGAATATGGAACGGATGGGCATGAAAAGTGTCGACTTACCCAGCTCGGAGGATTGTACATAGAAAATCCGCCCTGTGGATTGACACGGAGGAATTCCTCCTCTTCTCCCTTATACATATCAGACAAGATTTTTGCTAGAGCAGCGGTCGAGTCCGGCCCCTTGCGGCCGCAGCAGGTGGCATCATCCTCCCCGTTGAAATCCCACATGGGGTGGCCTCGATATTGAAGCGGTTGCACCCCCCCGCATAACGCATATCGCCATGACTTCAATCATGGTCAGTCCTGATTGAGCCAATAACTTTATCCGGCTCATCAGGTAAAGAACGTCGCTGTCATCTTCCTCCCGGGGGCTCCGTGGACGCCAACTCAGGCGCTTCTTCAAAGGAGCATTATCGAACTTAGGAAGGCCGATTCGAATAGGATCTGGAAGGGGGACATCTTCTATATAAAACCACTCTGAAGGCCAGTCTTCGGACGCCTTCTTCAGGGTTCCGGATAGATATCCGGTCCCGGTGATGCACCATACTTCGGCTCCGCCCACTTGATATATTGACCCCCTCTGAGAACGGGGCACAAGGCAGAACAACTTCTTCCACAGTGCAAAATGAGCCTCGTGACCCAAAAACAGCTCGCAGAGGGCTACGTAGCCCGCGATATGTAGTATGGATGCAGGGGTAAGGCAGTGCAACTGGAGGCCGTAGAACTCCAGGAGCCCCCGGAGAAACGGATGAATTGGAAATCTGAGTCCTCTTATCAAATAAGGGACAAGGCATACCCGCTCTCCTTTGGAGGGATTGGGAAAGCTCTCCACTTGCTCTCCGCCATTGTAGGTGGCGAGCCTGGCTCGAACCGGGACCATATACGCTGGGGGGAGAAATCCCTGGGTCTGAAGATTCACTAGTTGGCTGTGCAGGACGGAACACCTCTCCCAATCTTCAGGCTTGGGGATGGAGGAACGAGAGGAGGAGCTGCGTCGACCGGCCATGATGGAATGGATTGCTTCCGGGTGCGCTCCGATGAATGCTCGCTAAGGGAGGAGGGTATGGTTTGGATCTGAATCCTCGTCTCTTTAATAGGCAGCTCCTTTGCATAGCTAGGGGGGTAAGTGTAAAAACACGCTGGCTCTTCACATTCTCTTGACACGTGGAAGGTGGCCATTATTGAGCATGGAAGCCAAGGAGCGCAGCAGTTACAAGAAGCTGGACACTATTTAACAGGTATTCGGAATTTCAAGAACCCGCCTTGCAATCTCGAAGACAATCTGCGCGCCGGACTCATCGTCATTGAAGCCTGGTTTGGGGGCTACTGAGGGAGTCCTGGATTAGGGGGTGTCCGGACAGCTGGACTATAACCTTTGGCCGGACTATTGGACTATGAAGATACAAGATTGAAGACTTTGTCTTGTGTCCGGATGGTACTTTCCTTGGCGTGGAAGGCAAGCTTGGCAATACGGATATGTAGATCTCCTCCCATTGTAACCGACTCTGTGTAACCCTAGCCCCCTCCGGTGTCTATATAAACCGGAGGGTTTAGTCCGTAGGACAACAACAATCATACCATAGGCTAGCTTCTAGGGTTTAGCCTCTCCGATCTCGTGGTAGATCAACTCTTGTAATACTCAAATCATCAAGAATAAATCAAGCAGGACGTAGGGTTTTACCTCCATCAAGAGGGCCCGAACCTGGGTAAAACATCGTGTTCCCTACCTCCTGTTACCATCCGCCTTAGACGCACAGTTCGGGACCCCCTACCCGAGATCCGCCGGTTTTGACACCAACAGCGTCCGTGCTAGCGACGGCGGCGGCGCGGGAGTGGGCTTCGGCCAGGCTCGGCTAGGCATTCGGCCCAGTAGGGTAAGAAACTTAAAAAAATTCCGCCGAATACAAAAATCCTAATAAAATATAAAAAAATTCTAAAAAGATGCCGAATTTTTTTTCACCTCTAAATAAAAATTTTACAACAAAGTGAACATTTTTCTAGCCTAAAAATGCAATTTTGAAAAATTCATATTTTTATAGTTCAAATAAAATAGCAATAAAAACCAAAAAAATATTTATTTGATTTTAAGATTTTCCTCCAATATTCCTCTCTTTTTGAAGAAGTCATATTATCTTCTCTCTTTTATTTTTAATATTGGAAATATTTGGAGAGAAAAATATTTAAACCAAAATGATCCTGTTTCAAATTTGAGAAAATTCAATTATGAAACTTATGAAATCCCCAACTCTCTCTTTGGGTCCTTGAGTTCCTTAAGATTTCTAGGGTCACAACCAAAATGCAAATAAAATATGATATGCATATGATGACCTATGTATAACATCCCAATTAAAAATTTGGGATGTTACAGCTCGGCTTGCTCGTGCTGATCAATCCATGCTCGATACTTCTTGTACTAGTTCTTTTATGAAGAATACTATTGAATTTCGGTGGGATCTCTTAGAAATAATTGAACGCAACCCTGAAGATTGGGAACTCGATGAAGGTAAAGAGTCAGGTATTAATCTTAAGTATGATTGTGTTAAATCTTTTATGAATACCAATGCTTTTCAAAAGTTTAGCACTAAATATGGGCTTGACTCTGAGATAGTAGCCTCCTTTTGTGAATCATTTGCTACTCATATTGATCTCCCTAAGGAGAAGTGGTTTAAATATCACCCACCTATTAAAGACGAAATTAAAGAACCGGTACTAGCTAAAGAGGAAACTATTATTTATAATGTTGATCCAGTTGTTTCTACTACTTACATTGAGAAGCCACCTTTCCTTGTTAGGATAAAGGAACATGCTGAAATTTCAATTGTGGTTAACAAAAGTTATATTAGAACACCTAAACCTTGTGAAAAAATCAAAGTAGAACCTAGTGTTGCTATGGTTAAGTATCTCCTAGAAGAAAAAAAATAGATGGGCATGTTATTTACTTCTGTAATGAAGCTACTAAAATTGCCAAACCTGCTAAATAGGAAAAACATAGACCCATTGTTGTCTCAGTTAAAATAGGATATCACTGTTATCATGGTTTATGTGACATAGGTGGTAGCGTGAGTGCTATTCCCTTTACCTTATATCAAGAAATTATGAATGACATAGCACCCGCCGAAATAGAAGAAATAGATTCTACTATTAAACTTGCTAACAGAGACACCATCACACCACTTAGGATTGTTAGAGATGATGAAGTCTTGTGTGGGAAAATAAAATACCCTACTGATTTTCTTGTTCTTGGTTCCCCACAAGATGACTTTTGTCCTATTATATTTGGTAGACCTTTCTTGAGCAGTGTTAATGCTAAAAAAGATTGTGAGAAACAAACTGTCAGTGTTAGCTTTGGTGATGAGTCTCATGAGTTTATTTTTTCCAAGTTTAGTAGAAAGCTTCATGAAAAGAATTTCCTAGTAAGGATGAAATAATTGGTCTTGCTTCCATTGTTGTGCCTCCCACTGATCCTCTAGAACAATATCTACTAGACCATGAAAATGATTTACATATGGATGAAAGAAATGAAATAGATAAGATTTTCTTTGAACATTGACCTTTGCTTAAACACAATTTGCCTATTGAAACTCTAGGAGGCCCTCCTCCACCAGAAGGTGATCCTGTGTTTGAATTAAAACAATTGCCGGATACTTTGAAATATGCTTATCTTGATGAGAAGAAAATATATCCTGTTATTATTAGCGCTAACCTTTTAGAACATGAAGAGGAAAGATTATTGAAAGTTCTAAGGAAGCACCGAGCTGCTATTGGATATACTCTTGATGATTTAAAGGGCATTAGTCCCACTCTATGTCAGCACAAGATTAATATGGAACCTGGTGCTAAACCTGTTGTTGATCACCAACGTCGGTTAAATACGAAGATGAAGGAAGTGGTAAGAACGGAAATATTAGAACTTCTAGAAGCAGGTATAATCTATCATATAGCTGATAGTAGATGGGTAAGTCTTGTTCATTGTGTCCCTAAGAAAGGAGGTATTACTGTTGTTCCTAATGATAAAAATGAACTTATTCCACAAAGATTTGTTACAGGCTATAGAATGGTAATTGATTTTAGAAAATAAAACAAAGCAACTAGAAAAGATCACTACCCTCTGCCTTTTATTCATCAAATGCTAGAAAGATTATCTAAGCACACACATTTTTGCTTCCTTGATGGATATCCTGTTTTTTCACAAATACATGTTTCTCAACCTGATCAAGTAAAGACCACTTTCACTTGTCCCTTTGGAACTTATGATTATAGATGTATGCCTTTTGGTTTATGCAATGCACCTTCTACCTTTCAAAGATGTATGACTGCTATATTCTCTTACTTTTGTGAAAAGATTGTTGAGGTTTTCATGGATGACTTCTCTGTTTATGGGAAGTCTTTTGATGATTGTTTAAGCAATCTTGATCAAGTTTTGCAGAGATGCGAGCAAACAAATCTTGTCTTGAATTGGGAGAAGTGCCACTTTATGGTTAATGAAGGTATTGTCATGGGTCATAAAATTTCTGAAAGAGGTATTGAAGTGGACAAAGCTAAGGTTGATGCAATTGAGAAAATGGCATGCCCTAAAGGTATCAAAGGTACAAATCCTACGGAAATGTCACTCTGAAGCTTACAGAGGGCATCATGCGGGAGACAGAACTGCTCACAAGGTATTGCAGTCTGGATTTTATTGGCCTACTTTTTTCAAGGATGCTCGTAAGTTCGTCTTATCTTGTGATGAATGTCAAAGAATAGGTAATATCGGTAAGCGTCAAGAAATGCCTATGAATTATTCACTTGATATTGAACCATTTGATGTTTGGGGTTTTGATTACATGGGACCTTTTCCTTCCTCTAATGGATATACACATATTTTGATTGTTGTTGATTATGTTACTAAGTGGGTAGAAGCTATTCCAACTAGTAGTGCTGATCACAACACCTCTATTAAAATGTTAAGGAAGTTATTTTCCCAAGGTTTGAGTCCCTCGATATTTAATGACTGATGGTGGTTCACACTTTATTCGTGGCGCTTTCCGTAAAATTCTTGCCAAGTATGATGTTAACTATAGAATTGCATCACCCTATCATCCTGAGTCTAGTGGTAAAGTTGAACTTAGCAATATGGAAATAAAATTAATTTTTCAAAAGGCTATCAATAGGTCCCGGAAGAATTGGTCTAAGAAATTAGATGATGCACTTTGGCCTTATAGAACAACATATAAAAATCCTATGGGTATGTCTCCTTATAAAATGGTTTATTGAAAAGCTTGCCATTTGCCTCTTGAGTTAGAACATAAAGCATATTGGGCAATCAAAGAACTCAACTATGATTTTGAACTTGCCGATGAAAAGAGGTTTCTTGACATTAGACATTAGATGAATGGAGAACCCAAGCTTATAAAAATGCCAAGTTATTTAAAGAAAAAGTTAAAAGATGGCATGATAAAAGAATCCAAAAGCGTGAGTTCAAAGTTGGAGAATATGTCCTTTTGTACAACTATTGTTTAAGATTCTTTGCACGAAAACTCCTCTCCAAATGGGAAGGACCCTATGTTATCGAGGAGGTTTATCGGTCTGGAGCTATAAAAATAAATAATGCTGAAGGTACTAACCCGAAGGTTGTTAATGGGCAACGAATAAAACATCATATCTCAGGTATGGCCATCAATATTGAAAGTAATATTATCCAAACTATGACACCGGAAGAACACATAAAATAGACCTTCCGGAACACTCCAGAATCATCAAAAAAAGAGGAGGCATGTGATACGGTAAGTAAACAGACTCCGAAAAATCCGCAAAAATATCTTTTGTCAGTTTTGGAATATAAAAAAATTAAGAAAATAAGAGACTACCGGGAAGCACACCCTGGTGGGCACAAGACACCATGGCGTGCCGCCCAAGTGGGTTGTGCCCACCTCGGGTACCATCCAGACTCCGTTTTTATACAACTTGCTTGTTTCCCAAGATAAAAAATCTTTATATAACCCCCGAACCTATTGACCGTCGTATTGCGGAGAAATCTTCTGTTCTCTTTTCTTGCTGTTTTCGGTCAGATCTGTTGAGCCAGGCATCATGTCTTCTTCCTCCTCCAACAACGTGGAAGAGGATGCTTGGTTGATGATGATCGATCTGAAGAGAGAAGAGCCCGTAGAAGCCGCCAAGGGGGATAAGAGCAAGGAGGCTACCGGTGGTTGAGCAGGCCTGGCCTGCTCAGGAAGAAGAAGATATCCTTAAACCTTACTATGCTCATCTTACCACGACTGAGATTGAAGCCTACCGAATCATTGAAACAGTTTGTGTGCAAAATAAATATCTCATCCGTGAAAATATTCTGGATCAGGAGCACATCTTCTTCCTCCGGAGCGTCATCCGTAGATTGGAAAATCTCTTAATCGTGAATGACAGGATCGTTGCTACTTCAACACCACCATATTCTTCATCACCAAAAGAAAACTGAGTATCGGGTATGGGCACTCCCCTTGGCTTCCGCCAAGCTTGGGGGAGGTGCCCCGGTATCGTATCACCCCACTATATTTTGCCTTTACTTATTTTAGTTTGATCCATAGTTATCATTTGCTTTAGATGAATAAAAGTTTAATTCGATCCTTTCTTTTCCAATGCTTTCTTAGTGATATATCCTTGTAATCGTGTGCGAGATATATAACAAAGTTTAGTTTAGTTTTTGCTTTCTTTACTTCCATGTTCCAATAAAAAGAAAGGAAATAAATGAAAAAGATCATATGCTAATCTTATGGTAGGTGATGACACCACATAAGAAAAAGTACAAGTAGAAAATTTTATTAGAGATTGACAAACATAGCATTGGTCTATGATGCAACTCATGAAAGAATTAACAAGGGAAGAGAAGATTCGCATATAAATACACTATCCTGGAAATATTTTGTGATTGTGAGCCCCCATCAAAATATTATATGCCAAAATTGTTGACTTTGGACAAGGAAGACAACTTAGTGATTTATGTTTGTTCATATTCACATAGAAGTTATATTGTCATAGATCCTTCAACATGTGGTGCTTGCCCCCCCCCCATCTTTGCTAGCCAAAATTCCGCACTAAGTAGAGATACAACTTGTGCATTCGAAAACCCAACTGAAATCTTATTTTCAAGAGTCCACCATACCTACCTAGGGATTGAGCAAGATCCCTCAAGTAAGTTGTCATCGGTGCAATAAGGCAATAAAAATTTCTTCTAAAAGTGTAAGATCATTTATTGTAAGAGAAAATTGAGCGTTGTACGAACTTGTGATGGTGAAGAATAAAGGCGACAGACTGCATAATAAAGGTTTCCATCACAAGGGGCAATACAACGTGATGTTCTTTTGCAATAAGGGGTTGATCATACAAACAAATAAGCGCATGGAAGCCTCTACTTCCCTCTGTGAAGGACCTCTCTTTTACTTTTATGTATTTACTTTTATGCAAAAGTCAAAGTTTTTCTCTGTATTCCTTTTTTATTTTTCTCCTTTGGAAAGCATCATGTGGTGAGGAAAGATCTTGGTACATATGTCCAGTTGAATATGTGTAGCATGAGTTATTATTGTTGACATCACCCTTGAGGTGAATACGTTGGGAGGTGAAACTATAAGCCCCTATCTTTCTATTTGTTCGGTTGAAACGTTTTGCTCATGTGTATGTGGTGAGTGTTAGCAATCATAGAAGACTATATGATGGTTCAGTATGTGGACTTGCCTAAAGGCTCCTATACGTGACCCTTCCTGGAAACACGATGAATTGTAGTTGCAAAGTTGACTGAGAACATAGTTTGTTGGTTTCTAATAGAGTTTATGCTTTATACTTCGATAGTGTGATGAATTGTTACTTATTCATGAGAAGTCTATGATAAAAGTCCTATGTTGAAATTTGTTGTTCTTATAATAATTCACATGATGCTTCTATGTGTGTATTTTGTTTTTATCCACACCTCTCTCTCTCTAAGCATGTGGACATGTTTTTTGATTTCGGTTTTCGCTTGAGGACAAGCAAGGTCTAAGCTTGGGGAAGTGTCACGACCGGGTTTTCCGGGTATAAATTTCCAGAAAAATGGCCGTCGTGCTCACCAGCCCCAGGATTACTGTTAGCTGATGAGGCACCAACTTGATACAGAAATTCCAAGCAAAAATACAAAATATGTAGTACAAGACCATTCTGGCCTGTGAGTACAACAATTGGGTTTCTAGTGGTTGATGGCGGAAGCGGTTTGTGGGTCGTCAGTGTCTATGGGACTCCATTTCCCACAGGAACAGCTGACCAGGTTAACTCCTATCTTCACGAGGCTGCTATCATCGTTGCTTAGGTTCCGGGGCTGTCATCGCGTCGCTCCTCTCCGTGCAAGAAAATCTGGCCAAGACAATAGCCAGGGACAAGCCAGTGAGTACTTTGAATGTACTCGCAAACATTAAGAACACAGGTATAATATAATTGATAATCATGCACTGAAAAATTCCATGATCACATCGTCAGTCATAAATAAAACATCTTTTATGCATGCAAGCAGGTTATTTTCATGCAACATGAATAAGCAGTAATAGAGTGGGAATAAAATGCCGCAGTCGGGCGTCTGAGCGACACCACATAAAGGGCTTTAAAAGAAATGCCACAGTCGGGCGTCTGAGCGACACCACATAAAGGGCTTTAAAAGAAATGACACAGTAGGGCGTCTGAGCGACACCACATAAAGGGCTTTAAAAGAAATGCCACAGTCGGGCGTCTGAGCGACACCACATAAAGGGCTTTAAAAGAAATGCCACAGTCAGGCGTCTGAGCGACACCAAAAAAAGGGCTTTAAAAGAAATGCCACACTCGGGCGTCTGAGCGACACCACATAAAGGGCTTTAAAGGAAATGCCACAGTCGGGCGTCTGAGCGACACCACATAAAGGGCTTATAAGATAAATAATCACAATGAATATCTAGGAGGTAGAACCGTCCCAGGGATACTCAATAATACAAATAATGCAATGGGTTAGTCCATCACAAAATAATAATCATGGTCCTCACAAGTAACTAGTCGGTATCCAAGTTTGGTTTCACAATATCTCCTCCGAAGACTGACACTAAGACCAACACTTGACCCATCCCAGACTGTAATCCTTAACCATGGACACGGCTATTCGAATAGGTTTTAATCTCTGCAGAGGGTGTACTCTTTACCCACGAGTAACGGATTCCTTTAGTCCATCGGGACTAATTCCGTCTACGGCCTTTTAGTTGAAAACACGCCTAACTTGCACACACCAGCTTAACTCATCGGTGTCTGGAATCACCCACGACACTTGTTAAGCAAAACTCTAAGTGGGGAGGCTACAACCTCGCGTAGCATGGGATCAAATTTATATCGCGCGCTCTAAGGGGTGGCCTCCCCTCTCGGTCCCAACCAGAAACACCCATGCCCCCGGACCAGGTGGCCTGCCTACCGGCTACAACCGGTATCTTCCACCATGGCCTCTCTGTACGGTGTGTGCTTGAAAGGGGTTGACGACTTACTGAACCGTACCCTACCTGCGGCAGGGACAAGTGGTAGTACAAAACAAGTATGGGGGTTACTGGAACAAGACTCGATCTACGGTCGACTCAGGAGGTTTATAAATTCCCTGCATGACATGTATATCAAATATATTCCAACCGACGAAATCACCACCCATTATACCTTACTATGCCATACCGGACATAACCGTCCCGACGGGGACCGGCGACAAGCTCATTCCTACCCAAGGCAGAGGCTTTCCCGGATTCCTTTCCGGCATGCATGCAAGGCACATGAGGATGATTACCATCACAAGTATATTCATTTCCAACAGCAAGGAAATCACTATATGCATTCATGCAAATGATCATATCACATGAAATAACAAGTCCTCCGATATAAGGTGGTGTTATAAACGTGTCAACTAACACACCAAAAAATATTATTCCGGGGTTCAGAATGCTTGCCTTAAAGGTGTGGACAGGTGGGGTGCTCTCCAAAACTTTTGAAAGTTTTCTTCCTTTCTCCAAAAATCCTATTTTCAAAAATATGCAAATAACACATATTTCAAAAAAAGTACAAAAAAGTTGTTCGGAAAATTTTCAAATAAATCTTAAAATAAACTAGACAGAATTTGAGAGATGTAGGAAAAAGAATCAATTCATTTGGAGTTATATTCAAAGAGTTATAGATAGTCAAAGTTCTGGTCAAATCTGTTATTTAAATAAAACAGAAAAGAAAACGCTTCGAACGGGATTACGCTTTCGCACAGAGAAGGCGTACTTGAGCCTTTACGCCTCCACTTATCCAGCGTGGCTGGCGCGTGAGTCACTGACAGTGGGCCCGGGGACCCACTGGTCAGGTTTGACTAGTTGACTTCCCTCCTCTTCCTTTGCCCCGAGAGGAGGCGGAACTCCGGCGATGCTCGCCGGCGAACGGCGGCACCGTTCGGGAAACGGAGGTTACCTGCGGGCTTAGGGGATCGAGGTGGCCACTTCGGTAGTCGTTATGGTCTCGGGGGTGGATGGAGCTGCCGGCGGCGAGCTTCGCGGCGGACGGAGGCCGTCGGGCAAAGTGATTTTTCTCCCGCGGTGAGCCCTGATCAAAATCGATCAGGGGAACTGGTTCACGGGAGTAAGAGGAAGCTCTTGGTGAAGAGAACGGAGAGGGGGAGGCCCTGGTGGCGTTGGAAGGGCTAGTGCAATGGCGGCGGCTGCGGTTGCCGGAGATGAGGAAGGAGGCCTCCCCGGGTCGAATGCGAGCTAGGGGAGTGCCATTGGGGTGGCCTGAGGTTGCCTGCGTGCTCAGGGGAGTTCGGGGACCTCTTTTTATAGCGCGACGAGGTCAGTTCCGCGGCGGTGGATGAGGATGCCGGCGAACCGCCTCTCTGTAGCTTGCAGGGCGACGTGGAGGCGACGAGAGCTAGCCGACGAGCGAGGAGATAAGTTTGTGCGGCTCCCAGGGGCAGGTGGCGAGCCGGGGTGGCTTGGGCGGGGCTGCCCATGGCGGTGGCGGATGCGGCCGCGGGCATGCCACCAAGCGGCTCTGACGGCGGTGCTGCAGGGCACCAGGGCCTGCTTGGCGTGTTGCGGTGAGAGGGAGAGTGCGTGGCGCGGCTCTCTGGTGCGGGAAAAACTAGGGGCACGACGTGGCGACTCGGGCGCGGCACGCACTGAACGTGCTCGACGAAATGCTAAAGCATGCTAGATGTCGCGGTTGAGGCTGAGAAGAAACAGGGCTAGGTTAGGGTTAATTAGAGGGTGAATGGACATGGTGGTTAGGTCAGGTGGCCAAGTTCACAATGTAAACTTGAATCCATGCCAAATCTGGCTATGCACACAGGGTGTTTGTCAAAATGCCAAGGGCATCTAGGCAATACTTGGGGTGGCCAAAATCTCCAGATCAAGGTCTCCTTAGATGCAAGAGAGAGTGGTGAGGTCATTTGGACAAAAGGAGAAACTTGCTAGTGCAAGTTTTGCTGAACTTCAATTCTGGACAGGAGATAGATGGCATCATTTTATGAACTAAAAATGATCCAATAAGTGCATGCTCCTGGACTTAGGGGTTTGGTAGGGAGGATTATAAGCAGGAGAAATCACAAGGTCATTGGAGCAAAAATAAATAGGGTTGTAGTAGAAATCACAAGGCTGGTCCAGAATGGAAAAGAGGTTGATTCACTCAAAATTTTCAAAGAACAGCACTAGGTTTTTGCATAATGTTGAATCATATGCTACTACCAACATCCCATAATTTTGGTGGAGGCTAGAAAGAAATATTTAGATGGGTTGTAGTGCAAAATCACTCTGGACCAGAGAAGGAAAAATTGATGCAGAGCTCAAAATATTACATGAATAAAAGATATTTTTGTATAAAAGTGACTTAAAAACATCACATGACATCTCCAAATTTTGGTTGGAATTTTAGGTGAATTTATCAAATGGTTGTAGTTCAATTATGGCCATATAACCTTGAAAAACCATTTTTTTCAAGAAAATAAAGATCAAGCAAATTAATTATGTAATTAGTCATACTGGTAAAAGAAAAGTTTTTTCTTGAGAGGTTAAACAAGTCCAATAACATATTTGAAAGGTTTTCCCTTTAGGGAACAACTCAATGATAATAAGAAAGGAAATGTTTCAAAAAAATCAAAAGGGAGTCCAAAAAAATCAAAGTTTTAGTTCCTGGCAAAAAAATTAATTTAATAAAACAAGGCCAAAATTTTGGGGTGTCACAACACTACCCCCCTTAAGAAAAATCTCGTCCTCGAGATTTGTTAAAAGCTGTTTTAAGAAAAACTATAAGCAGTAAAAATGTGGCTACAGTGAGAGGGCAATAAGTGGTGAAAAACCACAGTGTGAAAACTGGTGCTGCGTGGAAAATCTACGGTTCGGGACAAAAACGTGAGATTTCTATGTCGAACGCAGTAAATTTAGAATAAATTCTAAATCTTATAATACGCTAGTCGTACCCGAGAGCATAGTGCTCTCTCTGGCCGACAGGTGGACCCGGGGCCCACTGTCAGCCTCTTCTTCTCCCTCTGGTTCTCTCTTCTTCCTCTCTCCCGCGCGCTTTCTCCACCGCCGACGCCTAGCGCGTAGGGCATCTAGGCCGTACCGCGGTAGTGTGCGGCGTGCTAGCTTCCGGTGCAGCGTGCACTCACCTCGCGGGCCAGCGCGCTGTCGGCACTGCTCGCGGATTCGTCTCCAAACACCGACGATCGGCAACGAGCGGCGTTGGTGGACTTCGCCCACCGTACACCGAGCTCGAGCTATAAAACGGCCGGGGTGCCCCTCTCTTCTTCCTCGCACCTGGCCTCATTTCTCCTCCTCCTTCTTCCTCCATTACTGCTTACAAAAGCTCGGGTTAGGCTCTAATGGCGGAGGCGATGCCGGACTGGTTTGCGATCCTGATATGCGGAGGGCTGGCGACACTGTTGGGGCTCTCCGTGCTCCTGTGCGCGATGATCCTCGACGATCGTCGCGACGCTGCTGCTCGGGTGTTGGCTCTCCGCGGTGGTGGTGATCACGAGGAGTAGATGGGGTGTGCCGGGTGCTAATTGTTGTTAGGGGTGATTAGTTGGATGTAACACCGTTGCAAAGTTTTGCAAACAGTGTATGTGTTCGAATGATTATGGTTGTGAGTCTGCTGCCATGGTGCTGTGTGAAAATTAATTAATCCACGTCGTGAGAAGGTGCAGATGTAGCAACTCAGGAAAAATAAATCTCACTCCAGGATTTTGTGAGGGAAAAACAGTTAATTTAAAGGAGCATAAACCACAACAAAAACTACACACATTAGTAGAAACCAAATAATTGACTCATCGTACAAACTCAGGGTATCACGCATAAGTCACACACATAAATAAATGTTGCAATAATGAACACCGCAGCGACGTCTAAAATGGAAACGGTAACTGGACGGGGTCCCTAGAAAACGTCTCTGGTACTGGGATACACTCCTCTTCTATCGGGGAAAGTGGATTGACCAGTCGATGCACGTGTCTCTCCTGGTCGGGCCTTAGTGCTCTGCCGATGGTGATCTGAGGATTTAAATCTGCGAGGCTCTGGAGATAACCCATCACACGTTGGGTTAAACGCTCTTGAGCGATGACGTACTGGACAAGGTTGGCCAGGACTGGGTCTCTCTCAATGCGTCCACCAGGAAAAGATGTCACCCCTCCGGGTGCTGCATGGCTCGGGAAGTAATAATACCCTCGTTCACTAGCATAGGGTACCACGAATCGAAGGCGAGTAAGCGCTTCGTATGCAACAGCTTCTATGGCCATATGTGAGGTTGGCATAGATTTCCCCACGAAGGAGACCTCCGTTGGATCTTGGTTTGAGTTTACGGGAGGGATGTGTACTGCTGCCCAATATCTCGAGGTGGAAGGGGTAATTCTTGATTTGAACAGCTCGTACTGGGGTGGCTGGGTAGCGCCCATGGTACTACAGGTAAAATCCCGCAATATCTTGACAAAACTACCCGGGGTTGCATCTGGGGTTCTCAGATAAATGCTGGGGGTCGACATGGCAAGAAATGGTTGGGAGGGTGGTGCACAAGGTGAGAGGTGCTTGGCAAGGTCACGCGGTGGCCTTTTTATAGCACCGGAGCTGGGTCATTTCTACCGTGGTGAATGGTAAAGAAAATTTTCAGCTCTGTTCCAAGGGTCGGGGTCAAGCCACAGATTCACACATTTCACTATAGTGATGTGTTACTGTGGGGTTGACGGGGTGATTTTTGGTAACTGTATCCGGGATAGAAATCTTATACTGCATACTAGCGTATCCAGGCAAGGCTACTATTAAAACAGAGGTACGACAACATGCGGCATTTAATTACAAGGCCACACGATTACAAAGCGAGGGTACACTGGGACTCGATACGACTCGGGTGACTTAGTCTACCTCGTTTACATCCAAGCGGGCGTGCCTTAAGGCTCCTCCACGGGTCTCGTCGTCGGAATTAGCTGGAGTGGGTTGAGGGGCTGCAGGCTCGGGGTAGCGATGAGGACCATCTCGGGGATTGTTGGCCACAATCCCGTTGGAGTGTGCTCCCAATATGCGATGAAGCACCTCTGGGGTTATCGCAGCACCTTGGCCGATGGCTGGGGCAGGCCTCAGGGACTCGATCGGGTGTCCAAACAGCACGACTGGGTTGTCGTCGTTGGGCTCGTTCTCTTCTCTCGCCGGGGCTCGATGAACCAGCTCTCCACGAGCTGTGATTAGATCAATAGTGATTTGATCGCACAGTTCCTCTAGTGCACTTACATAGCGCACTAGGTGCAACAATGCAGGATCTGTCTCGTGATCTCCCTTGGCAACTTGGGATGGTCTACCATACCCTTCACGTTTGGGGTAGTAGTGGAACGAGCGACTGTTAACTCTAGGCGACAAGTGCCGGAGATGAACTATAGCTTCTCGAGCAGCTAGTTGGATGGCTTGTGGCTCAAAGGAAGTCGTTCTTCCGGTGAACCTGTAGGGGCGTTCGGGTGCTAGACCCCTACCGTAGATGTGTACAGTGGCCCAGAATTGACGGTTCTCACCGCTCATGGGTCCTTGGTACACAACATATTCTGGGGGCTCTTCTAACGCATAGGCACGACGGGTGAGGTTTGCGAGTATGGTCACAAAGCTTCCAAGGTTGGTTGTTGTGGTCTCATTGTGCATGATAGGTCCAGGCATTGTGGCTTGGTTTGGGTAGAGGTTGTGCTGGGCTGTGTTGGGGCTAGCGTGCCCCTCTTTAAAGGAAAAGGGGACGGAGTCTTCCTTCGCACGTTTGCGAGAAAGGACTATTTAGGATTCGATCACTGGCGCATGAGCGACAGGTTAGGTTGATAGGTTGGGCACCGACTGCCAAAAGGTGTTGGGTTACTGTGTGGCTATCTTGCACGAGAAGCTTGGCTGGGGTTTGGTTATGGTTTGGTGGGTTGGTTTGCCTAAGTTTATAGACCCGGCTAAGATAGGATTAGCCAATGGTCAGCCTGGCTCTGATACCAAGTCTGTCACGACCGGGTTTTCTGGGTATAAATTTCCAGAAAAATGGCCGTCGTGCTCACCTGCCCCAGGATTACTGTTAGCTGATGAGGCACCAACTTGATACAGAAATTCCAAGCAAAAATACAAAATATGTAGTACAAGACCATTCTGGCCTATGAGTACAACAATTGGGTTTCTAGTGGTTGATGGCGGAAGTGGTTTGTGGGTCGTCAGTGTCTATGGGACTTCATTTCCCACAGGAACAGCTGACCAGGTTAACTCCTATCTTCACGAGGCTGCTATCATCATTGCTTAGGTTCCGGGGCTGTCATCGCGTCGCTCCTCTCCGTGCAAGAAAATCTGGCCAAGACAATAGCCAGGGACAAGCCAGTGAGTACTTTGAATGTACTCGCAAACATTAAGAACACAGGTATAATATAATTGATAATCATGCACTGAAAAATTCCATGATCACATCGTCAGTCATAAATAAAACATCTTTTATGCATGCAAGTAGGTTATTTTCATGCAACATGAATAAGCAGTAATAGAGTGGGAATAAAATGCCGCAGTCGGGCGTCTGAGCGACACCACATAAAGGGCTTTAAAAGAAATGCCACAGTCGGGCGTCTGAGCGACACCACATAAAGGGCTTTAAAAGAAATGCCACAGTCGGGCGTCTGAGCGACACCACATAAAGGGCTTTAAAAGAAATGCCACAGTCGGGCGTCTGAGCGACACGAAAAAAGGGCTTTAAAAGAAATGCCACAGTCGGGCGTCTGAGCGACACCACATAAAGGGCTTTAAAGGAAATGCCACAGTCGGGCGTCTGAGCGACACCACATAAAGGGCTTATATGATAAATAATCACAATGAATATCCAGGAGGTAGAACCGTCCCAGGGATACTCAATAATACAAATAATGTAACGGGTTAGTCCATCACAAAATAATAATCATGGTCCTCACAAGTAACTAGTCGGTATCCAAGTTTGGTTTAACAATATCTCCTCCGAAGACCGACACTAAGACCAACACTTGACCCATCCCAGACTGTAATCCTTAACCATGGACACGGCTATTCGAATAGGTTTTAATCTCTGCAGAGGGTGTACTCTTTACCCACGAGTAACGGATTCCTTTAGTCCATCGGGACTAATTCCGTCTACGCCCTTTTAGTTGAAAACACGCCTAACTTGCACACACCAACTTAACTCATCGGTGTCTGGAATCACCCACGACACTTGTTAAGCAAAACTCTAAGTGGGGAGGCTACAACCTCGCGTAGCATGGGATCAAATTTATATCGCGCGCTCTAAGGGGTGGCCTCCCCTCTCGGTCCCAACCGGAAACACCCATGCCCCCGGACCAGGTGGCCTGCCTACCGGCTACAACCGGTATCTTCCACCATGGCCTCTCTGTACGGTGTGTGCTTGAAAGGGGTTGACGACTTACTGAACCGTACCCTACCTGCGGCAGGGACAAGTGGTAGTACAAAACAAGTATGGGGGTTACTGGAACAAGACTCGATCTACGGTCGACTCAGGAGGTTTATAAATTCCCTGCATGACATGTATATCAAATATATTTCAACCGACGAAATCACCACCCATTATACCTTACTATGCCATACCGGACATGACCGTCCCGACGGGGACCGGCGACAAGCTCACTCCTACCCATGGCAGAGGCTTTCCCGGATTCCTTTCCGACATGCATGCAAGGCACATGAGGATGATTACCATCACAAGTATATTCATTTCCAACAGCAAGGAAATCACTATATGCATTCATGCAAATGATCATATCACATGAAATAAAAAGTCCTCCGATATAAGGTGGTGTTATAAACGTGTCAACTAACACACCAAAAAATATTATTCCAGGGTTCAGAATGCTTGCCTTAAAGGTGTGGAGAGGTGGGGTGTTCTCCAAAACTTTTGAAAGTTTTCTTCCCTTCTCCAAAAATCCTATTTTCAAAAATATGCAAATAACACATATTTCAAAAACAGTACAAAAAAGTTGTTCGGAAAATTTTCAAATAAATCTTAAAATAAACTAGAGAGAATTTGAGAGATGTAGGAAAAAGAATTAATTCATTTGGAGTTATATTCAAAGAGTTATAGATAGTCAAAGTTCTGGTCAAATCTGTTATTTAAATAAAACAGAAAAGAAAACGCTTCGAACGGGATTACGCTTTCGCACAGAGAAGGCGTACTTGAGCCTTTACGCCTCCACTTATCCAGCGTGGCTGGCGCGTGAGTCACTGACAGTGGGCCCGGGGACCCACTGGTCAGGTTTGACTAGTTGACTTCCCTCCTCTTCCTTTGCCCCGAGAGGAGGCGGAACTCCGGCGATGCTCGCCGGCGAACGGAGGCACCGTTCGGGAAACGGAGGTCACCTGCAGGCTCAGGGGATCGAGGCAGCCACTCCGGTAGTCGTTATGGTCTCGGGGGTGGACGGAGCTGCCGGTGGTGAGCTTTGCGGCGGACGGAGGCCGTCGGGCAAAGTGATTTTTCTCCCACGGTGAGCCCTGATCAAAATCGAGCAGGGGAACTGGTTCACGGGAGTAAGAGGAAGCTCTTGGTGAAGAGAACGGAGAGGGGGAGGCCCTGGTGGCGTTGGAAGGGCTGGGGCAATGGCGGCGGCTGCAGTTGCCGGAGATGAGGAAGGAGGCCTCCCCGGGTCGAATGCGAGCTAGGGGAGTGCCATTGGGGTGGCCTGAGGTTGCCTGCGTGCTCGGGGGAGTTCGGGGACCTCTTTTTATAGCGCGACGATGTCGGTTCTGCGGCGGTGGATGAGGATGCCGGCGAACCGCCTCTCTGTAGCTTGCAGGGCGACGTGGAGGCGACGAGAGCTAGCCGACGAGCGAGGAGATAAGTTCGTGCGGCTCCCAGGGGCAGGTGGCGAGCCGGGGTGGCTTGGGCGGCGCTGCCCATGGCGGTGGCGGATGCGGCCGCGGGCATGCCGCCAAGCGGCTCTGACGGCGGTGCTGCAGGGCACCAGGGCCTGCTTGGCGTGTTGCGGTGAGAGGGAGAGTGCGTGGCGCGGCTCTCTGGTGCGGGGAAAACTAGGGGCATGACGTAGCGACTCGGGCGCGGCACGTGCAAAACGCGCGCTCTGCTCGCGGCCAAAGCACGCACTGAACATGCTCGACAAAATGCTAAAGCATGCTAAAGGTCGCGGTTGAGGCTGGGAAGAAACAAGGCTAGGTTAGGGTTAGTTAGAGGGTGAATGGACATGGTGGTTAGGTCAGGTGGCCAAGTTCACAATGTAAACTTGAATCCATGCCAAATCTGGCTATGCATACAGGGTGTTTGTCAAAATGCCAAGGGCATCTAGGCAATACTTGGGGTGGCCAAAATCTCCAGATCAAGGTCTCCTTAGATGCAAGAGAGAGTGGTGAGGTCATTTGGACAAAAGGAGAAACTTGCTAGTGCAAGTTTTGCTGAACTTCAATTCTGGACAGGACATAGATGGCATCATTTCATGAACTAAAAATGATCCAATAAGTGCATGCTCCTGGACTTAGGGGTTTGGTAGGGAGGATTATAAGCAGGAGAAATCACAAGGTCATTGGAGCAAAAATAAATAGGGTTGTAGTAGAAATCACAAGGCTGGACCAGAATGGAAAAGAGGTTGATTCACTCAAAAATTTCAAAGAACATCACTAGGTTTTTGCATAATGTTGAATCATATGCTACTACCAACATCCCATAATTTTGGTGGAGGCTAGAAAGAAATATTTAGATGGGTTGTAGTGCAAAATTGCACTCTGGACCAGAGAAGGAAAAATTGATGCAGAGCTCAAAATATTACATGAATAAAAGATATTTTTGTATAAAAGTGATTTAAAAACATGACATGACATCTCCAAATTTTGGTTGGAATTTTAGGTGAATTTATCAAATGGTTGTAGTTCAATTATGGCCATATAACCTTGAAAAACCATTTTTTCAAGAAAATAAAGATCAAGCAAATTAATTATGTAATTAGTCATACTGGTAAAACAAAAGTTTTTTCTTGAGAGGTTAAACAAGTCCAATAACATATTTGAAAGGTTTTCCCTTTAGGGAACAACTCAATGATAATAAGAAAGGAAATGTTTCAAAAAAAATCAAAAGGGAGTCCAAAAAAATCAAAGTTTTAATTCCTGGCAAAAAATTTAATTTAATAAAACAAGGCCAAAATTTTGGGGTGTCACAAGAAGTTGATACGTCCATTTTGCATCATGTTTTCCTACTGTTATTTATGATGTTTTTATGCATAATAATGCTTTTTGGAGTAATTCTAATGCCTTTTCTCTCATAATATGCAAAGTACACACAAAGAGGGAGAATTCTGACAGCTGGAAATCTGGACCTGGAAAAGCTACGTCAGGCCACCTATTCTGCAGAACTCCAAATGAGCTGAAACTTTACGGGGATTTTTTATGGAATATATGAGGAATATTGGAGCCAAAAAGTACCAGAGGGGGCCCACCAGGTTGGCACAACCCACCTGGGCGCGCCAGGGAGCCCAGGCGTGCCCTGGTGGATTGTGCTCCCCTCGGCCCAACTTCGGTGCCCATCTTCTGGTATATAAGTCATTTTAACCTAGAAAAAAAATAAGGAGAGGACTTTTGGTACGGAGCGTAGCCGTCTCGAGGCGGAACTTGGGCAGGAGCACTTTTTCCCTCCGGTGGAGTGATTCCACTAGGGGAACTTCCCTCCCGGGGGGGGGGGGAAATCATCGTCATCATCATCACCAACAACTCTCTCATCTTTCGGGGGGGGGGGGGCAATATCCATCAACATCTTCAATAGAACCATCTCCTCTCAAACCCTATTTCATCTCTTGTGTTCAGTCTTTGTACCAGAACTATAGATTGGTGCTTGTGGGTGACTAGCAGTGTTGAATACATCTTGTAGTTGATTACTATATGGTTTATTTGGTGGAAGATTATATGTTCAGATCCATTATGCTATTTAATACTCCTCTGATCTTGAGCATGTTTATCACTTGTGAGTAGTTACTTTTTCCTTGAGGTCACGGGAGAAATCATGTTGCAAGTAATCATGTGAACTTGATATGTGTTTGATATTTTGATAGTATGTATGTTGTGATTCCCTTAGTGGTCTCATGTGAACGTCGACTACATGACACTTCACCATATTTGGGCCTAAGGGAATTCAATGTAGAGTACTTATTAGATGATGGGTTGTGAGAGTAACATAGGCTTAAACCCTAGTTTATGCGCTATTCTGTAATGGGCCGATTGGATCCAAAAGGCTACAATTGATCCCCTATACTTGTGGGTCATCAAGCTTCACCGAGGTCTTTCATTGAAAAATTCTTATTCAAGTATCCTTTTATGCTATCCAGAAATTCTACATCATTTCCAATAAATAATATGCCATCCACATATTATATCATAAATGCTACAGAGCTCCCACTCACTTTCTTGTAAATACAGGCTTCACCGTAAGTCTGTATAAAACCATATGCTTTGATCTCCTCATCAAAGCGTATATGCCAACTCCGAGATGCTTGCACCAGTCCATAGATGGATTGCTGGAGCTTGAACACTTTGTCAGCACCTTTAGGATCGACAAAACCTTCTGGTTGCATCATATACAACTTTTCTTTAAGATATCCATTAAGGAATGTAGTTTTGACACCCATTTGCCAGATTTTATAATCATAAAATGTGGCAATTGCTAACATGATTCTGATAGACTTAAGAATCCCTACGGGTGAGAAAGTCTCATCGTAGTCAACACCTTGAACTTGTCGAAAACCTTTTACGATAAGTGAAGCTTTGTAGATAGTGACATTACCATCAGCGTCAGTCTTCTTCTTGAAGATAATTTATTCTTAATGGTTTGCCGATCATTGGGCAAATCCACCAAAGTCCACACTTTGTTCTGATACATGGACCCTATCTCAGATTTTATGGCCTCAAGCCATTTATCGAAATCTAGGCTCATCATAGCTTCTTCATAGTTCATAGTTTCGCCTTGGTCTAATAACATGACTTCCAGAACAGGATTGCCGTACCACTCTGGTGTGGATCGTGCTCTAGTTGACCTACGAGGTTCAGTAGCAACTTGATCTAAAGTTTCATGATCATTATCATTTGCTTCCTCTCTAGTTTGTGTAGGCATCACGGGAACGGATTTCTCTGATGTGCTACTCTCCAATTCGAGAGATGGTATGATTACCTCGTCAAGTTCTACTTTCCTCCCACTCATTTCTTTCGAGAGAAACTCCTCTAGAAAGTTTCCATTCTTGGCAACAAAGATCTTGCCTTCAGATCTATGGTAGAAGGTGTACCCAATGGTTTCCTTAGGGTATCCAATGAAGACGCATGATACGTCACCATCGTATCTACTTTTCCTAATGCCTTTCCTCTTGTTATGGACTCAAATTTGCATGATTTGAATGAAACTAACCCGGACCGATGATGTTTTTAAAAGAACTACCATGGTGTTGTTTTTGTGTAGAAATAAAAGTTCTCTGATTGGAACAAAACTTTGTGATGAATTTTTATACAAATGAAGAGAATTTCTGGAGCCAAGAATAACCGGAGGGAGCACCTGGGTGGGCACAACCCACCAGGGCGTGCCCCCCTCCAAGCGCGTCCAGGTGGGTTGTCCCCACCTAGTGGCCCTGCAGACCCTGAAACCGACGCTATAAAATTAGGGAGAAATAATTATCGCATTTCACGTGACAGAGCCGCCGTCGCCTCTTGTTCTTCATCGGGAGGCCAGATCTAGAGTCTGTTTGGGGCTCCGGAGAGGGGGTTCTTCGATCTTCGTCATCACCAACCCTTCTCCATCGCCAATTCCATGATGCTCCCCACCGGGAGTGAATTATTCCCTCGTAGGCTCGCTAGTCGGTGAGGAGTTGGATGATATTCATCATGTAATCGAGTTAGTTTTGTTAGGGCTTGATCCCTAGTATCCATTATGTTGTGAGATTGATGTTGCTAGGACTTTGCCATGCTTAATGCTTGTCACTTTGGGCCTGGGTGCCATGATTTCAGATCTGAACCGTTTATGTTATCACCATTATATCTATGTTCTAGATCTGATCTTGCAAGTTATAGTCACCTACTACGTGTTATGATTTGGCAACCCCGGAGTGAAAATAGTCAGGACACTTCCCGGTGATGACCGTAGTTTGAGGAGTTCACGTATTCACCATGTGTTAATGCTTTGTTCCAGATCTCTATTAAAAGGAGGCCTTAATATCCCTTAGTTTCCAAATAGGACCCCGCTGCCACCGGGGGGGGGGGGGGTAGGACAAAAGATGTCATGGAAGTTCTTTCCATAAGCATGTATGACTATTTACGGAATACATGCCTACATTATATTTAAGAACTGAAGCTAGTGTTGTATCTCCCTAGGTTGTAATTGTCACATGATGAATATCATCCAATAAATCACCGATACAATGCCTACGATTTTCCTACATATTGATCTTGCTAAGTTACTACTGCTATTGTTAATGGTGCACTTGCTACAAAATCATTGCTATCACTGTTACTGTTACTACTGTTGTTGCTACTACTATTAAAACTATCATACTACTTTGCTATTGAACACTTTGTTGTAGATAATTAATCTCCAGCTGTGGTTGAATTGACAACTCAGTTGCTAATACTTACAAATATTCCTTTGCTCCCCATGTGTCGAATCAAAAAAATTGGGTTGAATACTCTACCCTCGAAAACTGTTGCGATCCCCTATAGTTGTGGGTTATCAAGACTATTTTCTGGCGCTGTTGTCGGGGAGCATAGCTATATTAGTTGAGTCACATGGGATTATTATCAATTTATCACTATGAAGAATCTAAAGGATGCTAAGACTGTGATTTTTTCCTCTAAGACAAGGGGGGTAAGGAACTACCATCCAGCTCCGCTTTAGATTCACCTTCTGTTATAAGTAAACTCGCAACACCACCACATGCAATTAATTCTGATATGTCACAAGTTATTGATGATGCTACTTCTACTATGAATGCTACTCATGTTGATGCTAGTACCTTGCTTGATGATAATGTGCCACTTGGTGAATTTCTTGGTTAACAAATTGCTAGAACTGAAGCTTTTGAGAATGCCAAAACTGATGAAATTGTTGAAACTGATGAAGAGCTTGAAACTAAAAATCTTGAAACACATCTTAGAACTAGTCCTCCTAGATATGAATTGCATAAGGTACTGGAAGGTTATGTTATGAATGAGGAGACAAGTAGAGACATTCTTGCTTGTAAGGATAGAGATGATCTATAAAAATTATTATGCAAGTATAAAGAAAAGACTTTGAATGCTAAAATGAAATGTGATCCTCAGTTTGCTACTTCTCCTATCTTTGTTGACGATAAGGATTATGAATTCTCTGTCGACCCAAAGTTGATTACTTTGGTTGAATCTGATCCTTTCCATGTTTATGAAACTGAAACTGTTGTGGCACATATTACTAAGTTGAATGACATAGCCACCCTTTTTGCTCATGATGAGAAAATTCGCTATTATTATATTCTCAAATTATTTCCATTCTCTTTAAAGGGTGATGCTAAATCTTGGTACAATACTCTTGCTCCTGGTTGTGTGCGTAGTCCCCAGGACATGATTTATTACTTCTCTGAAAAATATTTTCCTTTTCATAACAAACACACTGCCTTACAGGAAATATTTAACTTTGTGCAAATTGAATAAGAGTCTCCCACAAGCTTGGGGGAGGCTTCTTCAATTGCTAAATGCATTTCCTGATCATCCTCTTAAGAAAAATGAAATACTTGATATCTTCTATAATGGACTAACCGATGCTTCTAGGGATTTCCTAGATAGTTGTGCTTGTTGTGTTTTTAGGGAATGAACTATTGGGCAAGCTGAAGAATTATTGAATAACATATTGAAAAATCATGATGATTGGACTCTTCCTAAACGACCGCTTAAACCAACTCCGAAGAACAGGGGTATCTTATATCTCACTCCTAAAGATATGCAAGAGGCAAAGAAATCTATGAGAGAAAAAGGTATTAAAGCTGAGGATGTCAAAATTTTACCTCCTATTAAAGAAATACATGGGCTTGATACACCACCACCACCTAAGGTGGTAGAGGTAGATGATAATCCTCACAATATGCACCCTGGCCAATGCCTTTATGAGTTTGAAAATTACATTACAAAGCAAGATCACTTCAATGCAAATGTTATGAAACAATTGAAATACAATTCTGATATGATTGCTCGCTTGAGTGACTTGTTATTTAGAATCTCAAATGATGTTAGACGTGTGGGGAAGCATGTTTCTATGGTTCAAACTCAGTTAGAACAAGTTGCTAAATCTCAAAGAGAGTTGCTTGATGAAATGAATAATAATATCAATGGTCATGCTGTTAAAGTAATGACTAGAGGAGGAAGGATGACTTAGGAACAACTTTATCCTGAAGGACACCCAAAAAGAATTGAACAAGACTCTCAAAGAGTTAACACTGATGCACCTAGTCCTTAAAAAAAGAATGATAGGACTTTGCATGCCTCTAGTGAACCTAAAGTAGAAAAACCTCCTGATAATGATGATGAAGTTTCTAGCTTTGATGCTGAAACTCAATCTGGTAGTGAACACTCCCCATCTGATAATGAAAAATATAATGATGAGGTTCGTGAAGATACTCAAACAAATAATAAAGAACCCGAAAATGATGTTGAGATAGAACCGGTAGTTGATCTTGATAACCCACAACCCAAGAATAAAAGAGACTTTGTTGCTAGAAAACACGATAAGGAAAGAGAACCATGGGTTCAAAAACCTTCTACCTAAGTCAACTAAAAAGAAAGATGATGAAGAATTTGAACGCTTTGCTGAAATGTTGAGGCCAGTCTTTTTGCATACTCGCTTGACTGATATCTTAAAAATGCCTCCTTATGCGAAGTACATGAAAGACATCATCACCAATAAGAGAAAAATACTGGAAGCTAAAATCTCCACCATGCTTGCTAATTATACTTTTAAAGATGGAGTACCTAAAAAACTTGGAGATCAGGGAATACCAACTATACCTTGCTCCATCAAAAGAAACTATGTGAAAACTGCTTTATGTGATTTGGGAGCTGGTTTTAGTGTTATGCCTTTCTCTTTATACAAAAGACTTGATTTGAATAAACTCACACCTACTAAAATATCTTTGTAAATGGCTGACAAATCAACTGCCATACCTATCGGTATTTGTGAGGATGTGCCCGTTGTTGTTGCTAATGTTACTATTTTGACTGACTTTGATGTACTTGAGATGCTTGAGGACGACAACATGTCGATTATCCTTAGTAGACCCTTCTTGAATACTTCAGGGGCTTCATACGTCTCCTACATATCTATAATTTTTTATTGTTCCATGTTCTTATATTATCATTCTTGGATGTGTTACAATCATTTTATAGTCATTTTTATATCATTTTTTGGTACTAACCTATTGACATAGTGCCAACTGCCAGTTGCTGTTTTTTGCATGTTTTTTACATCGCAGGAAATCAATACCAAACGGAGTCCAAATACAGTGAAACTTTCTATGGATTTTTTGGACCAGAAGACTTCCAGTGGGCCGGAGAAACACCTGGGGGCTGCTCCGAGCGGAGCACACCCACCAGGGCGCGCCTAGGGGCCCAGGCGCGCCCAGGTGGATTGTGCCCACCTAGGGTGCCCCCCGAACCGCCTCTTTACTCTATAAATACCCCAATATTCCATAAAACCTAGGGGAGTCAACGAAAATCAATTCCAATCGCCGCAAGTTCCAGAAACCACCTGATCCAATCTAGACACCATAACGGAGGGGTTCATCATGTCCATTGGTGCCTCTCTGATGATGCGTGAGTAGTTCTTTGTAGACGTACGGGTCCGTAGTTAGTAGCTAGATGGCTTCCTCTCTCTCTCTCATTTGATTCTCAATACTGTAAGTGCATCTAGTGCCACCCCTAGTTGGTTTTGGAGTATTGACGACAAACCTGGTTGAGGGACTAATGTGTTTGTGAGAATTGCAGGATAACACAGGTAGTAGTCCCTCATTGATTCGGTTTACCTACCGGAGATGACCCCTAAAAATGTGTGAAGGCATTGAAGATAATGGTGGTATGTGAAGATATTCACATTGAAGACTATGACATGAGAAGACATCACATGAAGTCTTTGGAGCGCAAAGACATAGTTGTTTCGTAGTTTCATTTTATTATTTGTTGAGTCATAGGAACCATCGTACTGTTAAGTGGGGTCCAAGTGAACAAAGTCAGATTGACTAAAGTGATGCTCAACCAAATCCTATGTCTTCAAGCGAGTGTATGAAATCTGACCATTGGAACACGTGTCAGTTCCTTAGTGACCCAGGGTCATTTCGGTCAAATCAGGTCTGGTTGCCTAGTGGCTATAAATATCCCACCCCCTACACCATAAATTGGTGGCTGCTCAGAGTTAGTGCACGACTTTTGTCATTTGAGAGCAATTCACCTCCGAAGCTTTTGAGAGAGAGAAATCCTTGTGAGGACAAAGCCCAAAACACCCAGAGCCAAAGAGTGTTAGGCATCACTGAAGACTTTTTGTCCGCGTGACCTGAAGACTTGTTACACTTGAAGACTGTGAATCCTCCAGCCGGTTAGGCGTCGCGTTCTGAGCATCTAATAGTCATTGTGGATCGCCGGTGAACGAAGTCTGTGAAGGTTTGTAAGTCTACCTTGAAGACTTACCTGAGTGATTGGGCGAGGATTGGGTGTCCTTAGCTCAAGGGGAATAAGGCGAAGACACGGTCTTCTAAGTTAAATCTCAACCTCCCTAACTAGACATACAGTTGTCACAACAACTGGAACTGTTCCAACAAATCCTTGTCCTCACCAAGCGACTGGTTCTATCTTCTCCCTCTCTTTATTTACAGTTTATCTTCGTGAAGTCATTGCCTGCCTGTGTTACCTGTTTTACTTCATTGTGTGACTTCTATTGTTGTTTGGCTTCATACTATCTTCCATCCTGATCATCACTACCTAGCTGCTATTAGTCTTCATGCTTTCACTTCATTGAATACTTTACTATGGCTTGCCTAGTGTAGTCTACCTTCCGCTGCATGTCAATAGGTTCATTTCTACTATTTGTCTTCGAAACTCCCATGTTTTGAAGACGTTCATTAAAATTGCCTATTCACCCCCCTCTAGTCGATAACTAGCACTTTCAATTGGTATCAGAGCAAGGTACTCCCTTGTTCTGTGTGATTCGGTTTAACCATGTGGAGTTTTAGCTATGTCGACTGCAGGGATAATCAAAGTCTCCGCTACGTGCCCTGTCTTCGATGGCACTGATTACCCCTACTGGAAGAATAAGATGTGCATGCATCTTGAAGCCATTGATGTCAATCTATGGTATGTCGTCAAGAATGGCGTTCCCAAGACTGTTGAAGGTGTCACCCCTGCTGATGTCAGGAAGTTCGTTCAACTGGATTCTACTGCCAAGAACATCATCTGTGGTCATCTTACCAAAGGATAGTATGGCCGTGTGAGTGCTCTGGAAACGTCAAAGCTAGTCTGGGACTGGCTCTCCATGGTCAACGAAGGCATCTCAACCCAGAGAGATTAAAGGATCAATGTCCTTCGCAGCCTCTTCAACCGCTTCAAGAGAAACGATAATGAGAATGTTCAGCTCACGTTTGATCGCCTCACTGACATCACAAATGAGCTCCATGCTCTCGGCGCCACTGAGATGACCAAGCATGAAATCGTTAAGACACTCCTGAGATCACTTGACAGCTCATTTAACACCCTAGCCCTGATGATTCAAGAACGCCCTGACTTCAAGACACTCGATCTGTCTGACATACTTGAGAGGCTCAACACACATGAGTTTCAGCTATCTGAGAAAAAAGATATCTATGGTCCCAACTATGGCCAAACTCACGCTTTGAAGGCAAAGGCAGTTTCCTCATCTGAAGAAGAATCTGATTGCAGTTCTGGTGATCCTGAAGACATTAGAAAGGAGCTTGCTATGCATGTGAAGAAGTTCCAGAAATTCACCAAGAAGAAAGGCTTCAGAAAGTCTTCACGATCCAGCTCAAGAAATGATGAAGCTTCTACTCATGACCATAAGAAGAGAACATGCCACAAGTGCAAGAAACCTGGTCACTACATCTCTGAGTGTCCGCAGTGGGACAATGAAAACAACAAAAAGAAGAAGAACAAGGAATATGATTCTGATGACAAGAAGAAGAAGAAATCCTCAAAGTCTTCTTCCAAGTCTTCATCAAAGTCTTCATCACACAAGAAGAGCTCATCTGGCAAGGCTCGTGCTTTTGTTGGCAAGGAGACGGGTTCAAAGGAGGAGTCTAATTTTGAGGAGGTGGAGGTGGAGTCTGAGCAGGAGTCCGACTCTGGCGTTGCACGTCTGGCTCTAGGTACAGCCTAAGTTGCCAAGTCCATCTTCAACACTGAATACAATGGCTCCATCACCTACGCTGAAGCTAATGACAAGGACGACTCCGCTCCCACCTACTGCTTCATGGCACGTGGTGCCAAGGTAAACTCACGTGATGCTTACTTTCAAACAACAAGTGAAGATGACTCTGATTGTGAATCCAAACCCAGCTACAAAACACTTGCTAAAATTGCAACTGAACAACAGAAAGCTATGGAACATATTCAAAAATTATTATACAAAAGTGATGACCTGTTGGACGCGGAAATGACCTGATCTTAGTCCTTAATTGTAGACATAAAAAATCTTCATGTTAAGTATGAGGAACTTGAAAGTTTTCATGAAACGCTCTCAACAACTCATGAAAAGCTTTCCTATGATTATCTTCAAAGGAAGCAAGAATTTGAGAAATTGAGAGCAGTTCATGAAGATCTTCAAAAAGAAAACGAGTCACTTTGCACTCAACAGATCAGTCCCGCTCAGGAAGGATTTGAACCACCATGTCTACAATGCCTTGAGCGTGATAATGCTACTTTTGTTGCTGAATGTTCTACTGCTGCTACTGTTGCAATATCTTCAACTGTTGATGTGGTAACTAACCCCTCTGCTGAGGATGCCACTGCTATTGCTGATGAAAATGCTAGGTTGAAGACATTGCTTGAGACAGGGATGTACAAAAGTCTCAAAGGGCATCAGACACTATGTTATGTCCTCAAAAAGTAGATTCTGAACCGAAACCCTAGGAAAGAGGGTGTTGGGTTTGAGAGGAAAATGAATGTTGATGATTCTTACTGGAAGCCTGAGCAGTACCCCAAAACCACATGGGTTGCTGCAAAGGAACCTTCAGTGGATCCATCCACCCTATCTGGCTTCACTTGTGCTAACCCTATTATCATTGATGAATCCTTTGATGCAAACTATAAACTGTTTAAGAATTAGAATGGTGAAGTGTTTGCCAGGTATATTGGTACTACCTGCAGGAATGGGCCACCTATGAAGAAAATGTGGGTGCCCAAAAGGTGTCTGTAGAATCCTCCTGTGAATTTCATCATGACACCACAAGGGAAGAAGACAAACCCCAGACCAAAGGCTTCATATGGTCCAAAGGCTTCATACAGACACATGACTCACCTAAGTCACCCTAACGCCAATGTTTTGCAGGAAAATCATACTCAAACTTATGAATATGAGTGTGTATCATCAAACCGCTATGTTCATAAGACTAAGAACTACTCTGCTTATTCATATGAGTACTATTCGCCTCCTGCAATGTTATTTGCTAGGGCTCCAATGCCGAAGTTCTCAGATGTTGCACTTAGACTCATTGGTTCTAAGCCACCCCTGAAGATGTGGGTGGCTAAGAAAAATTGACTTTCTTTTGCAGGGAAAGGTCTCCAGCCGGAAATCAAAGGCGTCAGATCCTATTGCTGGGGACCTAAAACATCTTGTTGGGCGCAAGATAAAATGCCCAAATGGTCTCACTATGTATTTTGTTCCTGAATCGCTTGCCAATCATCCTATCAGTCCTAATCTTGATCCGAGCTTTGATAATCTTCTTGTGCATCAAATGTTTATGCTTCACAATACTCTTGGTGAAGCCTATCCCCTAACTGTACTGTAGGGTATGACACCTCATGCTTCAGAATGGATTATGGACAGCGGATGCACTAATCATATGACTGGTGATCAAAGTCTTCTCATGGACTCAACCTTACGTCCATCTGACAAGAGTCACATCACATTTGCTGACACTGGTAAAAGCAAGGTATTGGGTCTAGGTAGAGTTGCAATCTCAAAGGATCAGAACATGGATAGAGTGATGCTTGTTGAATCCCTTGGCTTCAACTTAATGTCTGTCTCAATGCTTTGCGATTTGAACATGATTGTGATATTAGGAAAATATCGTTGCCTTGTTCTAATGGAATCTGACAAGTCTCTAGTCTTTGAAGGGTATCGAAAAGATGATTTGTACATGGTAGATTTCTCAGCAGGACTCTTCTTGCAAAAGCTTTAGAGTGCTGGCTCTGGCATCAGAGGCTAGGGCATGCTGGCATGAGGAACTTGCATACTCTCGCGAAGAAGAAGCATGTCATAGGCATTGAGGGCGTCAAGCTCAAGAAGGATCACTTATGCGGTGCCTGCGAAGCTGGAAAGATGATGAGGGCCAAGCATCCCTTGAAGACAATCATCACAATAACTCAACCCTTCGAACTGCTACACATGGACCTATTCGGCCCTACTCACTACTCTACTCTCACTACTACTGCTTGTTTCTATGGCTACATCATTGTTGATGATTATTCAAGATATACATGGGTGCACATAATCCTCTACAAGACTGAAGTGCAGGATGTCTTCAGACGCTTCGCCAACCGTGCCATGAACAACTATGGTGTCAAGATCAAGCAGATCAGAAGTAACAATGGCACAGAGTTCAAGAACACCGGCCTCGACCTTTACCTGGATACATTGGGCATCACTCATTAGTTGTTAGCTCCGTACACACCTCAGCAAAATGGCATCATGGAGCGCAAGAACAGAACACTCATTGAGATGGCTCGGACGATGCTTGATGAATACAAGACTCCAAGAAAGTTCTGGCTTGAAGCTATTGATACTGCATGCCATGTCATCTATCATGTTTATCTTCACAAGCTTTTGAAGAAGACATCCTATGAACTCCTTACTGGTAAGAAGCCAAATTTCAGTTACTTCAGAGTTTTTGGTGCTAGGTGCTGGATCAAGGATCCACATCACACTTCAAAATTTGCACCGAAAGCACGTGAAGGTTTTATGCTTGGTTACGGAAAGGACTCGCACTCCTACAGAGTCTTCAACCTCTTTCACTATAAAGTGGTTGAAACTGTGGATGTGCGGTTTGATGAGACTAACGGCTCGCAAAGAGAGCACCTGCCAAGTGTGCTAGATGAAGTTCCACATAGTGAATCCATCAAGCTTATGGGAACTGGAGAAATCATAACGTCTGAAGCTCAGGTTGAAGAGGAACTTATCATTTCTGCACCTAATCAACCTGAAGACAATGCTCAGCCTGAAGACAATCCTCCTAATGATGACAATGATCAGCAAGAGAAAAATCTTCGTCTAGTTCATCCTCGTGTTGCAAATGAAGTACAGATTGAGAAGATAATTGATAGCATCAATGCACCTGGTCCACTCACTCATTCAAGAGCAACACAGCTAGCAAATTTCTGTGGGCACTTTGCATTTGTCTCAATATCTGAACCCAAGAAAGTTGATGAAGCCTTCATGGAACGTGAATGGATTCAAGCTATGCAAGAAGAGCTTCAACAGTTCGAGTTGAACAATGTGGGGGAATTGGTCAAGCATCCTGATCCTCGTAAACACAATATCATAGGCACTAAATGGATATATCGCAACAAGCAAGATGAGCATGGTCAAGTTGTCAGAAACAAGGCTCGTCTCATTGCTCAAGGATACACTCAAGTTGAAGGGATTGACTTCGATGAAACATTTGCTCCCGTGGCTAGGCTTGAAGCCATTCACATACTGCTAGCCTACACAAATCATCATAACATCCTTTTGTATCAAATGGATGTGAAGAGTGCCTTTCTCAATGGCAAGATTGAAGAAGAAGTGTATGTTGCACAACCGCCTGGCTTTGAAGATCCAAAACATCCTGATATGGTATAAAAGCTCAATAAGGCACTATATGGCCTCAAACAAGCCCCTCGCGCTTGGTATGACACTCTCAAAGATTTTCTGAAGAGCAAATGCTTCAAACCTGGTTCCCTGGATCCCACACTCTTCACGAAGACATATGATGTTGAACTGTTTATGTGCCAAATATATGTGGATGACATTATCTTCGGCTGCACTAATCAAAAATACAGTGACGAGTTTGGACACATGATGCAAGAGCAATATCAGATGTCCATGATGGGTGAGATGAAGTTCTTCCTTGGTCTTCAAATACATTAGCAAAGCAACGACATCTTCATATCTCAAGAAAAATATCTCAAAGACTGCCTGAAGAAGTTTGGAATGCAAGATTGCAAAGGATACACAACGCCCATGCCAACCAAAAGTCATCTGGGTCCTGACGCAAATGGTAAAGAGTTTGATCAAAAGGTATATCGCTCCATGATTGGTTCTTTACTTTATTTATGTGCATCTAGGCCAGATATAATGCTTAGTGTTTGCATGTGTGCCCGATTCCAAGCGGCACCAAAGGAATCGCATCACTTAGCTGTGAAGCGAATTCTTCGATATTTGGCCTACACCCCAACATTAGGATTATGGTATCCAAAGGGCTCAGAGTTTGATCTAGTTGGATTCTTGGATGCTTATTATGCTGGTGACAAGGTGGATCGCAACTCTACATCAGGCACATGTCACTTTCTGGGACGATCACTTGTTTGTTGGTCTTCAAAGAAGTAGAACTGTGTATCTCTCACCACTGCTGAATCTGAATACATTGCTGCTGGATCTTGCTGCGCTCAGCTTCTATGGATGAAGCAAACACTCAAAGACTATGGCATCCATCTGAAGCAAGTACCACTCTACTACGACAATGAAAGCGCCATCAAGATTGCCAACAACCTAGTTCAGCACTCGAAGACAAAGCACATTGAAATTCGTCATCACTATCTCAGAGATCATGTCATGAAGGAAGATATTGATATCATTCATGTCAACACTGAAGAGCAACTGGCAGATATCTTCACAAAGCCCTTGGTTGAGAAAAGGTTTTGCAAGTTGCGGGGTGAGCTAAATATCTTGGAATCCTCAAATGTCCTGTGATTAGGCACACATCCTAACACTTATGCATGTTGATGACTTAGATGTGAAACACACGAAGTAACGTATATCTTTAATAAATGAAGACTTACACTCTAAGTGTGAATACATTAACGCGGAATTTGACTTCGGAGTGCCATGATAATTGTGCGTCGTGTCTGGGTATAATACTTCCTATACGGTGGGTAATGCCACCACCAAACTTTTGTTTGGAGTGTTTTATGTTGGCGTTACATTTGCAAAGTCTTCACATTTGGTTTGTCTTCAATATTGACATGACTTCATGTTTATCTTCACAATGTTGATTTGGTCTTATTCTGATATATACATATATTAGTGTTCTGTCCTCTACAACATTCACTCATAGCTATGTCTTTTCGTTTGAATCTTTTGAACTACGTGAATGTGATCGGACCCTAACCTCTATATGCTTCCTTCTCAAATCTATCTATCCAAATCATATGCATTCTATTGAAACCATCGAATGTCTTCTCTGCATCCTTGTCAGCAGAAGATACAGAGACAAACATCAAATCTGTTTTAAATGCTCAATCCTTATTGCCTGAAACCCGTAGAAGCCGGAACGACCACCCGACAGTCCAGGCATGCGTGAGAACATGGAACAACTTCCAATGTGTTGCATGTTCGCCATGTGTCCCTCAGATGTGAACCACCAGGGGCACCTACGTAATTGCGTTGTGATGTGTGTAACGCCCTCGATGTGGCTATATCTCCCACGTGTCGAAGCATGACTTAGAGGCATAACCGCATTGAAAGCAATGTCTTAAGTGAGGTAATCTTCACACAACCCATGTAATACATAAGGGAAATAGATGCATAGTTGGTTTACAATCGCCACTTCACACAAATACATGAATAAAGCATTACATCATCCAAATACACTCAAGGTCCGACTACGGAACCAAAATAAAAGAAGAACCCCAAAAGCGACAAGGTGGGTTAGAGGCTTGGTTCAACAATATGGGAGGCATGATAAGCGAGTCATAGGCATCATAGCATAGGCATAGCAAAAGAGCGAGAAACTAGCAAGCAAAGATAGAAGTGATTTCGAGGGTATGATCATCTTGCCTGAAATCCCGCAAGGAAGAAAAACGAGTCCATGAAGAAGACAAACAGACGTAGTCGAACGGGTCCTCACAAACGCGACGTTACTGGAACCAACCCGAAGAAGCAAACACCGGAAAAGAAGCACATAACATAGTAAACAACCATCACATAATCATGGCATGATGCACAACCAAGTATGATGCATGTCCGGTTTAAATATGCATGGCATGGCAAAGTGCACAAACAACACTACAAGTTAAGTGGAGCTCAATATGCAACGGGTTGCATATTGACGGAACACCACATCAATTATTTAGTTCTCTCTCGTTTATGTAACCCAACAATATTAAATGTTGTTAGCATGGCAAGAGGGTGAAGCAAAGAAAACTACCTATCTAGTCAAGTTTAAATGAGGCCGGAAACAACAAACAACAATTCCGGTAAATCCCCATATGCATATAATAGATTTGGTACTGCTCTGCCCTAAACACACTTTTAGGGTTGTTAAACATGCAAAACAAGTACACCATGTTAAACTAGGCATTTTTGTACCCCAATTACATATAAAGTTTGTTAAGTTTGGAGCTACGGTTATTTAGTTATGAGATAAATCATTTTAACAAGTTATTTGAGAAAATTTAAACAAACAACATTTTAAGCATTTTAAACATGGATGAAAGTTGGAAATTATTAATCTACACAAAATTCTAAGCAAGTTTCATATATTAAGTTTTTACATTTGATGCATGATTGGTGAGTTATTAAATGCATGAAGTTCAAGGGGCTTTCTGTAAAACAGGCAGTCTCTGGTTAAATGGCAAAATCATAGCAGCAGGGAAAAAATATTACATGGGCCGAAACTGAGCAGAGGTCCAATAGAACAGAAAAAAAAGAAGGTGCTGGGACTGCTCACATCGGGCCTTGGCCCAGCTGGAGGAGAGGTAGGCCGACCTTGGTGGCTCTGGCTGGGCCGAAAGCAGGGCAGCGGCTCGGTCGATCTAGAGGCGAAGCGAGGGGCTGGGACTTAGCGGTCAACACGGCAGGGGATCGAGCAGAGACTTGGCGTTGCCACCGTCCTCACAGAAGAAGTGGCTCGTGGCGGCGCGCTGAAGGAGGCAGCAGCCGGCGACATGGGACTTGCAGCGGCGCGAAGCAGGGGAGCAGCAGAGGGAACGGCGAGCCGCGGTGGATCCGTCGGGATGGATCTAATCCGGCAGCTGCGGGCAACAGGTGATGCAGTGGGCGGCGGCAAGCTCATTCCCGAGCAGAGGTGCGGTACGGGCTTGAGCGCTGGGCATGGCTCTAGCACGAGCAGCGCAGGGGAAGAAGACGCGATGGCATCAGCGGCTACGGGACTTGGTGACGAGTTCACTCCGGCAAGGGACATGGCGGGGCGACGACTCGTTCATGGTGATGGAGCTTGGCGAGGCGGCGACCGGGGCGACGAACTGGAGGAGGTACTCGGGCGGCTCGGCGGCTCGGCGGTCTATGCGTGCAACGAGGAGGAGGGAGCTCGTACTCCTGCATCGAGGAACAAGGCGCGGTCGGGGTCTCCGGTGCGAAATCCATGGAGGCCGGCGCATCGTGTTCTCCCTGTGAGAGAAAACAGAGAGGTGGAGGGAGTTACGGCATGGAAGGAGGAAGGAGGGAACGGAAGGGGAAGAAGGAGATAGGAGGATGGCCTAGCGATGCAGCATGTGGCCAACGGTGGCGCGACTCCGGCGCGGGGGAGGCCGGTGATGGCAGAGTAGAGGCGCACGGATCGAGCAAGGTGGAGGGCGAGGGGATCTGGGGGCAATAGGTGGCGAGCGATGGTTGGGGATGGGTGGATCCCGAGGGGGATTGAGACCGGGTGGCGGCGGCGACAGGGACAAAAGTCCTAGAATTTAGGGTTTGGCAAAATAGTCTAGTGGTTGATCTATATATAGCAAGTTGGTTAGGTTAGGGGCTATCTCGTCCCTCCGATCAAAATCGGACGGACGGGAAAAAATAGGCTAGGGAGACCAAATAAGAAAATGGAGACGTTTTGTAGATGTTTGGGGATGATCCGGACACAAAGGTGGCGACAGTCCGGGTCGGGTTCGGGACAACTTTTTGGACGCGCGCGCGAGGAGGGCCGCGGGCTGACGAGAGAGTTTAGGTAGGGCCTGACGGTAGGTAGTGGGCTGTGTAGACGGTCTCGAGTTGAGAGAAGAGAAGAGAGGGAGACCCGTCGACTGTTTGCGGAGACCGAAAATGCCCGACGTTAGACCGACTATAATGTCGCTATAGTTATCCATTGGGCTATCAAACGAACTCCGAATGCGATGAAACTTGGCAAGCGGCCTACCTACAACATAACAACACCACATGCCAACTTTCAACCCATTCCGAGAACATTTTTCAGCCACTTATAAAATAATATTTCGGACGTGCCGCGGGCGCGTGCAAGTGTGTCTGGGCTCAGAACGGACAACGGACGAAACTGGGGAAACCCAAACGAATGCAAGTTTTGAAGACATGATGATGCAATGCATATGATGACATGACAAGATGTGCCACGCAAGCAACGACAATGCAACAACAACGAATAACTGGAGGACACCTAGCACATCGATCTCGGGGCATCACAACACTCCACCACTATGAGAGGATCTCGTCCCGAGATCTAGAATGGCACCGGAGGGAAAACGGAAGAGATAAAGAAGAGGTAAAACTAAGTTGCTTCTTTGACGAATGAGTGAAACCAAAGAACCTTGAAAAGGTTAAGCCATTTCGAGAAAAGAATACAACGGAGATGAACAAAGTTGAAAGCACTCCGTTAGACAAGAGGAACAAAGAACATTACTAGAACCTTGTAGGTCGAAGACATAAGAAAAAGGTTGCAATGAATCAAGAACTACAAACAAGCACTCTGGTTGAAACGAGAAGCTGAAAGAACGATAAAGATCAATTACGGCAATACTCCGGTTGGAAATGGAAGGAATTGACCATGATCTTGACAGGATGAGAGGATACTTGAAAAGAGGACATGACACTCCGGTTAAAAGGATGAGCACGAAAAGAACACGATCCAAGATGATGAGAGAAAAGAGCAACATCACAATGACTCCGGAACAAAAGAATAGAATGGACTGGAATGAGCAAAGGGAAACAAGATCTTGAGGGAGCACATTTACAACAATTGCTAGAACGGAGTTGTTGGAAAAACCAACAACGAAAAGAATAAGCTTGATATGGTCTTATGGAATACATCTTCGATTATGAGGTGACAACCTGCCACTCACGGGAAAAAGAATTGGATTGATAAGAACAAGGAGACGAGAAAGCTATATCACCTGGAGGATAAAAGAAGAACTTGGGTCATTTATAAGCACCATAGTAGCAACAAGCCCTAGAGAAGGCTTTAGGTGAAATATAACCCAAGATAACTCCAATGACGAGATTGATGGATTAAAAATATCTCATTCATGACAACATATGAATCATGAAACATGAATTCTAATTATCAAGAATGACATAATACCACCTCCAATGATACGGAAGAAAGAATTGCACTCCGGATGCAAGACGAAGAATGCTTGAGCTCCTTAGAAAAGAATCTCGATGAACACTTCGAGAAGGAATTAAATCCTTGATGAACCATCATGTAGAACCTTCATGAGAACTCCAGAAATAAAAGAAATGATCAATCGAAATGGAGGATGAAAAGAATAAGGTTGAAGCCTTGCAATGTTTTAAATGAATCTCCATGGTGATGTAATTGCGAGAGCTAGGAACTCCGGGAAAAGAAAAGATAAAGCATCTCGAACCCAGAATGTGACATGATGCACCTCCGGAATAAGGAATTAATCACTTGGATGAAACAAGAATAAGAATTACATTATGCTTATCCTTCACCAATTAAATTGATGACAATCAATGGATTTGGCATACTACTTATTCTCGTAGAAAGGATTAAAAGAGATATATCAAAACTTGAGAACGTCTTCAACGAACCAACGGTAGGATTGGAACAATGAATGAATTGATATGATAACGAATGACGAGAACTCTTGCACGAACCACCGTAAGAATTAAAATGACCGAAGGAAAGATAAAGGAACACCGGGAAGAATTATGAAATGAACGAGGATACTTGAGAGAATTTAGATACAAGTGAACGAAGGGATCAGAAACTGATTAGAGAATATTCAATGATGCACCGGTAAGATTGGAGAATGATAACTGAACGCTAAGAAAAAATAAATCTGAGATGATGGGCTCCGGATGATCAAACTGAAAAATACTCCTGAATTTGCTCCGGACAGGTGAAAATAATTGTCACAATCGAAAACAATTATGATAGGATGGCATAAAGCTAGCACCATGAATCTTGAAGAGAATGGAGCAAGATTTAATAGAGAATCTTCTTCGGTCTTCAAAATCCAAGAATGACGACGGGAAAACACCACCAAGAATTGTTGAGGCACTCCGGAGTTAAAATTGGAAATGTTGAACCAACGATGAAAGAATTTGAAAGGTCTTGGAGAAAGACATCTGACTGATGAAAATTCATTCTTGCGTCAAACTTTGAGATGAATTTGAAAATACTCCGAGAGAAATAAGAAGTCAGGTAAGATCCTGGAAAAAAAACCTGTGGGTTAGGGCCCACTCAAAAGAAGCACCGTAGAACGATTACTAGAAGAGGAGATTGCACCGGTTGATTTAAATGGCTTGAAAGAGATAACATCCTCGAAAGAGTTTGAATGAAAGCAGAGTGTAAACACGAATCTTAGGGATATCTTGAGCACTCCAAAACAATTGAATAGCGAGAAGTGGATGATTACGAGGTGCACCGGCATGAGAAAGCATTGGAAACGAGGGAAAAGGGAAATGATCAACACCAAAAGCTTTAATTGGTTCCACCGGAGAAGAAAAAAGAACGAAGAATGATGAGCTAGTAGAACATCTTTATGGAAACCACCGGGTAAGAGTATAGACGGAAAAGGAATGAAGAGGCCTCGCATCAATAAGATAGATACTTGATTAAGATATTCGAGTTCTCGAAGAAAAAGGGTGGGAGGGCGGGAAAACAAAGGCAGCTTGGAACGAATGAAATGAACACCGTTGAGAGGACTTGAGTTGATCTTGCGGATGTTGAAATGATCGGATCCACTTGAAGAGAAACACACCGGTTGAACAGGATTGGCATGACAATATTGATTATCATGAAGGATTAGTATTCACATGGAAACATGAGAACACCATTTGGGGAAGGTATGGAATCAACATTTGACTTCGAAGCAACTCGAATACCACAACTCAAAACAAAACAAGGATTGGCTTGCAGAATAAGCCGGAACAAACATATGATAGAGATTTCGTCCGAAGTATTTGTGGTGGGGCCTACACGGGCTCGATCGTACAGCACCATCATGTACAAGGCAGTGCACATGACATACGAAGCGTCCCCGAGTCGGCATAGCCAAGGACTCTTTAAGACACAACGAGACCATTGTAAAACCAACCGTGAATAGGCGGACCACTAGACGTCGAACCCCAATTTCATATCATACATCTGTCGGAAAGATATCCTAAGAGCTACTTGAATTCCCACTTATAAACTCCTGAAATTTTCCGGTTATGCAATCAAGTGTTGGGGATACATGGGAAGCATAGTATCTCACCCAAATCTAGCAAATCCTACGTCCAGCTGTATCCATACTTCAACACATAACCAAGAAACCTTCGGAAATCGTCTACCCCAACCTTCAAAAAGCATCCGTTATACGAGTTATGGCAATACTCCCGAACTCCCGGCCCAGTACTGGCTGGCGTCGAGGTTATCTCACCAACAACTGCATAAAAGAGATTTTCGATGTTGGTGAACTAAACTCAGGTATTCCAGAACTGCAAAGATAAAATTGTGACGACAACACCTCGGAGCTCAACTCCCCGGGACACTGCCACAACCCCTAAATGACAGGAGGCACCAAGAACAATGTTCTCGTCACAAATCGATCAGAATGATTCCAAGATACCAGCGTGATCCTAAATTTTTTTTAGTGAAATTTGAGAAGAGAAGAGTCAAAACTCTACGTCAGGATGCCTTACCAGAGCGACGAAGGGACTGAGGAGTAAAAAGAAGTCCTAACTCTCCGATATATATAATTCCTAAATGACTTAAAACATTTTTCTAGACCCAACTCGTCCGCTAATTCGATCAAGCAATGGGGATCCTAAGGTCGGGGAAGGCTCTGATTACCAACTTGTAACGCCCTCGATGTGGCTATATCTCCCACGTGTCAAAGCACGACTTAGAGGCATAACCGCATTGAAAGCAATGTCGCAAGTGAGGTAATCTTCACGCAACCCATGTAATACATAAGGGAAAGAGATACATAGTTGGCTTAAAATCGCCACTTCACATAAATACATGAATAAAGCATTACATCATCCAAATACACTCAAGGTCCGACTACGGAACCAAAATAAAAGAAGAACCCCAAAAGCAACAAGGTGGGTTAGAGGCTTGGTTCAACAATATGGGAGGCATGATAAGCGAGTGGTAGGCATCGTAGCATAGGCATAGCAAAAGAGCGAGCAACTAGCAAGCAAAGATAGAAGTGATTTCGAGGGTATGATCATCTTGCCTGAAATCCCGCAAGGAAGAAGAACGAGTCCATGAAGAAGACAAACGGTCGTAGTCAAATGGGTCCTCACAAACGCGACGTTACCGGAACCAACCCGAAGAAGCAAACACCGGAAAGAAGCACACAACATAGTAAACAACCATCACATAATCATGGCATGATGCACAACCAAGTATTATGCATGTCCGGTTTAAATATGCATTGCATGGCAAAGTGCACAAACAACACTAGTACCAAATTTTGTTAGCATGGCAAGAGGGTGAAGCAAAGAAAACTACCTATCTAGTCAAGTTTAAATGAGGCCGGAAACAACAAACAACAATTCTGGTAAATCCCCATATGCATATAATAGATTTGGTACTGCTCTGCCCTAAACACACTTTTAGGGTTGTTAAACATGCAAAACAAGTACACCATGTTAAACTAGGCATTTTTCTACCCCAATTACATATAAAGTTTGTTAAGTTTGGAGCTACGGTTATTTACTTATGAGATAAATCATTTTAACAAGTTATTTGAGCAAATTTAAACAAACAACATTTTAAGCATTTTAAACATGGATGAAAGTTGGAAATTATTAATCTACACAAAATTCTAGGAAAGTTTCATATATTAAGTTTTTACATTTGATGCATGATTGGTGAGTTATTAAATGCATGAAGTGCAAGGTGCTTTCTGTAAAACAGGCAGTCTCTGGTTAAATGGAAAAATCATAGCAGCAGGGAAAAAAACATTACATGGGCCGAAACTGAGCAGAGGTCCAACAGAACAGAAAAAAGAAGGCGCTGGGACAGCTCACATCGGGCCTTGGCCCAGCTGGAGGAGAGGTAGGCCAACCTTGGTGGCTCTGGCTGAGCCGAAAGCAGGGCAGCGGCTCGGTCGATCCAGAGGCGAAGCGAGGGGCTGGGACTTAGCGGTCAACACGGCAGGGGATCGAGCAGGGACTTGGCGTTGGCACCGTCCTCACAGAAGAAGTGGCTCGTGGTGGCGCGCTGAAGGAGGCAGCAGCCGGCGACATGGGACTTGCAGCGGCGCGAAGCAGGGGAGCAGCAGAGGGAACGGTGGGCCACGGTGGATCCATCGGGATGGATCTAATCCGGCAGCTGTGGGCAACGGGCGATGCAGTGGGCGGCGGTGAGCTCGTTCCCGAGCAGAGGTGCGGTACGGGCTTGAGCGCTGGGCATGGCTCTCGCACGAGCAGCGCAGGGGAAGAAGATGCAATGGCATCAGCGGCTACGGGATTTGTTGACGAGTTCACTCCGGCAAGGGACATGGCGGGGCGACGACTCGTTTGTGTCGACGGAGCTTGGCGAGGCGGCGACTGGGGCGATGAACTGGAGGAGGTACTCGGGCGGCTCGGCGGCTCGACGGGCGATGCGTGCAACGAGGAGGAGGGAGCTCGTGCTCCTGCATCCATGAACGAGGCGCGGTCGGGGACTCCGGTGCGAAATCCGTGGAGGTCGGCGCATCGTGTTCTCCCTGTGAGAGAAAACAGAGCGGTGGAGGGAGTTACGGCATGGAAGGAGGAAGGAGGGAACGGAAGGGGAAGAAGGAGATAGGAGGATGGCATAGCGATGCAGCAGGTGGCCAACGGTGGCGCGACTCCGGCGCGGGGGAGGCCGGTGATGGCAGAGTAGAGGCGCACGGATCGAGCAAGGTGGAGGGCGAGGGGATCTGGAGGCGATAGGTGGCGAGCGATGGTTGGGGATGGGTGGATCCCGAGGGGTATTGAGACCGGGTGGTGGCGGCGACAGGGACAAAAGTCCTAGAATTTAGGGTTTGGCAAAATAGTCTAGTGGTTGATCTATATATAGCAAGTTGGTTAGGTTAGGGGCTATCTCGTCCCTCCGATCAAAATCGGACAGATGGGAAAAAATAGGCTAGGGAGCCCAAATAAGAAAAGGGAGACGTTTTGTAGATATTTGGGGATGATCCGGACACAAAGGTGGCGACAGTCCGGGTCGGGTTCGGGACAACTTTTCGGACGCGCGCGCGAGGAGGGCCGCGGGCTGACGAGAGAGTTTAGGTAGGGCCTAACGGTAGGTAGTGGGATGTGTAGATGGTCTCGAGCTGAGAGAAGAGAAGAGAGGGAGACCCGTCGACTGTTTCCGGAGACCGAAAACGCCCGACATTAGACCGACTATAATGTCGCTATAGTTATCCGTTGGGCTATCAAACGAACTCCGAATGCGATAAAACTTGGCAGGCGGCCTACCTACAACATAAAAACACCACGTGCCAACTTTGGACCCATTCCGAGAACATTTTTTTTCCACTTATAAAATAATATTTCGGACGTGCCGCGGGTGCGTGCAAGTGTGTCTGGGCTCAGAACGGACAACGGACGAAACTGGGGAAACCCAGACGAATGCAAGTTTTGAAAACATGATGATGCAATGCATATGATGACATCACAAGATGCGCCACGCAAGCAACGACAACGCAACAAAAGCGAATAACTGGAGGACACCTAGCACGTCGGTCGCGGGGCGTCACAATGTGCCTCTCCCTATAAATGCACATCACATCACGGTCAAAATCTTTCTTCCACCTCTCCACCTTAGACAAACCCTAGCGCCACCGCTAGCTCTCGATGACGCCGGTGACGAAGCGCTTAGCTGCCGCGACCTCACCAACGCCGTCCTCACGCCGGCCACGGACATCGTCTTCTCCGCTGGCGCTGTAGGTGTCCTTCGTCGCCAAGTTAGGACACGAAAGATCAAACTGCTTGGCCTCATCTTCTACTCCGTCTAGCAGTTCATCGTGTGGTAAATTAATACTCTCTTTTTACTGTCTTTTTGATCCGATGGATTCATCTTTCCTTACAAAAAGTAGTTTCTGCCTCCACAAATTTGGATCTATCCCGTTCTGCATCTCATAATATGCCTAGTATATTCACTTATGCTTCACACGTAGTTAGATTCCTCACTTGTACCAATTCTTGGATTCGTACAAATATGGAACAAACTCTCAACATATAAGTGAATGTCTTCACGCTATGAGGTCAATGTCTTCTAAATTGATTTATCTTCAAAATCTTCTGAGAATGCATATGACCTCTTCCCCTTCCCTCGCATCTCTAATGCTGTCACAGGTACATGTCCGTGGGAGAATCCCTTGGTTCTCATAGTCTGCATTCATTTGCAGAATTCTTACAGCATCACATCAATTCTCCCGAAGCTAGTTCCTGTCTGACCAACAGACGGAAGCCTTTGACAATTTTGAAGCCATTCAGTCTGAACTACATGGCCCCAGATATGTCAGCAAGGAAGGGAGGTAGACAACGCCGAGGGGGCACGTCAATGGATTTGCCTGAAGATCTTTATGAGTTATACAAAACTGATCCTGAAGAGAGCTATGTCCAACGCAGAACACGAATCCAATGGATTCGAAGATATTGGGCCGAGCAATGGTTCAAGTACAGATTCGTCACCAAGGAATATGCTGAAAAGAATGCCATCAAGTGTCCTTGGGGATATATTCTCTATAAAAATCTTCAACCCAAGACTAAATCTGAAGCTATTGCTCAGGGTTTATACCCTTGCATGGTCCATGGACCACAGCCTGCTGATGCCGACCCATCTTCTCTCCTATGGTGTTGTGAAGACAATCTGTTCAAGCGCAACTACCAGTTTGCCAAGAACTCGACCAAAGAGAACAAGAAGTCACGGGGATTAAACTTTAACCCCGGTCCATTTGCTCCTCGTGTCGATGGCACACGCAATGCTGAACCCAATATTGTTGGGCCCTTATACAACCTCGAGGGTCTCATCACTCACATCATGGTTCAAGGGGCAGCCGTGGATCACTCTACAGATGACACTGATTCTGACGAAGCACCTGCACCACCGAAGCCTAAGAAGCAGAAGAAACCCAAGGCTTCGAAGCCCTCCACTGCACCAAGAGCTTCATGAGCGAAGCCTCTATCCACTGCTCTTCCTGCACCAAGTGTGCATTCTGAAGATCTGTCACGCATATCCAAGTCTGAGAAGAAGAAGAAGAAGCCCATGCATACTACTGGTCAAGCACTAAACCCTACTGCTGTTCTAAGGAATGAGAACGACGCCATTGACCTGTCTAGTGACGACGATCTTGGCGATGATGCTCTTGAGCTGCTAATAAAGAGCAAGCAAGAGGCGGTAATCTTCAATGATCTTCCCCTGTTTGATGTGGACATCCTGAACAAGTTCATTGACGAGTAGTTTGATAGCCCAAACCTCAGTTTTGATGATCTTCAGCTCCCTATTGGCCTCAGCGTCTCCTTCCATGGAGCCATTGCTCCTAAGCTGGCTCTAGCTCAGAGGATAGTTGAACTGAAGCACAATATTGACTATGAAAAGGCTCAGTTCAAGAAGCACATGGCCAAGCTCAGTGTGACAGACATCCAAAACTTCAAGCAAATGATGCATGAGCTCAAGGAGGCGTTTCACAAGAAACGTGACGAAGCTAAAGGTTCTCGAGAGCGCATGAAACTCCTCGCTGCCAAATGTGTTCAAGCTTACAACAAAGCTGAGAAGCACAAGGCACTTGGGGGTCCTGGCATCGACCCCAAGATGGCTGCTAAGAAGAAGAAGCCTACCGTGGCCCCAGCTGAAGCATCCAGGCGGGAAGAACCTCACATTGTCTTCCCCGCTAGCATGACAGGCGTGAAGCCTAAGGTCCCCACAATGGCTTCAGAGCTCATGAAGGCAAGAACAGCCAAAGCCGAAGCCAGAAAGCGCAAGAACAAGAACACCACAGATGATGCGCCACCAACCAAGAAGAAAAATTGGGCTGCTCCCACAGAGCCCCTTGTCATCGAGCCAATTTCGGTTGATCGCCCTGCGTCCGCACTCCAAGAGCGTCCCTTGATAGTTCATGAGCCTGCTTCCATAGAGGCTCCTGAAGCTGAAGCCATTCCAGCTGTCGACCCCACCGCAGCTGAAGACATTGGTCCCCAAGACAATGTAGAAGATGATGAAGTCCTTCCTCAGATCAAGCACAACATGGTATCATCGCATGTTCTCACGAACAATGAGCTCATCAGAATTGGTCGTCCTTTGATGCCAATCGCTCAGGATGATTCCTGGGCTGATCACCCTCAAGTCTCCCCCCGTCAAGAAGAATCACCACGTACTCCCCCAACTCAAGTCACCACTCCGGTACTTGATGATGAAGACTTTGTGGCCCAGACAACTCCATCTCCACAAGCATCGCCAGCATTTTGCATGATTTTCAAAGGACCAAGGCCACAAGTCACTCTTTCGAGTGTTCTAGAAGGAGAAGAGCACCACCACTCAGTCTCACGACAAGTGTTTCCTGAAGCCTCTCCAACTGCAAACATCTCAGAGTCTCCAACTACTCAAGTGGAGGCTGACAATACTGAGGCGGCCACAAACAACTGAACTGAAGCCAATGACATTGTCATGGCCGAAGCTAATGTGGCGCCTAAAGCTAATGTGGTTCCAGAAGTGAATGCACCTGCAGCCAATGCTGCACCTGATGCAAATCTGCAGCCTGAAGTTAATGCCACTGCCACTGCTCGTGTACCGCCTCCAAGGCCACACACCATCGAGCAAGCATTTGATCGTGGTCAGTTGGTTACTATCAGATGACCCATTCTGGTTCCTCCACCTGCTGCTAGTCCACAATTCGACTATCATGTAGAGCACAGGCCTCAGGTCCAGAAGCTGAAGCCAAGGCTGCCAAGGTTTCCAGGTACTGCAACTTCACCAGGATCTTTCAATGCAAATGGCTTCATTGCAAACAACACTTTCTTTGATAGTGCCAAGAACCCCTACTCCAAGCCAAGAATTTCATCTGATCGGTTCTGTAGCTATCGGCAGCACAGTTACTATTCCTGTGTTCCCTATGATCAAGGGCGCATCTTTCCCCATATGCGTCTAGATAGTGATACTATTGCTGGACTGCCCTGCTTAGAAGAAGCTCTTGACTGTTTCCGTGATGCTGGTCTCTTGAACTTTGTGACTGATAAAGAGCATTGGAATGAAGAGCTTCTGCTACAATTCTATGCTACTCTCCACATTCGCGGCTACAACAGGGATCCGAAGACTTGGATCCTTGAGTGGATGACAGGAAATAAACACCACGAAGCCAAAGCTCTAGATATCATTGAGCTCATAGGCCTGCCCACTCCAGGTGAACTCTTTGAACCTGGTTGTCAGCTTCACCATAATGCCTTAGAGAGGATTTTTCACAAGCCAGAGCCCAACATGAGCCAAATGCTGAGCATGATGAAGCCTCTGCCATGCGACGCTGAATACCCAAGAGAATTCTGTGTTGAAGACCTAGAGTATCTGCCCCGAATGATCTATCATATCATAAGGTGAACTCTATGGCCCATCAAGGGACATTCTTCTACAGCGAATCTTGAAGGAGCGATGAAGACATTGGTCTTTTATATCTTCAATGGCATCAGCTTCAATGCTCAAGACTTCTTTATCAGGCAATTGGTTGCATCTGGCTCTGACCTCTTTGGTCTGAAATTCTACGGTCCATGGGTTATGCGCCTTATCAAGCTTCATTCAGCTATCTACTATCAGCCTTCTGCACGCAACCATCTGATATTTTTGCCAGAGGTTGATATGTCAGACTCAACTCCTCCAAGATTCAAGTTTGACTCAACTCCTCCAAGGAATGTTGTCTTGCGTCGGACTCCCTCACTTGAAGACTCTGACTATTCCTCCTCAGCTGCAACTGCTAATGCCAGAGTCATTGATGACCAAGATGATGCTACTTCACCACCTCCAACTTCGGCGCGTATCAACACTGCACCAAGTTCTTCTGCACCACCAAACCTCAACGACGACCCTGCTACTTCACCACCTATTCCTCATGGGAACGACTGGAAGCTCTATGTCTTCAAACCTTTTTGGTCCTTACTGACAAAAGCGGGAGAAGCATATGAGTTGATAGTCTTTAAGCGGGTCCCTATGGGTGGTTGCTATACTTTTTGCCAATTGTTTACCACTCTCGCTTTTGATACATTTGGGTTCTTTGAGTTGTAACACTTAAACTTGATGGTCGTCTGCTACTTTTTCTGTCATCTATGTGATGTGACGATAAATTCTGCATGTGCGACGATAAATCCCGCACGAAGTCATATTGCAGACGTCCATTTTTCATTATGCATGTCATTATCTTCGTTATATCTTATCATGCATGATGAATTGCCTTTATAAGTTGAAGAGGATCTCCACAAGTACAACCTGCCATGTGCATTTGCATTCCAAAAGCAAAATACACATATGCACATCTTCAGAGGGAGCCTTTTGCTACTTATGAATACAATATATTAATCCTTTACAATCTCACACACTTTTATCCTCGTTGAAAACTTCGACCAGTTTGTCATCAATCACCAAAAAGGGGGAGATTGTAAGTGAATCTAGTGCCACTCGTAGTTGGTTTGGGAGTATTGACGACAAACCTGGTTGAGGGACTAATGTGTTTGTGAGAATTGCAGGATAACACAGGTAGTAGTCCCTCATTGATTCGGTTTACCTACCGGAGATGACCCCTAAAAATGTGTGAAGACATTGAAGATAATGGTGGTATGTGAAGATATTCACACTGAAGACTATGACATGAGAAGACATCGCATGAAGTCTTTGGAGCGCGAAGACATAGTTGTTTCGTAGTTTCATTTTCTTCTTTGTTGAGTCATAGGAACCACCAAACTGTTAAGTGGGATCCAAGTGAACAAAGTCAGAGTGACTAAAGTGATGCTCAACCAAATCCTATGTCTTCAAGCGAAGACAATGAGAGCAAATCTTATCCAGAAATGGATGACTTAGCTTTACTTGTAGCCCAAGTCAAGTTGTCGCGTGTGTTTGAAATCTGACCGTTGGAACACCTGTCAGTTCCTTAGTGACCCAGGGTCATTTCAGACAAATCAGGTCGGGTTGCCTAGTGGCTATAAATAGCCCACTCCCTACACCATAAATTGGTGGCTGCTCAGAGTTAGTGCACGGCTTTTGTCGTTTGAGAGCAACTCACCTCCGAAGCTTTTGAGAGAGAGAAATCCTTGCGAGGACAAAGCCAAAAACACCCAGAGCCAAAGAGTGTGAGGCATCACTGAAGTCTTTCTGTCCTCGTGACCTGAAGACTTGTTGCACTTGAGGACTGTGAATCCTCCAGCCGGTTAGGCGTCGCGTTCTGAGCTTCCAAGAGTCATTGTGGATCATCGGTGAACGAAGTCTGTGAAGGTTTGGAAGTCTACCTTGAAGACTTACCTGAGTGATTGGGCAAGGACTGGGTGTCCTTAGGTCAAGGGGAATAAGGTGAAGACATGGTCTTCTGAGTTAAACCTCATCCTCCCTAACCAGACGTACAATTGTCACAGCAACTGGAACTGGTCCAACAAATCCTTGTCCTCACCAAGCGACTGGTTCTATCTTCTCCCTCTCTTTATTTACAGTTTGTCTTCATGAAGTCATTGCCTGCTTGTGTTACATGTTTGACTTCACTGTGTGACTTGTATTGTTGTTTGGCTTCATACTATCTTCCATCCTGATCATCACTACATAGCTGCTATTAGTGTTCATGCTTTCACTTCATTGAATACTTGACTATGGCTTGCCTAGTGTAGTCTACCTTCCGCTGCTTGTCAATAGGTTCATTTCTACTGTTTGTCTTCGAAACTCCCATGTTTTGAAGACGTTCATTAAAATCGCCTATTCACCCCCTCTAGTCGATAACTAGCACTTTCAAATACAATGGTCTCTTGGAGATCCATATGATGTAACTCTTTTTGCGTTGTGTTTGTTGGGATCCGATGAACATTGAGTTTATGATCAGATCTATCTTTTTATCCATGGAAGTTATTTTGAGTCTTCTTTAATCTCTTATATGCATGCTTGCTTATAGCCTCGTATTTATTCTCTGATATTTGTGTTTTGTTTGGCCAACTTGATCTATTTCTCTTGCAATGGGAAGATGTGCTTTGTGATGGGTTCGATCTTACGCTGGTTGATCCCAGTGACAGAAGGGGAACCGACACGTATGTATTGTTGCTATTAAGGATAACAAGATGGGGTCTATTTCTACATAAATAGATCTTGTCTACATCATGTCATCATTCCTATTGCATTACTCTGTTTCTCCATGAACTTAATACACTAGATGCATGGTGGATAGCAGTCGATGTGTGGAGTAATAGTAGTAGATGCAGGCATGAGTCGGTCTACTAATCTTGGACGTGATGCCTATATAATGATCATTGTCTCGATATCGTCATTATTATTTGAAGTTCTATCAATTTCCCAAGAGTAATTTGTTCACCCACCGTTTGCTATTTTTCTCGAGAGAAGCCACTAGTGAAAACTACGGCCCCGGGGCCTCTTCTTTATTATATTTGCCTTTGCGATCTATTTCCCTTTGCTTTTATTATTAGATCTATTAAACCAAAAATACAAAAATACCTTGATGCACTTTATTTTATTTGGCGTTCGATCTATCAACTTATTACAACTCTCTCACGTATGTTTGCCAATTTCTGGTGCCGTTACCCAAAAGGGATTGACAACCCCTTTAATACGTCGTGTTGCAAGTATTTGTTATTTGTGTGCAGGTATTGTTTACGTACTGTTGCTTGTTTCTCCTACTGGTTCGATAACCTTGGGCTCATCATTGAGGGAAATACCTACTGTCGCTGTGCTGCATCATCCCTTCCTCTTTGGGGAAATACCGACGTACTTCTAGCAGACATCAACAGGAATTTCTAGCGCCATTGTTGGGGAGACATCATCAACATCTACCAGGTTCCTAATCACAAATCCCATCTCCTCGCAATTTACATTATTTGCCATTTACCTCTCATTTTCCTCTCCCACACTTCACAAAAATTTGTCATTTTATTCGCCCACTTTTTCGTTTGCCTTTTCTCGTTTGATCTTATGTTTGCTTGTGTTGCTATGTGCCTTCTCTATGCTTGCGTCTTCGCTTGATAAAAATATATTGATATGGATCCACATCCACATGCTAATATTTTTAAAAGATCCAATCATGATGAACCGATTGCTAGTGAGTTGAGTGCACTAGATTATCTTTATGAAGTTTTGCTTGAGATTTGTGAATCTGAAAAATGTGATGAATAAATTTATGAAGTGACTCATGATAGCTCCTTGAATGAAAAGCATGATTACAATGTTTTTACTATATGTTCTATTAATGTCAGTTGTGCTAATAATATGCAAAACCCCAATCTTGGGGATGCTAATTTTGCTATGTCCACTACTTGTTGCAACGATCATGATTGGGGTGATTCTTCTTATGATCTTGAAAATTTATTTAAGACTCATGATGAATATTTTTGCAATAATATTGAAAGTGAGTTTGGAAGAGCGTCAACTTTAGGTAAAAGTAATCCCACATATTTGGAGAGTGTTCAGTCTTATGAAATTTTTGATAAAAGTGTGCTTGGAGAGGTCATGACTTTATTTGATGATAATCCCACTATTTTGGAAGAGTGTCAACTTTGCATGCGTGTGGATCATGAAGAGATTATTTTATGTGATAGTTATATTGTTGGATTTGATTATGATCCTACATGTAATCATTATGAGAGAGGAAAATATGGTTGTAGAAATTTCATGTTACTAAAATACCTCTTGTTATGTTCAGATCGTAAATGTTTTATTCCTCTTCTTTGCATATGTTAGATGTTTCTTGTCTTGATAATTTGTTTGCTTATAAAATTCCTATGCATAGGAAGTATGTTAGACTTAAATGTGTTTGTCATACATTTTAGGATGCTGTCTTTGTGTTTTAGTCTTATCTTTCGTGTGAGCATCGTTGAAATATTATGCCTAGCTAGGGGCGTAAAACAATAGCGCTTGTTGGGCGGCAACCCAATGAATAAAATTTGTGATGTATTTTTATTTCTGTTCTTGAGTGTTTGCACAATTATCCTACTGTTATGATTGTATTTTTTGTGTTTTAGTTAGTGTTTGTGCCAATCAAAGCCATTGGGATCATGTTGGGTGATAGTTGATTTGATCTTGCTGAAAAACAGAAACTTTTGCGCTCATGAAAATAATTCTCATATTTAATAGAAGTGCGATAAAATACTGATTCTTTTTGCATAAGATTAATATAAAAATTTATCATGGGGTCCTAATTTTTCAGAAGTTTTGGAGTTACATAAGTATTCGAAATATCCAGATTGCTACAGACTGTTCTGTTTTTTATAGATTCTGTTTTCTTTGCGTTGTGTGCTTGTTTTGATGATTCTATGGTTTTCTTTGAAGGGTTTTTGCCACAGAAAAGTTGGATTGGTTTGCAACAGTACTTATAGTAGTGATTTGTTTTCTTATACTAACGGATCTTAGGAAGGTTTTGTTGAGTTTTGTGTGATTGAAGTTTTCAAGTTTGGGGTGATGTTACGATGGATGATGGAATAAGGAGTAAGAAGAGCCTAAGCTTGGGGATGACCATGACATCCCAAGCTATTATCCAAAGAGAAGCAAGAAACTAAGTTTGGGGATGCCTGGGTGGCATCCCCTCTATCTTCTAACAACCATCGGTATTGTACTTGAAGCTATATTTTTATTCGTCACATACTATGAGTTTTGCTTGGAGCGTCTTGTATGATATGAGTCTTTACTTGTTTTGCTTTTTGTTTTAAGTCTTGAATCCTTGCTGGACACACTTATTTGAGAGAGCCAAAATTATGCCATGACTTGTTAGAAATACTCTCTATGCTTCACTTAAATCTTTATGAGATATGGATTTGCTCTAGTGCTTCATTTATATCTTTTTGAGCACGGTGTGCTTTAGTATTTTTGAAGAAATGCTCTCTTGCTTCACTTAGATTTATTTGAGAGTTAGTAATTTTTTTAATAAATTCTCTCTTGCTTCACTTAAATTAATTTGGGCGAAAGAAATATTACGCTCATGATCTTCACTAATATTTTTTGAGCTTATCAAAAGCAACACATGAAAGTTAGTCCCAAAGTGATACATATCCAAGGAGGATATAGTAAAAAATCTCATGAAGATCATTGGACAAAATAAACTTGATTCCTTGTAATAGTTTTGAGATATGATGATGTGAGTCATGTTGATGAGTAATTATGCTTTAGTAAGAATATTGGTGTTAAGGTTTGTGATTCCCTATGCAAGCACAAAAGTCAATAGTTATGTAATGAAATTACATCCTATTTGTGCTGCATTATTCGGTGTTAATTATGCTTAATGCTCGCTTATGAGATTATTCATTTCTTGGTTGGTCGCTTCTCAATCTTTTGTTAGCCTTCATTTTACACTAAGTATGGTCACTACTTGCGCATCCAAAATCCTTTAAACCAGTTTTGCCACATGAGTCCACCATACATACCGATATGTGGTATTCTTTTGCCGTTCTAAGAAAATTTGTATATGCCATCTCTAATTTTCAAAATAAATTTCTCTTTTTTGTGCTCGTACCTCTCATGAATCAATAGGGGGTGCCTAATACATTTCCATGCTAGATATGTTATTCTCACGATGAGTGTTTATTCACTTTTCATTGCACGAGAGTAAGGCAAAGGTATTAGGGATGCCCGGTCCTGAAATGAAAAATGAATTTACTTTATGTTGTCAAATAATAAATTCCTTGGAAACTGTTGGTATGGAAGGCACCCGTGGATACGGCTAGCCATGCAAAGTGAGAGTATGGTTGACAAAGGAATAAACTTTAATTTCTCTTTGGGAACCTCCTATGATTTTTCTCGTTGACAGGAAAATCATGCCTCCCAAAATGTTTTTATCTCTGTGTTTTTCGCTTTGACCTCTGGCACCTCTACAAATCCCTACTTCCCTTCGCGAAGGGCCTTTCTTTTACTTTATGCAATCTTTATTTTAATTTGAGTTTCCATCCTCTCTTATAAAGCACCAACTAGGGGGCATTATGGTCGTACTTGAGCACTGGGTGTAGCTGATATGCTAGTGTGTTTCATGAATGGATTAATGATTGAGCATGATGGGCTAGGGATAACTTATTTTAGCGTTGATATTTTGAAAGACATGGTTACTTATTGTCTTGTTGATATGCTTGAGTATTTATGTCTCATGTCAAAACTAGACTATTAGGCAGCATTCCACATAAAAAATTATGTCTTTATCATTTACCTACTCGAGGACGAGTAGGAATTAAGCTTGGGGATGCTGATACGTCTCCAACGTATCTATAATTTTTTATTGTTCCATGCTATTATGTTATCATTCTTGGATGCTATACAATCATTTTATAGTCATTTTATATCAGTTTTTGTACTAACCTATTGACATAGTGCCGAGTGCCAGTTGTTGTTTTTGCATGTTTTTTACATCGTAGGAAATCAATACCAAATGGAGTCCAAATGCAGCGAAACTTTCTATGGATTTTTTTGGACTAGAAGACTTCCAGTGGGCCAAAAAAGCACTTGGGGGTGCTCCGAGGGGAGTACAACCCACCAGTGCGTTCCTGGAGGCCTAGGCGCGCAAAGGTGGGTTGTGCCCACCTCGGGTGCCCCCGGACCGCCTCTTTACTCTATAAATGCCCCAATATTCCAAAAAACCTAGGGGGAGTCGACGAAAATCAATTCCAGCCGCTGTACGTTCCAGAAACCACTAGATCCAATGTAGACACCATCACGGAGGGGTTCATCATGTCCATTGGTGCCTCTCCGATGATGCGTGAGTAGTTCTTTGTAGACCTATGAGTCCGTAGTTAGTAGCTAGATGGCTGTCCTCTCTCTCGTTTGATTCTCAATACAATGGTCTCTTGGAGATCCATATGATGTAACTCTTTTTGTGATGTGTTTGTTGGGATCCGATGAACTTCGAGTTTATGTTCAGATCTATCTGTTTATCCATGAAAGTTATTTGAGTCTTCTTTGATCTATTAAATGCATGATTGCTTGTATCCTCCTATTTATTCTTCGATATTTGGGTTTTGTTTGGCCAACTTAATCTATTTATCTTGCAATGGGAAGAGGTGCTTTGTGATGGGTTCGTTCTTACGGTGCTTGATCCCAGTGACAGAAGGGGAGCCGACACGTATGTATTGTTGCTATTAAGGATAACAAGATGGGGTCTATTTCTACATAAATAGATCTTGTCTACATCATGTCATCGTTATTATTGCATTACTCTGTTTCTCCATGAAATTAATACACTAGATGCATGCCGGATAGGGGTCGATGTGTGGAGTAATAGTAGTAGATGCAGGCACGAGTCGGTCTACTAATCTTGGACATGATGCCTATATAATGATCATTTCTTGGATATGGTAATGATTATTTGAAGTTCTATCAATTGCCCAAGAGTAATTTGTTCACCCACCATTTGCTATTTTTCTCCAGAGAAGCCACTAGTGAAAACTACGCCCCCCGGGTCTCTTCTTTATTATATTTGTGTTTGCGATCTATTTTCTTTGCTTTTCTTTTCAGATCTATTAAACCAAAAATACAAAAATACATTTCTGTACTTTATTTTATTTGGCATTTGATCTATCAACTTATTACAACTCTCTCACACCTGTTTGCCAATTTTTGGCGTCGTTACCAGAAAGGGATTAACAACCCCTTTAATACGTCGGGTTGCGAGTATTTGTTATTTGTGTGCAGGTGTTGTTTACATAGTGTTGCTTGGTTCTCCTACTAGTTCAATAACCTTGGTATCAGCACCGAGGGAAATACCTACCATCGTTGTGCTGCATCATCCCTTCCTCTTTGGGTAAATACCGACGTAGTTCTAGCAGACATCAGGTCTGTTTTTGATTGCAATAAAAGCAAGGTCACTTTTCATATCAATGGTAATGAGAATACGATGCACATTCTGAAGAAACAATTCCAAGTGAATGGTATTAATGTTATTGAAAAATCTCCGACAATCACTGTTGGAAGTATTTAGCTACCTCTACCTACTATTAAAAAGAAATATGAAATGCTTATTATTGGGGACATTCATATGCCTGTTGAGGTAGCTTAGTGATTTGCGGAAGTTCTTCGGTTTCATGCTAATCGAAAGTGGTTGTTAATAAGATTTGATCAACCTTATTAATGGATCATTTTTTAGAGTTATGGAGTGGATGAATTTAGTGAGCACTACCTTGTGTCCCTACCTTTTGTTTTCTTGTATTAGTTAAAAAATGCCATGTTTTGTCTATTTCCTGAATTTCCCGTGCAATAAAAAATGACCCAAAAGTAAAAGTTCTCAGAATGCTCTGAAAATTTAATATGGTTTTATTTGAATATTTATGAATTTTTGGTGCAAATGACATCAGAGGGAGGTGCACCAGGTGGGCACAACCCACCGGGGCGTGCTAGGACCCCTAGGCGCGCCCTGGTGGGTTGTGGTCCCCACGTGCCCCCCTCACTTATCTCTTCATCCCACATCACCACCTACCTCCAGAAAAAAATCACCATTGCTCTCTCTCTCTCGTGTTCTTGCTCTCAAACCCGCGGATTCCGATCTCTTTGCTCGAAGCTCCGTTTCTGAAACTGTCTCGGGGGATTGTTGCTTGGTATGTGACTCCTCCATTTGTCCAATTAGTTTTTGTTTTAGTGGTTTATATTTTGAATAATTAGCTACTCTTGGTGCTACTGTAGATGAGCTTGCATGTTGAATTCTTAGAGTTCTAAGTTGTTTGAATGCTTGCCATGGCCTCTATGCATACCTATGAGTAGTTACTATCAATCTTGTAAAGTTTTGTTAAGAAAATGTTGTGGACTAAAAATTTTAGAATTTTGCTCATAGGAAAAATATGAGTATCTTTAGGAAGTTTGCTTCCAAGAAGAACTCCAAGGGAGTTATTGGGAGTCATCTGACAGTGATCTCCATTCCCGGAGAATGGCGGAGGTACGGCCGTGCGAGTGGCCGCATAACCCGTTCATGGAAGGGGCCGGAATCCTTCGGGAGTTTGCACAATATGCTGCTAATGCCGGCACTCACCGACTTCATCGCAGCTGAATGTGAATAATATCATTTCCTCACAAATTCCTTTGTGCAAAGTGTTCATTTCCTTCCTACGAATAATCCCCCTGAGGTGTAGTTTAGTTTATATTTTGAAACCCGTCAGATACCACTTACTAAATTTTGTGATATATGCATGATCCCTTCTGATGGGGATTTAGTTGAGCCTAGGCCCACAGAGTTTGATGGTTTTTACCACACTCTGACTGTGGGGGATGAGAGAGGGGTGTCGAGTGTCACTGCCGCTAGCATACACTTTCTTGATGTGCATTACTTTGCTTTATTCATTGTGAAATGTTTGCCTTCTAGAGAGAAGGCAGGTGCGCCCAGTGCCCCATACTTTGTTGTTTTACGTCGCACACTTTACTTCGACAACACTTATAGCTTGGGAGCTATTGTGGCATGTCGCCTCCACATTAACAGATCCAAGGGCAAAATACATGGTGGTATTTACACTACTCGCTTGGCGACTCGCTTTAACGTTCAGATACGACAGCATGGTTATCCCTTACCTAAAGTTTATTTAGAACGTCAGGCTATGGAACACAATCAGTTTATTGCTGGCGATTACACTAACATTCCCGTTCCTTATAACCTGGTTTTCAGTGTGAACACTCATGATATTATTCCATTGTCTGCACCAGCTTTTTTGATCCTATTGCCAGGGCGGATACCGAATTATGCCTAAGGACATTGTCGCCTACCGGAACAACCTGGCTGCGGCTGAGGAGGAGCCTCAGGAGTGGAACCCCCAGGTACCCGCTCCCCAGCACTTCAACATAGGACCTCATGGCTTCTTCGAGTGGTGATTGCCAAGTTAGGCCAAAAGCCTAAGCTTGGGGGAGTACGTATTTTCACCGACATTATATTCATGTTCACACATTTCATTCCCGATCCACTCAAAATTTATTTTGTCGCTTTCTTCTTATGTGTTTGAAAAACTTTGAGAAAATCCAAAAATATATTTCTTGCTTCATTTTGATTTTTCTTCCTACTTTATATTGTTGTAGTACTAAAAAGATAACCCAAAAAGATTTCCTTGTTCTTCTTTTGCTTGTTGGGAGCTTTCCCGTGTAAATAACGTTTCTCGTTTTTGCTTTTCCCTTTTTATTTGCTTTCTTTCATAAAACCAAAAACTCTAAAAAATATTTCAGTGTGTTTCTCTGAATTTCTTTTCTTTTTATTGAGTCATACCGAGGAGAAGACCATGATGAAAATGTTGAGTGGATCGCATATGCATTATTGTTGATCTAACAAAGGGCCCATATTACCTTGTCTTCTCCTTTGAATAAAATGTTTGTAGATTCCAGCTTAGTCCACGGCACTCTTGCATTATTATTATTTTCATATCGTTCGGTCATGCAACTGAAAGGCAATAATGACGATATTTGATGAACTGGCCGTGGTAGAGAGAAACGGGTATGAACTCAACTTGTTCTGATTTTGTAAATATGTTTAACCTAGTATCCATGATTCAGCCTATTATGATCAAACATGTTTGCAATGACAATTAGAGATTATAGTTTCTCATGCCATGCATAAGTATCTAGGACTGGATAATGATTTATCTTGGATGTTAACATTCGTTAAAATGATTGTGATGTAGTATGATGATATGGTATCCTCCTCTGAATGTTCGAGTGGCTTGGCTTGGCACATGTTCATGCATGTAGTTGAATCAAAACCAACGTAGCCTCTATGTTATTTATGTTCATGTTGTTCATATCCTACTCATGCTAGTATCCAATGTTACTTATGCATAATGCATGTTCATGACAGCTTTTGCTCTCTAGCTGGCCGCTTCTCAACCTATTTGCTAGCCTTCACCTATACTAAGCAAGAATTCTGCTTGTGCAACAAAAACCTTATACCCAAGTTATTCCAGATGAGTCCACCATATCTACCTATATGCGGTATTGCCTGCTCTCCTAAGTAATTTTGCATGTGCCACCTCTAAAAACTTCAAATAAATATCCTTTTTATGTGCCTGGATTGTTCATAGAGCGACAGGAGGTAGTCAATATCTTCCGTGCTAAGCGGGTTATTCTCATGATGAGTGTTTATTCACTCGTCCTTGCACGAAAGGGGTGGTATTAGGGATTCCCATTCCCAAACTGCAAAAAGAATAGAGCTTACAAATAATCAAACAAAAACTCCTACGGAGTAATAACCCTTAGTTTATTTCTTGGGAACCGCTGCTAATGTGTTTAGCATGGAAGATACCAATAACTAATGGTCGCGAAGTAAACAAGAAGGGTGCATTTCTCAAAATTTCATTTACCTCTATTTTAAAAACTTGAGCTATAGCACCACTGCAAATCACTGCTTCCCTCTGCAAAGGACTATCTATTTACTTTTATGTTGTGTCATCACCTTCTCAAATAAGCGCTAGAACCTGAGAGCACTATTGTCATGTTCATGCATTGTGTGTAGCTAATGTTGCGTGCATCATAAATGGATCTTTTCTTCCATGAATTACAATGTTTAGTCGCTGCTTGAACTTTGGAGGTTTTTTGCATTTAGGTTTTGCGGTCTCAGAAAGGGCTAGCGAGATACCACTATTGTGATATTATATCATGGTTGTTTTGACAACATGTTGCTGTTTGAGATATCTTATTATTGCTCGCTAGCTGATTATGTCATTGATATGGGTTAATATAACTTTTAAGAGTTATTGTCGACATGGTTAGTTATAATCTTGGCTGAAAACCTGGGTGATGTTTAAGCTTATTTATGCAAACAAGAGCAAAAGAGTTTGTAAAAGCTTTTCTTTTTCACTTTCAGTTTATCAACTGAATTGCTTGAGGACAAGCAAAGGTTTAAGCTTGGGGGAGTTGATACGTCTTCGTCATATCTACTTTTCCTAACGCTTTTCCTCTTGTTTTGGACTCTAATTTGCATGATTTGAATGAAACTAACCCGGACTAATGTTGTTTTCAGCAGAACTACCATGGTGTTGTTTTTTGTGCAAAAATAAAAGTTCTCAGAATGGAACGAAACTTTGCAAGGAATTTTCATACAAATGAAGAGAATTTCTGGAGTCAAGAACCACCGAAGGGGGGCACCTGGGTGGGCACAACCCACCAGGGCGCCCCCCTCCATACGCGCCCAGGTGGGTTTTACACACCTGGTGGCCCCGCAGACCCTGAAACCGACGCTATAAAATCCTATTTTTCCAGAAAAAAATCGAGGAGGAAGAATTATCGCATTTCATGAGATGGAGCCGTCGTCACCTCCTGTTCTTCATTAGGAGGCCAGATCTGGAGTCCGTTTGGGGCTCCGGAGAGGGGGATCTTCGATCTTCATCATCACCAAACCTTCTCCATCGCCAATTCCATGATGCTCCCCACTGGGAGCGAGTAATTCCTTCATAGGCTCGCTGGTCGGTGAGGAGTTGGATGAGATCCATCATGTAATCTAGTAAGTTTTTTTAGGGCTTGATCCCTAGTATCCACTATGTTCTGACATTGATGTTGCTATGACTTTGCCATGCTTAATGCTTGTCACTTTGGGCCCGGGTGCCATGATTTCAGATCTGAACTATTTATGGTATCACCATGTTGGCATTCTGGGAACGGGGGTCCCCAGACTTGCCTGCCTGCAGCCTGCGGGGTGGCTCAAGCGGGGCCCAGCGTGGCACATCTTCATCAGCTCAAGCTCAAGACCCCCGTGAGGGGCCAAGCCTCGCGGGGCGGACGACAGGAAGCTTCCTCAGAGGCAGCCACATCAGGCAGGCTCGCAAGGAGGCAGAGAGATCAAGGCAAGGGTACCTCAGGAGGAACCCGTGACGCAAGCCATGACGATCGAGACCAGGCGGGCGCCGGCCTACGCAGTGTCCTTGTTTCCCATTTGGTGCCAAGGGGGCAAGCACAGGCCAAGGCATCAGGCAAAGGTTACCATTCCGGTGCAACGAGACCAAGACCAGCCGGACGGCAGGGCGGAGGTCACCGTGGAGCCCAAGACGGTGTCATCGCCAGTGCTTTTGGCAGCTGAAGACCACCTTTGGTCAGGATAACTTGTACTAGATGTTCCCCTTCGAAGTGGCCAATTGTTGGCGCCCTTCCCGCTCATTATTTGGGGAGAGGCCTAGGGCCTCTATAAATAGAGCTAGCCACCACAGAAGGAGGGGACAGCCGGAAATCTGGTATAACCATAGCAAAGTGAGAGGAAGAGGCGACTGAACTCACCCTAGCAGTTCATCGCACCAGCTCAAGAACACCTCTCGCGAGGTTGTTCTTCCCTTGTACTGTCCAACATTAGCCCTAGAGGCAATCCACCACACCACGCACTGGAGTAGGGTATTACACCACAACGGTGGCCCGAACCAGTATAAACCTCGTGTCTCTTGTGTTGTTCATCATTTTCATCTTAGTTCGCACGAGAGGATCGGACGTAGATCGGTAGGGGAGAGATCTCCGCACGCACCCCAGTGTTCGAACCTCAAGGGTCTGCCGGAACCCAAAACCTGACATTTGGCGTGCCAGGTAGGGGTGCACCGGAGTCCTCCTTCCTGACAACCCGCTCTCCCCCGACATCGCATCCCACCCTCATGGCGGACAACGCGCCGCCTGCTCCAGCAACGCATACCGACACTGGGGCCAGGGGGCTCCGGGCCTTGGCCCCCGCCTTGCGGCAAGTGCAGTGGCCGCGCAAGTTCAGGCCCGAAATGCCGCCGCGCTATGACGGCGCGACGGACCCGATGATTTTCCTGCTGGTGTACGAGGAGGCCGTCCTCGGAGCTAGGGCGACGATCGGGTGATGGCCAACTGGTTACCCATGGCCCTCACCGGCGTCCCGCGCGCGTGGCTCCTCCACCTGCCGACGGCCTCTGTCACCTCCTGGGAGGAGCTGCGTGACCTCTTCCTCGCCCGTTTCGCTGCACCAGCGCCGCCCGTTGTCGCAGCTCTCCTGGGTGGCTCCCAGGCACCACCCTCGAGTCATCACGTCAAGCCATTCGCCCGCCGGATCAGCACCGCCTCCAGGCGCCAAGAAGCCCCCTGGGCTGGGTGGCGCCCGAGGCCGATCTAACCTTCGACTCGGAGGACCACCCCTTCAACCCCATTGGTTCGGGCACGCTCCCGATGCTGTGCACCCCCACCATCTGCCAGGTAGCCGTCACCAGGACCCTCATCGACGGTGGTGCCAGCCTCAACGTGCTCTCGGTGGAGGCCTTCAGCCTACTTCACATGCCGCCGGAGCGGCTCCAACCCAGCAGGCCTTTCTCGGGCGTCGGAGCCTGTTCCACCGCCTCCTTGGGACAGATCCTCCTCCAAGTGACCTTCGGCACCTGCAACAACTTCCGCACAGAGCTGATCGACTTCGACATCGCCCCTATCGGCCTCTCCTACAACGCCATCCTGGGCTATCCGGCCTTGGCTCGGTTCATGGCAGCAACTCACCCGGCGTACAACCTCATGAAGATACTCAGGAGCAGTGGCACCCTCACCGTGTCAGGAGACACAAGGGATGAGCTGTAGGTGCTCCGGCTTGTTTTCAGGGCAGCCGCGGTGGCGCAACCCACTAGCACCGACGCCCTTGAGCCAAAGGGGGCTGCACCGGCTAAAAAGAAGCAGCTGTTCACCCAAGACAAGGCGGAAACCAAGCAGGTACCGGTCGACGAGCACGGGTCCACTGGTGCAACCTTCACCATAGGGGCCAACCTCAAGCCCGAGCAGGAGAAGGCCCTAATCAGGTTCCTGCATGCGAACAAGAAGGTGTTCGCGTGGGAACCGGATCAGTTAGCGGGTGTCCCAAGGGAAGTGATTGAGCATCACCTCAACGTGTGCCCCAATGTACGCCACGGGAAGCAGAAGGCAAGGCGGCAGTCTACTGAGAAACAGGCTTTCATCCTTCAAGAGACCCGGAAGCTAGAGGTGGCAGGGGTTATCCGCGAGGTCCGCTACCCCGATTGGCTGGCTAATCTTGTTGTCGTGCCAAAGAAGGGGGGAAAGAGCGCATGTGCGTCGACTTCACCAACCTCAACAAGGCCTGCCCGCAGGATCCATTTCCGCTCCCCAGCATCGACCAGATAGTTGACTCCACCGCAGAGTGTGACCTATTGTGCTTCCTGGATGCCTTCTCGGGCTATCACCAGATCAAGATGGCGGTAGAAGACGTGGAGAAGACGGCTTTCCTGACCCCGTGTGGAGTGTACTACTATACGTGCATGCCGTTTGGGCTGCGCAACACAGGCGTGACCTTTCAGCGGCTGATGCACATCGCCTTAGGCCGGCAGCTCAGGAGGAACTCTGAAGCTTACGTCGATGACATTGTGGTGAAGTCTCGTGAGGCAAGAACCCTGATACATGAGCTGGAAGAAACCTTTGCCAGCCTCAACGAAGTGGACCTATGGCTCAACCCGGAGAAGTGTGTATTTGGAGTCCCCTCGGGCAAGCTCCTGGGTTTCCTCGTATCCCACAGGGGCATGGAGGCCAACCCGGAGAAGGTCAAGGTAGTCGAAGATATGAGTCCGCCGAGGACCCTCAGAGAAATGCAGAAGCTCACCGGGCGTGTGACTGCATTGGGGCGCTTCATCTCCAAGCTGGGGAACGAGCCCTGCCCTTCTTCAAGCTGATGAAGAAAAAGGGCCCCCTTGAATGGACTGAAGAGGCCGACAAGGCATTCCAAGACCTCAAGAGGTACCTTACCAGTCCGCCAGTGATGGTGGCTCCGCGTCCCCGGGAGCCCCTGGTGCTCTACCTTGCGGCCACCCCCTACTCCGCCAGCGCAGCCCTGGTGGCGGTTAGGGAGGAGCGTTGTGCCAAGGCCGCATCGACCGTCCGAACTGAAGCAAAGCAGAGCGAGGAGGGCCTCTCGAAGGCCGCAACCGCAGCCGGAAAGGGATAGCCGCAGCAGGAGAATGCACCCGGAGTAGGAGAGGCCTCTTCTGGTGACCAAGCCCCGGGGGCTCCGTCGTCTCCAGAGACGCCTCGACCTCTGGAGGACGCAAGCAGCGCCAACACCCTCAACCTCATCGAGCATCCCGTGTACTTCGTCAGCACGGTGCTACGGGACGCAAGGGCACGGTATCCCATGCCTCAAAAACTCCTCCTCGCGCTACTAGTGGCCTCGCGCAAGCTGCGCCACTACTTCCAAGGACATCCCATCAAGGTCGTCTCAGCATACCCCTTGGAAAGAGTGCTCAGGAGCCCCAACTCAGCTGGAAGGGTCGCCGAATGGAACATTGAGCTACAGGCATTTCAGCTAGAATTCAGCATGACCAGAGTTATCAAGGGAGCCGCACTTGCAGATTTCGGGGCAGAATGGGCAGAAGCGCCGGGTCTCGAGGCAGGCGAAGACCGATCACTTTCCCCGGGAAGTGAAGCACCGGACGGCTGGGTCGTGTACTTCGATGGGGCGTTCTCCCGACACGGTGCAGGAGCTTGCGCAGTGCTTGTGTCCCCTACCCAGGACAAACTCTAATACGTCGTGCAACTCTGCTTCCAGCACGGAGAGAAGGTCTCCAACAACATAGCAGAATATGAAGGACTGATAGCAGGCTTGAAAGCCGCAATCGCCTTAGGGGTAAAGCGCCTCACCATCAAGGGTGATTCGTAGCTCCTCGTCAACTTCTCCAACAAGATATACGAGCCGAAGGACGAGCACATGGAAGCTTACCTCGCTGAAGTCCGCAGGATGAAGAAACAGTTCTGGGGGCTGGAGCTGCAGCATGTGCCTCCTGGCACCAACAGGAGGCTGACGACATTGCCAAGAGGGCATCTAGGCGGCTGCCGCAGGAACCTGGCGTCTTCGAGGAGCAGCTCTTCAAGCCCTCGGCGGCACCATCGCTATCAGGCGCAGCGCAGCCAAGGGAGGAGCCTCCTCAGCCGCCTGCCTCGGGAGCTCCATTCTACGGCCCGGCATCAGGGGCACGCCTGCTCCTGGCGTTGGAGCTTCAGGAGGGATGTTGGATCCCAGAGCTCAAGGACTACCTGATGCAAGGGATTCTGCCGGAGAACAAGGAGGAGGCGGAGCGTGTGGCACGGCAAGCCATGGCTTATTGCATCCAGGATGGCGAGCTCTATAGGAAGCGGCCAAATGACGTGTCCCTATGTTGCATTTCCAAGGAGCAAGGAAAAGAACTGCTGGCGGACATACATAGCGGAGACTGCGGGCACCACTCGTCATGACGAACCCTCATCGGCAAGGCATTCCGCAGCGGGTTCTACTAGCCCACAGCACTCAGCGACACCGTTGAGCTAGTGAAGGCTTGCGAGGCCTGCCAGTTTGATGCTAAACAGATCCATCAGCCTGCGGGGGGTCTGCAAACCATACCCCTCTCTTGGCCGTTCGCAGTTTGGGAGTTGGACATTCTGGGTCCGTTCCCTCGGGCGCCAGGGGGCTATCGCTACCTCTACGTCGCCGTGGACAAGTTCACCAAGTGGGCCGAGGTGGAAGCTGTCCACATAATCCCGGCAGGCTCGGCAGTCAAGTTCATCAAGGGCCTCGTGAGCGGGTTTGGGGTGCCTAACCGCATCATCACTGACAACGGTTCACAATTCACCAGTAATCTCTTCAAAACGTATTCTGCTAACCTTGGAACGCTGATATGCTACGCTTCGGTAGCGCACCCCCGGAGCAATGGCCAGGCTGAACGAGCCAACGCGGAGGTCCTGAGGGGCCTCAAGGCCAGGACCTTCAAGAAGAAGCTGGAGGCCTGTGGCAGGGGCTGGCACAACGAGCTCCAGTCCGTGCTATGGTCAATCCGCACGACAGCGACCAAGCCGACTGGCGAGACCCCGTTCTTCCTTGTCTACGAAGCGGAGGCTGTTCTCCCTCACAAGGTCAGACGTCTCTCCGCACGGGTCCTGGCATTCGACGAGGCTCAGCAGGATGCCATGCGGGGGACGGATCTCGTGCTGCGGGAGGAACACCGTCGGGAAGCCGCACTGCGAGTGGCAAGGTATCAACAGGCGCTACCACGATACCACAGCCGCAACATCCGCCGCAGGACCCTTGAGGTAGGGGATCTCGTGCTCAGAAGGGTTCTCTCCAGGGAGGGGCTGCACAAGCTCTCTCCCATGTGGGAGGGCCCGTTCAAGGGTGTTCATGTTTCCAGGCCTGGCTCCGCGCGCTTGGAGACTCCAGAGGGAGTACCCATCCAGAACCCATGGAACATTCAACATCTCTGGAGGTTCTACCCCTGAGTGAAGCCACTACATTTTGGAAAAGGCCCGGTGCCTGTGAAGAAGGAAAATGCATGTGAAGCCGCTACGTTTTGGAAAAGGCCCAGAGCCTATGAAGAAGGCGAATGCCTGCGAAGCCGCTGCGTTTTGGAAAAGGCTCGGTGCCTGTGAAGAAGGCAAATGCCTGTGAAGCTGCTGCGTTTCAAGAAAGGCCCGATGCCTGTGAAGAAGGCCAATGCCTATGAAGCTCGCCTCCCGTGACACTCTGACGTAATAATGAGTGGGGCCGTACATGCCCCGGAGTCTCCGGAGTGCCGCCCTCGGGCCTCGGGGGCTCCCACCTACGCCCACTGGCAGCACTTAGCTCCACGCTGGTGAGAAGACGTCGAAGACTAGAATAGGTGCCAGACACGGATTTCCCATTTGCTTTCTACAGTTGGCTTGTTTATTCCCGTTTGAAGTTTTTATCGGAGTTGCTGACGTTCCTGGCTTGTGGCTCTTTGTCTTTCTCGCTCACTCACCTCGTTTTCTCTCGCGAAGTCTCGCGAGGGAAGATCGTGGGCACCCTCGCGAGTGTTTTCTGCCACGATAGTTTGGAGATTTCCTATCCGAGTCCTCTGCGGGAGCACCCCTCCCAGTCCGTGCCCCACGGGCATCGTGACACGAGCGCAGGACCTGTGCCGATCGCCCCCACAGCTAAGATCATAAGTTACCCCTCCAACTGATCCTTGTAGGGCACGAAGCGCACGAGGAGGCCACGGCCTCGGGAGGCGAGGACCGCGCCAAGCCCCACCGAGCTAAAATAGTTCCCGCACATGGGAGCGCGGCGCGAAAACACGACGTAGAAATAGAGGAAACAACGCAATGGTTAAACAACAACAGTTCTAATACGCCCCCGCGGGGCCCTACATTACTTACAATTTTTGCACAGGATAAGAAAGAAAACAAAACGGGCGCGATTCATCCTGCGCCAACCCACAGCAAAGGCTCTAGCTGCTCCTGGGGCTCAGGCGGATCCCTCCTCTCGCTTCACCGGGGCGCGACGGCGGGCTGACCCGCTACCTTCACCCAAGCGGACACGACGGCGAGGAGGCTGGTCAAGGCCACCGCTGGAGGACCTGCTGCCTGAGAAGGGGTTGCCAAAGCTCGGCGAACCCCAAGCACCGCCGCCTGTATGCCAGTCACCATCTTCATCCTGGTCAGAGCTAGGGCTAGGCAGGCGGCCGCGGTCGTCATCTTCAGGGCAACACCCGGCACGGTGACCATCTTCCCCGAACACCCTCACGTAGAGGGTGGCGTCGCCATCAAACTTGAAGTATAGCGTGCACCACCGGCTCAGGCCACGCGCGCGGGCAAATGTTTGCCAGCCGCGTGTTAGAGCCCCGTTCCCAAAAACGGAGACCTCCAGCGACGCCCAGGAGGCCCTGCTGCAGCATTCGTCTGCCTGGAGCCAGAAGCCGCACCGGGCGCTGGCCGGCAGTTCATCTACGAAGAAACATGGGAGCTGGAGCCTGGTGCTAGACGGGTCTGCCGACCACACGACGAACTCCGGCAGCACCTCCGCAGAGCGAAAGCATGGCCTAGGGGGCGCACACCCATGGTGTGCCCCCCGTCGGCAACCTGGCGCTCACCACCACGCTGGGAATCGCCTCCATGGCCGCGGGAGACCACCACGGGGACCGTGGTATACTTGCGAGGGCGGCCTCAGCGGCGCTTGGCCAGGGGGGAGTCAGGCCCAGCCTGGGGGGCCTTTCCTTGCTCCGCGGCCGAGAATCTCTTTGGAGCCATGGGAGCAACGAGTAATCGAGAAGAAGGAAAGGAGCAGCAAGGAGGGACGGGCCGAAGGGGGTCGCCCAGCCCCGTACTTATAGCTGGAGGAGGCCATCCTCCGTGCACCATGATCGCAGGTAATCATGACCGGTTTCTCTGCATGCAGGGACTTATCAAGTCATGCGGTCGCCGAGGCATCATGGGGAAGCGCAGTCGCCCACGCCCAATCAACCGCCACGCGGCGCCCAAGGCCGCAGGCTATTAGGGCCCGTGGCGCTTCGCGCTTGCCCCTTCGCTTCTCTGCTAAGCCAAGCCCACACGCGCCTTGGGCCGCGGGCTACTGTCGGCATTCTGGGAACAGGGGTCCCCAGACTTGCCTGCTTGCGCCCTGCGGCGTGGCTCAAGCGGGGACCAACGCGGCCCATCTTCATCAGCTCAAGCTCAAGACCCTCGCGAGGGGCCAAGCCTCGTGGGGCGGACGACAGGAAGCTTCCTCAAAGGCAGCCATATCAGGCAGGCTCACGAGGAGGTGGAGAGATCAAGGCAAGGGTACCTCGCGAGGAACCCGTGACGCAAGCCATGACGATCGAGACCAGGCGGGCGCCAGGCGGGCGCCGGCCTGCGTAGTGTCCTTGCTTCCCCTTTGGTGAAAAGGGGGCAAGCACAGGCCAAGGCATCAGGCAAAGGTTACCATTCTGGTGCAATGAGACCAACACCAGCCGGATGGCAGGACGGAGGTCACCGTGGAGCCCAAGACGGCGTCATCGCCAGTGCTTTTGGCAGCCGAAGACCACCTTTGGTCAGGATAACTTGTACTAGATGTTCCCCTTTGAAATGGCCAATTGTTGGCGCCCTTCCTACTCATTATTTGGGGAGAGGCCCAGGGCCTCTATAAATAGAGCTAGCCACCACAAAAGGAGGGGACAGCCGAAAATCTGGTAGAACCATAGCAAATAGAGAGGAAGAGGCGACTGAACTCACCCTAGCAGTTCATCGCACCAGCTCAAAACACATCTCACGAGGCTGTTCTTCCCTTGTACTGTCCATCATCAGCCCTAGAGGCAATCCACCACACCAGGCACTGGAGTAGGGTATTACACCACAACGGTGGCCCGAACCAGTATAAACCTCGTGTCTCTTGTGTTGTTCATCATTTTCATCTTAGTTCGCACGAGAGGATCGGACGTAGATCGGTAGGGGAGAGATCTCTGCACGCACCCCAGTGTTCGGACCTCAAGGGTCTGCCGAAACCCAAAACCCGACACACCATTATATCCATGTTCTAGTTTCGATCTTGCAATTTATAGTCACCTACTACGTGTTATGATACAGCACCCCCGGAGTGGCAATAGTCAGGACCACTCCCTGTATTGACCGTAGTTTGAGGAGTTCATGTATTCACCGTGTGTTAATAATTTGTTCCGGTTCTCTATTAAAAGGAGGCCTTAGTATCCCTTAGTTTCTAATAGGACACCGCTACCACGGGGTGGTAGGACAAAAGGTGTCATGAAAGTTCTTTCCATAAGCACGTATGACTATTTACGGAATACAAGCCTACATTATATTTATGAATAGGAGCTAGTGCCGTATCGCCCTAGGTTGCAATTGTCACATGATGAATATCATCCAACAAATCGTCGATCCCATACCTACGATTTTCCTACATATTGATCTTTCTAAGTTACTACTGCTATTGTTACTATTGCACTTGCTCCAAAATCATTGTTATCACTATTACCGTTACTATTGTTGTTGCTACTACTATTAAAACTATCATACTACTTTGCTACTGATCACTTTGCTGAATGATAAGCCACAAGTATAGGGGGTCGCAACAGTTTTCGAGGGTAGAGTATTCAACCCAAATTTATAGATTCGACACAAGGGGGGCCAAAGAATATTTGTAAGTATTAGCAACTGAGTTGTAAATTCAGTCATACCTGGAGATTAATTATCTGCAGCAAAGTGATCGGTTGCACAGTAATATGTAGTTTTGATAGTAGTAGCAATAGCAATAGCAACGGTAACAATGATAGCTGTAATTTTGTAGTGAATGCAACATTCACGATAGAAGTAGTAACTTATCAAGAACAATATAAGGGAAAATCGTAGGCATCTGATCGATGATTTGTTGGATGATATTCATCATGTGACAGTCATAACCTAGGGCGATACGACACTAGCTCCAGTGCATAAATATAATGTAGGCATGTATTCCGTAAATAGTCATATATGCTTATGGAAAGAACTTGCATGACATCTTTTGTCCTACCCTCCCGTGGCAGCAGGGTCCTATTGGAAACTAAGGGATATTAAGGCCTCCTTTTAATAGAGAACGGGAACAAAGCATTAACACACGGTGAATACATGAACTCCTCAAACTATGGTCATCACTGGGAGTGGTCCCGACTATTGTTAGTCCGAGGTTGCTGGATCATAACACATAGTAGGTGACTATAACTTGCAAGATCGGATCTAAAACATGGGTATAATTGTGATAACATAAAAGGTTCAGATCTGAAATCATGGCACCCGGGCCCAAACTGACAAGCATTAAGCATGACAAAGTCATAGCAACATCAATCTCAGAACATAGTGGATACTAGGGATCAAGCCCCAACAAAACTAACTAGATTACATGATGAATCTCATCCAACTCCTCTGAAAGTGCAACTATCCCTGGGTGGTTTTGGTAATTCCTAACAACATATAGCTCATTGAGATAATGCTATTCCAAGATTAATATTTCAGGAAAAGCTCAATGAATGGCATGGCATGGATGAGGAAAGTGGACCCCTCAAAATACTATGGACAAAAAGATTGGCTCAATCTCAAAGCTCAAGACTCTACATTTTATATTTTAGTGATCCAAGATAACATTGAGTCTATAGGAAAAGCCAATACTATCAAGGAGGGATGAGGTGTTGCTTGATTAGGTTCTTGCTTCATAGTGCTTAGTGATATGCTCCAAAACCCTCAACTACCTTCCCACATCCACATATGACCTAAACCAAAAGTCAAACTCGGCCCCACCGATTCTTTCTATCCGGCGCCACCGAGTTCAGATGTCACAGCCACTGCCACAAACCCTAGGCAAATCGGTCTCACTGATAGGGATCTCGGTCACACCGAGATGGGGTTGTAATCTCTCTGTTTCCCTTTGTAACGTTTCGGTCCTACCGAGATGAGCGATCGGTCCCACCGAGATTGCAATGTAAACTCTCTGTTTCCCTTTTTTAACATTTCGGTCCCACCAAAATGAGCAAATCGGTCCCACCGAGTTTACCTGAGCAACTCTCTGGTTAGCTTATTACCAAAATCGGTCCCACCGAGTTTGTGTAATCGGTCACACCGAGATTACGTTATGCCCTAACCCTAACCATATCGGTCCTACCGAGTTGCATCTCAGTCCCACCGAAAATCCTAACGGTCACTAGGTTTGCTAAATCGGTCCGACTGAGTTTGTCAATTTGGTCTCACGAGATTGGTAAATTGTGTGTAACGGTTAGTTTTTGTGTGGAAGCTATATATACCCCTCCACCCACTCTTCATTCGTGGAGAGAGCATCAGAACATACCTACACTTCCATTACACATTTTCTAAGAGAGAACCACCTACTCATGTGTTGAGGCCAAGATATTCCATTCCCACCATATGAATCTTCATCTCTAGCCTTCCCCTAGTTGCTTTCCACTCAAATCTTCTTTCCACCAAATCCATATCCTGTGAGAGAGAGTTGAGTGTTGGGGAGACTATCATTTAAAGCACAAGAGCAAGGAGTTCATCATCAACACACCATTTGTTACTTCTTGGTGTCTCCTAGATTGGCTAGGTGTCACTTGGGAGCCTCCGACAAGATTGTGGAGTTGAACCAAGGAGTTTGTAAGGGCAAGGAGATCGCCTACTTCGTGAAGATCTACCGCTAGTGAGGCAAGTCCTTCGTGGGCGATGGCCATGATGGGATAGACAAGGTTACTTCTTCGTGGACCCTTCGTGGGTGGAGCCCTCCGTGGACTCGCACAACCGTTACCCTTCGTGGGTTGAAGTCTCCATCAACGTGGATGTACGATAGCGCCACCTATCGGAACCACGACAAAAACATCTGTGTCTCCAATTGCGTTTGAATTCTCCAAACCCTTCCCTTTACATTCTTGCAAGTTGCATGCTTTACTTTCCGCTGCTCATAGACTCTATGCATGCTTGATTGAATTGTGTTAAGATTGCTTGACTTGTGCTAAGATAGCTAAAATCTGCCAAAGACTAAAATTGGGAAAAGGATAGATTTTTATTTGGTCAAGTAGTCTAATCCCCCCTCTAGACATACTTTTGATCCTACAAGTGGTATCAGAGCTTTGGTCTCCATTTGCCATGATTTTCATAGCTTTTGGAAGTCATAGCCTTGGTTTCACAACCTAGGAGAGTATGGCGTCTAGCGAGGGAAATTACCACCATAGAGGTCCTTACTTTGATGGTACTAATTTTGCTAGTTGGAAGCATAAGATGAAAATGCATATTCTTGGACATAACCCCGCCGTTTGGGCCATTGTGTGTGTTGGATTGCAAGGTGAATTCTTTGATGGGAGAGAACCGAATCGTGAAGCTACCGCGAAAGACTTGAAGATGCTACAATACAATGCTCAAGCTTGTGATATCCTCTTCAATGGATTGTGCCCCGAAGAATTCAACAAAATCAGCCGTCTTGAGAATGCAAAGGAAATTTGGGATACTTTGATTGATATGCACGAAGGTACCGACTCCGTCAAGGAATCCAAGTTGGATGTGCTTCAAAGTCAACTTGACAAGTTCAAAATGAAGGATGGTGAAGGTGTCGCTAAAATGTACTCTAGGCTTGCTCTTATCACAAATGAGATTGTCGGCTTATGAAGTGAAGAGATGACCGACAAATTCATCATCAAGAAGATCCTAAGAGCCTTGGATGGAAAATACGATACCAAATGCACATTGATCCAAATGATGCCAAATTACAAAGATCTCAAGCCAACGAAAGTCATTGGAAGAACTGTTGCTCATGAGATATCACTCAAGGATAAGGAGGAGCTCCATAACAAGTCAAGTGGTGCTTACAATGCCTCATGTGAAGCTCCCACATCATCAAGTGAGAAACAAACCTTCAATGAAGAATTGAGCCTAATGGTGAAGAACTTCAACAAGTTCTACAAGAAGAGAAGCAAAGAGAGAAGTTCCAAGTCAAGGTCCTACAATGACAAAAGATCTTCTAGTCGAGAGCGAAACTGCTACAATTGTGGAAGACCCGGACACTACTCCAATGAGTGTACGGCTCCCCACAAGAAAAGAGAAGATTCTCCCAAAAGAAGAAGTAGAAGAGAAGAATCACCATCAAGGGAGAGAAGGAGTAGGGATGATCGATATGAACGAAGACCCTCTCAGAGAAGCAAGGATTCGGAAAGGAAGGACAAGTCATCAAGGAGCTACACAAAACAAAGACATCAACCTCATGTTGGTGAATGGGTATCCGTCTCCGATTCCGACAATGACTCCGAGAGAAGCTATCACTCCGACTCCGAATATACTCAAGATGAAGGTGTTGCCGGTCTAGCACTTGTGTCAACCAACTCCTACGACATATTTGATTCACCAAATGAAGGAATTGAAAGATGCTTCATGGCCAAAGGTATCACACCCCGAGTATGTCGATTTCAATAGTGATGAAGATGACTTGTTAGGTGATGATGATTTACTTGTTGACAACTATAGTGATGAATACTACGATGAAATGATTGACAATGATAAGGACAAGATTGAGTCTCTAACTAAAGAACTAAGCACCCTTAAGTTAGCTCATGAAACTATCTTAGGAGATCATCGAGAACTTTTAAGGACTCATGAGAAATTACATTTTGAAAAGCTCAACTGTCGGTGTCAAAACTGGCGGATCTCGGGTAGGGGGTCCCAAACTGTGCGTCTAGGCGGATGGTAACAGGAGACAAGGGACACAATGTTTTACCTAGGTTCGGGCCCTCTTGATGGAGGTAAAACCCTACGTCCTGCTCGATTAATATTGATGATATGGGCAGTACAAGAGTAGATCTACCACAAGATCAAGGAGGCTAAACCCTAGAAGCTAGCCTATGGGATGATTGTTGTATGATGATGTTGTTCTACGGACTAAAACCCTCCGGTTTATATAGACACCGGAGAGGGTTAGGGTTACACAAAGTCGGTTACAATGGTAGGAGATCTTGAATATCTGCATCGCCAAGCTTTCCTTCCACGCCAAGGAAAGTCCCATCTGGACACGGGACGAAGTCTTCAATCTTGTATCTTCATAGTCCTAGAGTCCGGCTGAAGGTATAGTCCGGTTACCCGAACACCCCCTAATCCAGGACTCCCTCAGTAGCCCCCGAACCAGGCTTCAACGACGACGAGTCCGGCACGCAGATTGTCTTCGGCATTGCAAGGCGGGTTCTTCTCCAAATTCTGTGTACCTGCTGAATAATGTCCGACTTTCGTAATGTAGCGCACCTTGGCTTCCACGCCCAATAATGACCGTCTTCCACGTATCAAACGAATGCGAAAAGTCGGGGTATTTTTACATTCACATGCCTAGCTGCGTAAACGAGTCGCCTATTTAATGGGATGGGGATTCAGATCCAAACCACACCTTCTCCTTTCCGTGAGTAATCACTAGAGTGCCTCCAGCAAAGGTCCATTCCAGCATGGCCAGCCATCGCAGCTCCTCCTCTCGCCCTTCCAGTCCTAAACCTGGAGACTAGGAGAGGTGCTCCATCCCGCACAGCGAGCTAGTGTCGCTTCAGGCCAAGGGATTTCTCCCTCAGGCCTATATGGCCCCAGTCCGAGCTGGACTCGCCTCCTATAATGGCAGAGAGCAAGCGGAGAGCACCCCCAATCCCTCCAAAGGAGAGCGGGTGTGTCTCGTCCCTTATCTCGTAAGAGGACTTGGATTTCCAATTCATCCCTTTCTCCGCGGGCTTCTGGAGTTCTACGACCTCTAGCTGCACAATCTCACGCCCGGCTCTATATTGCATATCGCGGGCTTTGTCGCCCTTTGCGAGCTATTCCTGGGTGTTGAGGCTCATTTCGCGCTGTGGAAGAGGTTATTCTGCCTGGTGCCCCTCTCTCAAAAGGGGTCTATATATCAAGTGGGCGGAGCCGAAGTGTGGCGTATCGCCGGGACCGGATATCTATCCGGAACCCCAAAGAAGGCGTCCGAAGACTGGCCTTCGGAATGGTTTTATATAGAGGATGTCCTGCTGCCGGATCCTGTTCGGATCGGCCTCCCTGAGTTCGACGGTGCTCCCTTAAAGAAGCGCCTGAGCTGGCGTCCGCGGAGCCCTCAGAGGGAAAGTGACAGGGACATCGTTTACCTGCTGGGCCGAATAAGATTGTTAGCCCATTCCGGACTGACCATGATCGGGGTTATGGCCGAATGCATTATGCGGGGGGTGCATCCACTTCAATATAGAAGCCACCCCATGTGGGATTTCAACGGGGAGGACGACGCCACCCGCTACGGCCGCAAGGGGCCGGATTCGGCTGCCTCTCTACTAAAGATCTTGTCCACTTTGTATAAGGGAGAAGAGGAGGAATTTCTCCGCGTCAACCCACCGGGTGGATTCTCTATGCACAATCCACCAAGCTGGGTAAGCGGCCGCATTTACTTTCCCATCCGTTTTGTAATCCCATTGTCAAATATTTAGTCTAACGACTTCAACGCAGGAACTGCGCTGGGCTGTTAAGGAAATAAACAGCCCTCCTCCACAACCCGAGGACCCAGGGAGGTCCCTCGACCCGGCCTCTCAAGAGGATCCAGACATATCTATGGAGCTGATTGACGGGGTGTTCCATCAACTGAGCAAGGACAACGCCTTGGTGGCCATTACGGCTGATTACCCAGGGTTAATCCCGACCTCCCAGGTAACAGAGAGAGGAGCCTCATCCCCTTGAGAAGGAATCCATTCTCACGTATTTCAGTTTTCCTAACAACGACCGTGTTTTGCAGGGGAGGTTTCCGAGGCGGGAGGCCAAACCTGCGGCGGCTAGCCAACGAGGGGCCGCAGGGCCCCGTGGGGTAAAAAGGAATGTAGTCCGGACTGAGACGCCAGCGCAAAGGTATAGCGCACCCTCTTTTTCCATGGTGCTATTCCTTCAGGGTATATTAACGTTCGTGCTATCTTCAGGACAAAGAGACCTCGCCGGACTACATCCGGAGAGTTTGCCAATCGTGCCTCCACCAGCCAGGCTCCAATGCCTCGCCCGGAAGCGGAAGCGAACAGAAGGCGTGCACCGAACACTCCTCCGACAGAGGATGCGGACAGGATGTCTGCCACCAATTCCGAGGTGGAGAGTGCCATGAACCACAGGCGTCGCCGGACAGTTCTTCGCGACACTTGTTTCTCCCAAGAGGCATTAGATGCCTTCAATTCGGGAGATGCGTACCTCCGTGCCGCTCAAAATGGTTTAGCCAGAGCCACGGAGCAATATGTAAAAGACATACGGGTAAGAAAATTTTGGTTAATATATATATATATATATATAACAGTAGCCCCCGAGACTTGAAATAGTTAGAGTAACTGATTTAAGGATCATTTTTTATGCAGGTTCTTACAGAGAAGAACACCGTACTATCCCAGGATGTCAGGATCCCGATTCCAAGTCACATCGATCTAGCCGGTAACACCTCATATCACTTTGCGGCCTCACGCACGGTATCCCACGGGTGTCGCCTTACCATGGCCCGCGACCGTTTGTGCCTTTTGGCTCACGTATATGATAGTGTCGCTAGCATCCATATGACAGAGAACCCGGGCCGACATGACTAGTCGTGAACCCAAAGCGGCACAGACCTATGGAGACAAGCATACATGAATCACATCGAGCATGTCGGTCATCAGCGAGTGATTCCGGGCTGTAGCACTGGGCTAACAGGACTCCGGATATCACCGCGTGACATTTCCCCGAAGGGACAGACATAGGAACAAAGTGAAACACATGCCGGCCAGTCAAGTGTCCTGAACAGTAGTGCTGGGCTAGCAGGACTCTGGTGAACCGGGCTATAGCGGACTACTATGGCTCGAGGAACACTAGACTACATTTCCCCATAGGAAAGACTGCCAAGGATAAACAACTAGATTGTCGGATCCCACTCATACCAAGAATTTCAATCATACACACAATATGCCCGATACGAGTACATACAACATGGCATCACATGACCCAACACTCAACTCATACAATCATACAACCACATGCGGAAGCAACTAGTCTGAGTATAGACACTAGAAAGAAAGAAGGCTTCTCGAAGCCTGTCTATCTACATAGGGCCCTCCATGGCCAGGATCACCACCTGGGTGGCTAGTCACTCGCCGACATCAAGGTCTACATAAAACCCATCGGAGGGGGCGGTGTTGTCGTCTGAAAACAATAAATAAGCAAACATGAGTACAAGGTACTCAGCAAGTCTTACATCAGAACCTAATATACATGCTCATTCTCAAGACGGTGGTGGGGTTATTGCAGCAAGCCAGCTTTAACTCTTGGCTAAGCTATCCTACGGAACTCCACTAGTAAAATAGTTTTCGCACACGAGTCCACCACTCACCAACACAATACTCCACCGGGGATCCTCTCTCGTCATCCTACGAGAGGACCTTCCTCGGTACTCACACTTATCTTGAGTTTTTAGTAGTTTCCATTAACTTGTCTATGAACTGTATAGGCAACCAAGTAGTTCTTTACCGCGGACGTGGCTATTCGAATAGTTTTATACCCTGCAGGGGTGTACTTCTTCATACACGCTTTCACCACTTACCGTCGTTTACACGACATGTACTCGGCAACCTTCAAGCGGAAGCCTAGCGAGGGTGTCGGCCACGGCCTACCTAAACACTTGAGTCTCTAGTCCAGGTTTATCGCCTATCCAGGTTCCATCCGCAGGGAGTCCGGCCGAGGTTTCCACTTACGGCCCCGAACGATGTGAACAGGGTTCTCGAGACACCAAATGGGTGACTCCGTACACCGTGCCACGGTGTACCTACGGCAACATAGCCCACCCCTAGGGTCAGCGCTACGCACGGCCGCCAACACATAACCTACAAACACCAGAAACTATTTGCAACTCCTGGACAGAGTACTAGGGTGATTAAGAAGCTGAGAGGGTCCATTGGTTTCGGGCCCAATGTACGGTAGTAACTGCATCTTAAATCACAAATACAGATCTCAGTTCTGATGGACGGCCTCAATGAAACAACCCACCATGTACTCCTACATGGCCTCTCATCGATACCTTTACCAAAACATGTTCAACACATCCCTCATATTACCGACATAATCATATCACTCTAGCCCATCACCCAGATGAACCAGACCTGACACAACTCTAAGCATAGCAGGCATAGCAAGGTAGGAATCACATACATGGCTCAATCAACTCCTACACATGCTAGTGGGTTTCATCTAGTTACTGTGGCAATGACAGGTCATGCAGAGGATAAGGGTTCAGCTACCGTAGCACATAGCAGTTTGAATCGCGTTGTCTTAATGCAGTAAACAAGAGTAGAAGCGGGAACATGGGTTGTATCGGAATGATCAATGGGTTGCTTGCCTGTTGTAGAGGTAGTAGGGTACTGCCCTTCAGACGGATACTCGGGGTTATCCTCGGAGGCAGAACCTACCACGAAAGTCACATCAAACATAATCAACACATGGCAATATGCAACAATATGATGCATGCCATGACATGGCAAGATGAAAGTATCTTGGCCTAATACAAGCTAAAACAGAAAGGGATGAACTCATTTGAATCAAAGATTCAAGTATTAGTTCATTAAACATGGCCTTATTAGTGCATTACCTTATTCTGGTTAAACAGCAAGGTTAACTTGTTTTGTCATGCATGAAACCATTACAGATGGATAGATTGAATTTTTCTGATCATTTTTCATATATAAAACTTTGCATTTGGAGCTATGGTTGATTTTCTGTGAGTTTTAGAAGTTTTGACTATTTTCTGGAATTTTCTATTAAAGAATAAATCCAGTAATTGAATTAATGCGTCAGCACTACGTCACAGTGCCGTCAGCGGGTCAAAGGCGCCAGCCCAGGTCAAACCTGACTGGTGGGCCCCTTCTGTCAGTCTCTCAGCTAACTAACAGAGTTAGTTAGTGGTTAGTTAGCACTAAAATGGGTTAGTTAGGCCCTGGGCCCACATGTCAGTGAGAGAGGGTTAGTTAACAACGTCATTAGCCTCTAACAGAGTGGTTAGCTCTAATTTAAACTAATCTGAAAAAGTTAGGAGCCGGCCCCGCCTATTAGTGTCTCAGGCAGAGTCAAACTGGGGTAAAACCCCTGGTCAGCGGGGTTAATCCCATCGGCGTTGAGCCATCAGCGAGGCCGAGACGGCGGAGAGCTTCGGAAATCGGCCACAGGTGACCAATTCGACCGCGGTTTGGTCCTACGCGTAGCTGGGGCTCGCACGCATCTAGTGGGGCAAGTGGGAGGAGCTGGGGTGGCGCAAGCTCGCCGGAGTCGAGCTCGTGGAGGCGGCCGGAGCTCGGCCATTGGTGATTTTGCTGCTGCAGCGAGCTAGGTGGAAAATGGACGTGCTAGCGAGGCGCTGCGATGTGCGGGGAGTGCGTTAAGCACCCGCGCTTGACCAAAAGGCCACCGGAGTGACGCCGGCATCGAGCTCGCGCGGCGGCGTGCTACGGTGAGCAAGGGGCGGCGTCTACGGCGGGCAAACCAATTAGAGAAGTGGGGGGATCGGTAGAGGAGCTCACGGCGGTTGCAGGACGCGTCTCAGCGGGCTTGGGGGAGGTCGGACGTCATCGGGGCATTGCCGGCGATCTCGGCGGACCGAGGAAGAAGAAGGCGTCGGGGAGGTGCTTGGAGGCGTCCGGCGTTGCGTGAGTCGACGGGGAGGCGTAGACGATGGAGGCGGAGCTCACGGGCACGTCAGGGAGGCGAGGGGGTGGCTCTGGAAGCAACTACGGCGAACGGCAGCGAGGATCGCGCTCGGCCATCGCGGGAGAGGGTGAGGGAGACGAGGGGGGGAGAGGGGAGGAGTGCAGGGAGGTGCTGGGCGTCTCCGTGGCGCTCGGATGGGGACGAGGAGGCGGCGGGAGGTGGAAGCAGGAGGTGGCCGCGGGAGCACGCGCCGGCGACACGCCTGTGCCTACTGGCAGAGGTGGGTGACGACTGGCACAGGCCAGGTGGGACGGCCAGCACAGGTAAGGCCCAGGTGCGGTTCTCCCTCTCTCTCTTTTTCTGATTTGATTTCTTTTTCTATTTAACTACAACTGTTGGGCTTTATTAAAAATACTAAAACGTTTCCAAAAATCCTGAAAATAATTGTGGGCTCTGTTTTGAATATTTCCAACAGCAAACATTTATTTCCATAATTATTTCAGCATTTAAATTATTTTATAGCATTTAAATGCCCAAATTCAAATACTTATGATTTAATTCAATGACCTTCTATTGACCTAGAAAATTGTGCACCAATTTTGCCAGAGTTTCTAACCCAAGGCAAAGAGGGTGAACTTTTTAGAAGGGCATTTCAGGTTCATTGAAAATAATTTTAGTAAACCCTAGTTGTTTCCAGGGGGGTGTTGGGGGTTTCTGCCTTCCCCATTTCAAATTTAAGAGGAATTTAAACATGATGCACACTCTAATGCTTGAACTAGCTAGGGTGTGACAACTCACCCCCACTCAAAAGAATCTCGTCCCGAGATTTAGGATTCTCCGGGAAGAAGGTGGGGTACTCGAGTCGAAGACGATCCTCCCTTTCCCAAGTGGCTTCTTTCTCGGAATGGTGTGACCATTGAACCTTGAGAAACTTGATGTTATGGCATCGAGTGGTACGCTCGGCTTGATGAAGGATACGAACGAGATATTCCCGATATGAGAGGTTATCTTGTAGATCAAGCACTTTGTGGTCCACTCCACGGATAGGATCCGCGAAGCAACGCCTGAGTTGAGAAACGTGGAAGACATCGTGAACTCTGGACAGATGCGAAGGTAGTTCCAATTGGTAGGCAACTTCTCCTCGTTTGGCAAGAATGCGAAAGGGTCCAATGTAACGAGGAGCCAATTTGCCTTTGATACCGAAACGATGGGTTCTCTTTAACGGAGTAACCCGAAGGTAAGCCTTCTCGCCGACTTCATAAGTCATAGGCTTATGTTTACGATCATATTTACTCTTTTGACGAGATTGGGCTGTTTTCAATTTCTCATGAATAACGCGAACCTGCTCTTCTGCTTCCTGAATCATATCCGGGCCAAAGAGTTGTCTTTCCCCGATTTCTGACCAGTTAAGAGGCGTTCGACATTTTCGTCCATAGAGAACTTCGAAAGGAGCCTTGCCCAAGCTAGTTTGATAACTATTGTTATAAGCAAACTCCGCGAATGGAAGGCATTTCTCCCAACTCATTCCGAACGAGATGAGAGAAGCTCGGAGCATATCTTCCAGAATTTAATTGACTAGCTCCACTTGACCACTTGATTGAGGATGGAAGGCGGTACTAAAAGAGAGATGAGTTCCCATAGCATTTTGGAAACTTTCCCAAAATCAAGAGGTGAAGAGACTCCCACGGTCTGAGTTAATTTCCAATGGAACACCATGAAGAGACACTATTCGGGAGATGTATAAATCGGCTAGCTGGCTAGCGGTGATACTCTCACGAAGAGGTAGAAAGTGGGCTACTTTGGAAAGTCGGTCGATCACGACGAAGATGGCATTATTCCCTCTCTTGGTCCTGGGAAACCCAGTGATGAAATCGATACTGGTTTTATCCCATTTCCATTCGGGAATACCCAAAGATTGAAGGGTGCCAGCAGGCCGTTGATGCTCTGCTTTAACACGACAACAAACGTCGCAATTAGCAATGTATTGAGCGATTTCTCTCTTCATCCTAGTCCACCAAAACCTCTGGTGTAGGTCTTGATACATTTTAGTACTACCGGGATGAATGGTGAGAGGGGATTCATGAGCTTCCTTAAGGATCAGCCGCCTCAGGTTTCGTGCCTTTGGAACCACTAGGCAATTTCGAAAGTATAAGACACCTTGATCATCAATGGAGAAACAATTCGCGACTCCTTTCTTAATGTTTCTCTTAATACGGGAGATTCCCGGATCTACCTTTTGTGCCTTGATGATCTGATCCGTAAGGGTAGGTTTCGCCACCAGGGTAGATAGGAATCCTTGAGGAACAATGTGAAGATTAAGCTTACGAAATTCCTCAAGGAGAAGTGGTTGACTTTGTTGTAACATCAGGTTGTTACAACAGGACTTACGGCTTAGCGCATCAGCCATGACATTGGCTTTGCCCGGGGTGTAAGTTATTCCTAAGTCGTAATCCGAGATCAACTCGACCCAACGTCTTTGCCTGAGATTCAAATCTGGTTGGGTGAAGATATATTTCAAACTTTGGTGATCGGTGAAGATCTCGCAACGATTACCGAGAAGGTAATGTCACCAAGTTTTAAGTGCATGGACTATAGCTGCAAGCTCAAGATCATGTGCGGGATAATTTTCCTCATGTGGATGTAATTTCCGTGAAGCATAGGCAATTACCTGACGATCTTGCATGAGTATGCAACCTAGTCCTTGTCGCGAGGCGTCGCAATAGATAATAAAGTCCTTGGAGAAATCTGGTGGTACCAGTACGGGAGCAGATGTCAGGCATCTTTTCAGTTCCTGAAAGCTGAACTCGCACTATGGAGTCCACTCGAACTTTTTATCTTTCTTGAGGAGTTCAGTTAGAGGTTTAGCAACCTTGGAGAAATTCTTGACAAAGCGGCGGCAATAGCTTGCTAAGCCCACGAAGCTCCGAACTTGCTTGACCGTCTCAGGTGGAGTCCAATCAAGGACGGCTTGAACTCGCTCGGGATTGACAGCAATACCCTTGCCAGAGATTACATGGCCTAGATAGGTCACTTCTCGCAACCAAAATTCACACTTGGAGAATTTGGCATAAAGGCGATGCTCTCGAAGTTTCATCAATACCAGCCTTAGATGTTCGGCATGTTCCTCTTCGTTCTTGGAGTAGATGAGTATGTCATCGAGGTATACTACGACGAATTTATCCAAATACTCCATGAAGACAGAGTTCATTAACCGAGAGAAGGTAGCTGGGGCATTGGTTAAACCGAAGGACATAACGGTGTACTCGTATTGGCCATAACGAGTAACAAAGGCCGTTTTGGGAATGTCCCCGTTTCTGATTTTGATTTGATGGTAGCCCAACCTCAAATCCATCTTGGAAAAGACTGAGGATCCAGCGAGCTGATCATACAGATCGTTGATCCTGGGAAGCGGGTATTTGTTCTTGATGGTGACCAAATTGACAGGTCGGTAATCCACAACCATTCGATCCGTTCCATCCTTCTTCTTGACGAAGAGGACGGGGCAAGCCCAAGGAGATGAACTAGGACGGATGAAACCCTTTTTCAAGGACTCATCGAGTTGGTTCTTAAGCTCGGCTAGTTCTAAGGGTGCCATCTTGTAGGGTCTTCTAGAAATTGGAACGGTTCCTGGAACAAGGTCTATCACAAACTCGACATCCCTGTCAGGTGGAACACCTGGCAGTTCTTCTGGAAAGACATCCGGAAAGTCTTGGACTACCGGAACATCTTCAAGGTCTGGAAGGGGGTTGGCATTTAAGGAGTAAAGCTGGTGCTTGGCCACTCGAGTTAAGACATTGACTGTCTTGCCCGATGGGTGAGTAAGTTGAACGGTTCTAGTGGCACAATCAATTTTAGCATAATGAGCTGACATCCAGTCCATACCCAAAATGATGTTTATGTCCGAGGACTTGAGAGCTATTAAGGATGCAAGGAAGACAAGTCTATCGACAAGAATTTCGTTCCCATGGCTTACTCTAGAAGTTTGCCATTTGGAACCCGGAGTTTGAATTACCATAGAAGTGGGCATGTCACAGAATGTCGTGTTATGCAATCGAGCATAGTTCTCGGATATGAATGAATGAGATGCTCCAGTATCGAAAAGAGCAGATGCCAGATGGCAGTTAACAAGGAGCGTACCAAGGACGACGTTGGGATCCTCATGAGCCTCCTCGGCTGAAACATAGTTGACATGGCCGCGGGCAGTAGTGACCGGCTTGGCGTAGAATGTCTTTCCCGCGGGCTTACCACGGCCAACAGACTTTCCAGTTTGATTGGGGTTGTTGTTCTGGGGACACTCTCGGCTAAAGTGACCCGGCTCTCCACACTTGAAACAAGTCGCCACATTGGGACGTGGAGCAGCGTTAGCAACGGGGCCACCATAGGGCTTGGGTGGTGCAAATTGCTGGTTGGGACGAGGCGCCTCAAAGGATGGCCTCGGGATGAACCTGGGTGGCAGTGCCGTGCTTGGGATCCACACCCGGCGCTTCTGAGCTCCAGAGCTGGATGAAGAGCCAAAATCACGGGAGTGCTTGCGTGAAGCATCATAATCAGTCTGGCCTGTCTCAGCACTGATGGCTTTATTGACCAACTTCTGAAAGGAGGTGCACTCGTGTAGACGAAGATCGCGGCGAAGCTCAGGGCTAAGTCCCTTGCGGAACCTTGCCTGCTTCTTAGCGTCAGTAGATACCTCTTCAGGGGCATAGCGTGCCAGATTCCCAAATTCACGACTATATGCATCCATAGTCAGTCTTCCTTGGGTGAAATTGCAGAACTCCTCCCTCTTGCAATCCATGAGACCTTCCGGAATGTGATGCTCACGGAAAGCCTCACTGAATTCAGCCCAAGTAGTGATTTGGCCGACCGGGCGCATAGCTTCAAAATTTTCCCACCAGAGGCTAGCAGGGCCTTCGAGATGGTAGGCAGCGTAAGTAACCTTGTCGGCTTCAGCTACGTTGGCAGAACATAGCTTGTGGGTGATGTTGCGAAGCCAGTCATCCGCGTCGAGGGGCTCGACGGAATGGTTAAACTTTGGTGGGTACAGCTTGATAAAGTCATTGATTGACACCAAGTCATTTCGCGGGTGGCGTGCAGTGTTCTGCTCAATCCGCTCCAGCAGGCGGTTAGTCTCACGCTTGTTTCTTTCCGCCTCTAGCATCACTTCGGCCAGAGAAGGCGGGTGAGGTAGATTTTCACCCCTAGCTGCACTGGCTTCCCCCTGCTCCGGGGCAGCAGGTTTGCTGCGGGTGTTGACCATCCTAGGAGAAAACAAGACAACGGTTTAGATAAGGATGGCTCAACTTAGCAAGGAAGTGCAGAATGTAATGGATAACACTGAATGCAGAGATGTTCATCCGTATGTCATGGTAATATAAAACTGCCATATATATACCAACGGTCATACACATCATACATAGTTTAGTACAAGCCCAGGCTACAGTACAACTATGATGAAAGACGTTACATCTCATCGGAGGCATTCCAAGCTCCTATACATTATTTGTCTACACCTCCGGAATTGATTACACACCAAGTCATATTCCACAAGTCACGCAGGACAGTGGAGATACAACTATTACAATACTAGTGATACTACTACTAACTCAGACAGCTCCGTAGTAGTCCTCATAGAAGTCACCTCCATAGCCTGGAAGTTCAACGTGATCATCCGGGAACAGACAGTCCTGAGGAGCCTGTGGACCATAGGGGCTAGGATGAGGTCTTGGACCAACAAACGGTGGCCTGTGAGGACCACGGGGTGGGGTGATGCCCCCCACATCACGCCAATCCACCATGTCTGGCAGAGCAGATCTCACGGGATACAGATCCCTTGTATCCATACATCCAGCTTGCACCGCAGGTGCAAACCGAGTCAATGTGGCCCAATGATCAGCACGTGTATTGAAAATCTCCAACCTCAAGGCCCGATTCTCTCGGTCCTTATCTTCGAGCATCTCGGCAGTGGTACGAGTTAATGATTCCTCCTGAGTGGAGTCAGCATAGATAGCTTGAAGATACCCTTGCGCTCCCGGAAGTGAAGCTAGCATGTAACGGAAGTCGATGTTCCGAAGCAGGCCAGTTCGGACTCGCATGATGGTCATCATGGAATAGGCAGCATCCTGCATAGCCATCTCAACAGTAACCCCGAGTCCATAGGAACAGTGAAGGGGCTCGGTAGATCCAGGATAAGAAGGAAATATCCTGACGGTGCAGAAATATTGGCTTTGATTAAAGTCACGGAACTACTCTTCGACAGTGTATTCGGGATACCAACGGTAACCCGTCTCGATCATTACCCGGACTAACATAGCAGTATGACCGGGCACGTCGAGGCACCGGGTCAGGCGAACCACTTGGTTTTGAGCATGGTTGGCCATCTGAAAGCACAACCACAATGCAAAGACATTAGGATTTCTAGGGAAAATTGGACAGCATAACAGCTGTAAATGCTCAGAAAAAGATTTGAGACATCCACAACAGTTTGCAATACCACCCAACAACATCATATCAAGGTTCTGATTCAATTAGCAACATACTAAAAGTAGTAGAAACTATACTGAGGCTTGTAACAACAATCCTATAAGCTACTACGGATTAGTAACACGTGAACCTGATAGAAGAAGAGAGCCTAGTCCTTAACCCACGTTGAATGAGAAGAGAATGACTCAGATCAGAGGGCATAGGGTAAAGGAGTAAAAGAGCCTTCCGTTCCCTCCCACAATCAATTCCCCTACATATAACTAAAGCATTTCTAGACTCGACATCGACCAGTTTGGCTCAACGAACCTACATGCAGTCTGGCTCTGATACCAACGCTGTCAGGACCGCGATTCCAAGTCACATCGATCTAGCCGGTAACACCTCATATCACTTTGCGGCCTCACGCACGGTATCCCATGGGTGTCGCCTTACCATGGCCCGGGACCATTTGCGCCTTTTGGCCCACGTATATGATAGTGTCGCTAGCATCCATATGACAGAGAACCCGGGCCGACATGACTAGTCGTGAACCCAAAGCGGCACAGACCTATGGAGACAGGCATACATGAATCACATCGAGCATGTCGATCATCAGCGAGTGATTCCGGGCGGTAGCACTGGGCTAACAGGACTCCGGATATCACCGCGTGACATTTCCCCGAAGGGACAGACATAGGAACGAAGTGAAACACATGTCGGCCAGTCAAGTGTCCTGAACATTAGACTACATTTCCCCATAAGAAAGACTGCCAAGGATAAACAACTAGATTGTCGGATCCCACTCATACCAAGCATTTCAATCATACACACAATATGCCCGATATGAGTACATACAACATGGCATCACAACAAAACTCTACAACTCAAGTACTTTAATTAAAGGCTCCCAAGAGCCATACATAACATGTTCATACAGATAGGGGTCACATGACCCGACACTCAAGTCATACAATCATACAAGCACATGCGGAAGCAACTAGTCTGAGTACAGACACTAGAAAGAAAGAAGGCTTCTCGAAGCCTGTCTATCTACATAGGGCCCTCCATGGCCAGGATCACCACCTGGGTGGCTAGTCACTCGTCGACATCAAGGTCTACATAAAACCCATCGGAGGGGGCGGTGTTGTCGTCTGAAAACAGTAAATAAGCAAACATGAGTACAACGTACTCAGCAAGTCTTACATCAGAACCTAATATACATGCTCATTCTCAAGACGGTGGTGGGGTTATTGCAGCAAGCCAGCTTTAACTCTTGGCTAAGCTATCCTACGGAACTCCACTAGTAAAATAGTTTGCACACATGAGTCCACTACTCACCAACACAATACTCCACCGGGGATCCTCTCTCGTCATCCTACGAGAGGGCCTTCCTCGGTACTCACACTTATCTTGAGTCTCTTAGTAGTATCCATTAACTTTTCTATGAACTGTATAGGCAACCAAGTAGTCCTTTACCGCGGACGCGGCTATTCGAATAGTTTTATACCCTGCAGGGGTGTACTTCTTCATACACGCTTTCACCACTTACCGTCGTTTACACGACATGTACTCGGCAACCTTCAAGCGGAAGCCTAGCGAGGGTGTCGGCCACGGCCTACCTAAACACTTGAGTCTCTAGTCCAGGTTTATCGCCTATCCAGGTTCCATCCGCAGGGAGTCCGGCCGAGGTTTCCACTTACGGCCCCGAACGATGTGAACAGGGTTCTCGAGACACCAAATGGGTGACTCCGTACACCGTGCCACGGTGTATCTACGGCAACATAGCCCACCCCTAGGGTCAGCGCTACGCACGGCCGCCAACACATAACCTACAAACACCAGAAACTATTTGCAACTCCTGGACAGAGTACTAGGGTGATTAAGAAGCCGAGAGGGTCCATTGGTTTCGGGCCCAATGTACGGTAGTAACTGCATCTTAAATCACAAATACAGATCTCAGTTCTTATGGACGGCCTTAATGAAACAACCCACCATGTACTCCTACATGGCCTCTCATCGATACCTTTACCAAAACATGTTCAACACATCCCTCATATTACCGACATAATCATATCACTCTAGCCCATCACCCAGATGAACCAGACCTGACACAACTCTAAGCATAGCAGGCATAGCAAGGTAGGAATCACATACATGGCTCAATCAAGTCCTACACATGCTAGTGGGTTTCATCTAGTTACTGTGGCAATGACAGGTCATGCAGAGGATAAGGGTTCAGCTACCGTAGCACATAGCAGTTTGAATCGCGTTGTCTTAATGTAGTAAACAAGAGTAGAAGCGGGAACATGGGTTGTATCGGAATGATCAATGGGTTGCTTGCCTGTTGTAGAGGTAGTAGGGTACTGCCCTTCAGACGGATACTCGGGGTTATCCTCGGAGGCAGAACCTACCACGAAAGTCACATCAAACATAATCAACACATGGCAATATGCAACAATATGATGCATGCCATGACATGGCAAGATGAAAGTGTCTTGGCCTAATGCAAGCTAAAACAGAAAGGGATGAACTCATTTGAATCAAAGATTCAAGTATTAGTTCATTAAACATGGCCTTATTAGTGCATTACCTTATTCTGCTTAAACAGCAAGGTTAACTTGTTTTGTCATGCATGAAACCATTACAGATGGATAGATTGAATTTTTCTGATCATTTTTCATATATAAAACTTTGCATTTGGAGCTATGGTTGATTTTCTATGAGTTTTAGAAGTTTTGACTATTTTCTGGAATTTTCTATTAAAGAATAAATCTAGTAATTGAATTAATGCGTCAGCACTATGTCACAGTGCCGTCAGCGGGTCAAAGGCGCCAGCCCAGGTCAAACCTGACTGGTGGGCCCCTTCTGTCAGTCTCTCAGCTAACTAACAGAGTTAGTTAGTGGTTAGTTAGCACTAAACTGGGTTAGTTAGGCCCTGGGCCCACATGTCAGTGAGAGAGGGTTAGTTAACGACGTCATTAGCCTTTAACAGAGTGATTAGCTCTAAATTAAACTAATCTGAAAAAGTTAGGAGCCGGCCCCACCTATCAGTGTCTCAGGCAGAGTCAAACTGGGGTCAAACCCCTGGTCAGCGGGGTTAATCCCGCCGGCGTTGAGCCGCCGGCGAGGCCGAGACGGCGGAGAGCTTCGGAAATCGGCCACAGGCGACCAATTCGACCGCGGTTTGGTCCTACACGTAGCTGGGGCTCGCGCGCATCTAGTGGGGCAAGTGGGAGGAGCTGGGGTGGATTGAGCTCGCCGGAGTCCAGCTCGTGGCGGCGGCCGGAGCTCGACCATTGGTGATTTTGCTGCTGCAGTGAGCTAGGGGGGAAATGGACATGCTAGCGAGGCGCTGCGAGGTGCGGGGAGTGCGTTAAGCACCCGCGCTTGACCAAAAGGCCACCGGAGTGATGCCGGCGTTGAGCTCGCGCGGCGTCATGCTACGTGATCAAGGGGGCGACGTCTACTGCGGGCAAACGAAGCAAAGAAGAGGGGGGATCGGTAGAGGAGCTCACAGCGGTTGCAGGACATGTCTCAGCGGGCTCGGGGGAGGTCGGACATTGTCGGGGCGTTGCCGGCGATCTCGGCGGACCGAGGAAGAAGAAGGCATCGGGGAGGCGCTTGGAGGCATCCGGCGTTGCGTGAGTCGACGGGGAGGCGTAGACAATGGAGGCGGAGCTCACGGGCACGTCAGGGGGGCGAGGGGGTGGCTCTGGTGGCAACTACGGCGAACGGCGGCGAGGATCGCGCTCGGCCATCGCGGGAGAGGGTGAGGGAGACGAGGGGGAGAGAGGGGAGGAGTGCAGGGAGGTGCTGGGCATCTCCGTGGCGCTCGGATGGGGACGAGGAGGCAGCAGGAGGTGGAAGCAGGAGGTGGCCGCGGGAGCACGCGCCGGCGACACGCCTCTGCCTACTGGCAGAGGTGGGTGACGACTGGCACAGGCCAGGTGGGCCGGCCAGCACAGGTAAGGCCCAGGTGGGCTTCTCCCTCTCTCTCTTTTTCTGATTTGTTTTCTTTTTCTATTTAACTGCAACTGTTGGGCTTTATTAAAAATACTAAAACGTTTCCAAAAATCCTGAAAATAATTGTGGGTGCTGTTTAGAATATTTCCAACAACAAACATATATTTCCAGAATTATTTGAGCATTTAAATGATTTTATAGCATTTAAATGCCCAAATTCAAATACTTATGATTTTATTCAATGCCCTTCTGTTGACCTAGAAAATTGTGCACCAATTTTGCCAGAGGTTCTAACCCAAGACAAAGAGGGTGAACTTTTTAGAAGGGCATTTCAGGTTCATTGAAAATAATTTTAGTAAACCCTAGTTGTTTCCAGGGGGGTGTTGGGGGTTTCTGCCTTCCCCATTTCAAATGTAAGAGGAATTTAAACATGATGCACACTCTAATGCTTGAACTAGCTAGGGTGTGACACCGGAGCTGGAAGAGTGCAAAGCCCAACTAAAGGCCGCACTAGCCGCGGCATGGGAGCCCAAAGGGACCCCCTCTGGAAAGATATACTTCGAAAGATTAACATGTTGTGAAGTGCGGCGTGGGTGTAAATCTGACAAATCATATTGCAGATGGCGCCGGACTGGATCCGTAGAGGCAAAAACTCTTACGCCGGATGGAGGCCGGTGAGAGTGTGCTGACAAGGGTGAGGCGGGAGAAGGATGATCTTCAGGACGCCAACACCAAGCTGGAAGTTGAACTTAAAGTTGTACGTGGCCAGCTGTCGGACTCCACTAAGGAGAATCAGCGGCTTCGACGCGGCATATTTAGTAAGTGCTTAAGCGAATCTTTGAAAGAAAGAGTTCGGCGAGGAAGTCGACTAACAGAGTAATGTCTGTAGGTATGCTAACGGGTCGTCCTGCAGAGGAGATGCCCGCTTCTACGGGTGACCTTCTTACCGAGCTCTCGCAACTGCACGAGCAAGTTCGGCAGGCGATGCGGGGCGTTGCCCAAGCCTTATGGCCTTCCCACTCCATGCTCGAGGGCCTTGGAGAGCTTTCGGAGAAGCTTAAGGGAGCCCGGCGGTGCTTCCGGTTATGGAAGATATCGGCCTGCCGACAAGGCGCTAGGGAGGCCTGGGCCATGGTGAAGACGCTGTACACGAAGTCTGACCCAAACCACATGGCCGAGGTCGGACCTGTGGGGCCTGACGGGAAGGAGATCCCTGTAAGCTTAGTGTACGGCCAAGTAGAATTGGCCGCAAAGTATTCCCAGCAGGACTGTAAGTTAGGCAGCCTGTTAGATGGTATTGAAGAGGAATACAATCAGGCAGAGTGACTATGTAATTGTTGATTGACATGTGTAATGCCTTCTAGCCGGATTGTAGATCGTTTGTCATTGCCGACCTTTTCGCTTCAACCTCAGGACCTGACGGTCCGGAGTGTATCCGAATACCCTATCGGTTATGTAAGAACCGGGGTATGCATGGAGACCAGGCGTAGGCGTCATTAGTGCTTTATTGGACAAGTGCTCAACTAGTTATGTTATATTACATGGTTAGTAAGAAACATCTTCCAGAGAGAATAGTTCCGTTAGGGGTTCCTTTCTCTGGGAGGCATGCCCTAAAGTGCATGTCCAGGCTGCAAACGCATGAAAATCATCTGGGGGCATATATAAGTGAAAAAGGTCATCTTTTAGTTCACTGACCGAATATTCCCTTAAGAACGCTAGCTTTCGGCTTCACCCAGTCTGAGGTACACATCCGGCTGATCCGGCAGTAACAATCGCAGAGGTGCTCCCTTTACCACCTAGCCGAACAATCGGGAATGTAGGGGTAAGAATAGGAGCCAGGCAACCCAGCTTGGCCAAACCTTAAGTCATATCGATGCATATAATGGTGAAGAAAAGGTACATGCGGAAGTTTAACACATGTGGTGGGCATGAAGCCCGAGTAAATAAGCTTCTATTAAAGAAGCCTCCAGGTTTAATGAGCGCGAGTAGCACATCACTTGAGGAGCCTTTAAGGGCTATAAAAGAAAAGAGGGGAAGGAGAGAAATGACAGAAAATGTAAAAAATGGACGGAGGAAGGAGACAAACACAGAGTCCGGCGTTAGGCATAGAATCTTTGGAGACGGGCTGCGTTCCATGGGTTCAGCTCGATTCGGTTATCCGACGCATCTCGTAGGCGGTATGCTGCCCCGGTCAGGACTTGGTCAATTATGAAGGGACCTTCCCACTTGGGCTTCATCTTGTCCTTTTTCTTGTCAGGCAGGCGTAGAACTAATTCGCCAATGTTGTAGTTTTTGGCCCGCACTTCTCTGCTTTGATATCTTCGAGACTGTTGTTGATAGAATGCGGAATGGGCTTTTGCCACATCGCGCTCCTCCTCTAAGGTGTCCAAACTGTCCTGCCGATCGAGCTCGGCTTCCCTTTCTTCGTACATGCGCACTCGAGGTGAGTCATGAATTATGTCGCAGGGCAAGACTGCCTCTACACCTTACAACATAAAAAATGGTGTGTACCCGGTGGTGCGATTCGGCGTGCTCCGCAGCCCCCAGAGTACGGAGTCGATCTCCTCTACCCAGTGCGTGTTAGATTCCTTGAGGGACCGCACTAATCTGGGTTTGATGCCGCTCATGATGAGACCATTTGCACGTTCGACCTGGCCGTTAGTTTGTGGGTGATAGACGGAAGCGTAATCGAGCTTGATGCCCATGTTTTTGCACCAGAGTTTTACCTCATCGGCCGTAAATTTCGTGCCGTTATCGGTGATGATGCTGTGGGGGACGCCATAACGGTGTACGACCCCGGATATAAAGTCTATCAGAGGTCCGGATTCGGCCGTCTTAACAGGCTTGGCTTCTATCCATTTGGTGAACTTATCCATCATGACCAGTAAGTATTTTTTCTTGTGGGTTCCGCCTTTAAGGGGTCCCACCATGTCAAGCCCCCAGACCGTGAAGGGCCAAGTGATGGGGATAGTTTGGAGGGCGGTGGGTGGCATGTGGCTTTGGTTTGCAAAAATCTGGCAACCGACGCATTTTTGGACCAAGTCCTGAGCGTCCGCCCGGGCCCTTGGCCAATAAAAGCCTGTACGGAAAGCCGTGCTTACAAGGGACCAGGCTGCGGCGTGATGGCCACCGAGTCTGGCATGAATTTCAGCCAGCAGGTTCCGCCCTTCCTCTTCGGAGATACACCTTTGAAGGACTCCGGTAGTGCTTTTCTTATAAAGTTCTCCCTCATGGACTTTATAGGCTTTAGATCGCCGCACTATACAACGTGCCTCGTTTTGGTCCTCTAGGAGTTCCTGCCTAGTAAGGTAGGCTAGGAATGGTTCTGTCCACGGGGCGATAACGGCCATTAGTACGTGGGCTGAGGTTGTGATTTCATTGGCAGAGCCTCCGATTATGTCAAATTGTTCGGCGTCGGACAGTGCGGTTGGATCTGGGCTAAAATTGCCATGTTCCCCTTCCCATACTACGGATGGCTTGAGCAGCCTTTCCAGGAAGATGTTGGGGGGGACCGCATCGCGTTTTGCGCCGATGCATGCCAGGACGTCTGCCGCCTGATTATTTTCTCGGGTTATATGGTCAAATTCGAGCCCCTCAAACCGAGCTGACATTTTGAGGACGGCGTTGCGGTAAGCTTCCATTTTTGGGTCCTTGGCGTCGAAGTCTCCATTGATTTGGGATATCGCGAGGTTCAAATCCCCGCGCACCTCTAGGCGTTGAATGCCCATGGATACTGCCATCCGAAGACCATGTAAAAGGGCCTCATATTCGGCTGCATTGTTGGAGTCCGTGTACATAATCTGGAGCACGTATTGAACTGTGTCTCCTGTGGGGGACGTCAAAACTACGCCGGCCCCTAGTCGGGCCAACATTTTGGAACCGTCGAAGTGCATGATCCAGTTTGAATATGTGCCGTACTTTTTAGGGAGTTTGGCCTCCGTCCATTCTGCGACGAAGTCGGCCAAAACTTGCGATTTGATAGCTCGTCGTGGTCTATAAGTTATGTCGAACGGAAGGAGCTCGATGGCCCATTTTTCAATCCGGCCCGTTGCGTCACGGTTGTTTATGATATCGTTGAGTGGTACTTCTGATGCTACTGTGATTGAACACTCTTGAAAGTAGTGTCGTAGCTTCCGGGATGCCATGAATACTGCATATGCAATCTTTTGATAATGTGGGTACCGTGGTTTGCATGGGGTGAGGACAGTGGACACATAGTAAACCGGCTTTTGGAGGGGGAATTTGTGTCCGTCCGTTTCCCGCTCGACGACGAGTACTGCGCTGACAACTTGATGGGTTGCTGCAATGTACAATAGCATTGGTTCACCAATGTTTGGCGCGGCCAGGACAGGGTTTGTTGCCAATATGGCTTTTATTTCCTCGAGTCCGGCCCTGGCGGCATCCGTCCACTCGAAGTGTTCGGTGCGCCGAAGGAGGCGATAGAGGGGTAACGCCTTTTCTCCCAGACGGGAGATAAAGCGGCTTAGGGCCGCCACACATCCGGTTAATTTTTGTATTTGTTTGAGGTCCTTTGGGATATCCAATTGTGACAAAGCTCAGATCTTGGCTGGATTTGCTTCGATTCCTCTACCGGATACAATGAAGCCCAAGAGCTTTCCGGCTGGAACGCCGAAAACGCATTTTTCTGGATTTAGCTTGATGTCATATGCTCGGAGGTTGTCAAATGTAAGCCTCAAGTCCTCTACTAGAGATTCGACATGTCTTGTTTTTACGACCACATCATCCACGTATGCCTCTACTGTTTTGCCAATCTGGTTTGCCAGACATGTCTGAATCATGCACTGATATGTTGCACCGGCGTTTTTGAGCCTGAAAGGCATTGTGTTGAAGCAGAATGGGTCGTATGGGGTGATGAATGCCGTTGTGGCTTGGTCTGACTTAGCCATCTTGATTTGATGGTAACCGGAGTATGCGTCGAGGAAGCACACCGAATCGTGTCCTGCAGTGGCGTCGATAATTTGATCGATGCGAGGGAGGGGGAAGGGATCCTTTGGGCAGGCCTTGTTAAGGTCTTTGAAGTCAATGCACAGGCGCCAGGATTTGTCCTTCTTTGGTACCATCACCAAGTTTGCTAGCCAGTCCGGATGTTTTATATCTCTGATGAATCCGGCCTCCAAAAGTTTGGCTAGCTCCTCTCCCATTGCCTGTCTTTTGGGCTCAGAGAAATGCCGAAGGGCTTGTTTGACAGGTTTGAATCCTTTTAGGATATTTAAGCTGTGCTCAGCCATCCTGCGTGCGATTCCTGGCATGTCTGAAGGGTGCCAGGCAAAAATGTCCCAGTTCTCCCGTAGGAATTCTCGCAGTGCGACGTCTACATCGGGGTTTAATCGTGCCCCGATGGAAGCTGTTTTATTGGGGTCCGTTGGATGGACCTGGAATTTGACTATTTCATCCGCTGGTTTAAAGGAGGTGGACTTGGATCTTTTGTCGAGTATCACATCGTCCCTGTTTACCATGGAGCACAGCGTAGTCAGTTCCTCTGCCGCTAGGGCTTCCGACAGTGCCTCAAGGGCCAATGCGGCTGTCTTGTTTTCGGCGTGTAGTGCTATGTCCGGATCACTAGCGAGAGTGATGATTCCGTTCGGCCCGGGCATCTTGAGCTTCATGTACCCATAATGGGGTATTGCTTGGAAGATTGTAAAGGCTTCCCGCCCCAGCAGAGCATGGTATCCGCTACTGAACGGGGCCACCTGGAATGTGACCTCTTCGGATCTATAATTATTCGGCGTGCCGAACACCACATCTAGTGTGATTTTTCCTGCACAGCGCGCTTCCCGACTGGGGATTATTCCTCTAAAGTTTGTGCTGCTTCGCTCAATGCGGTTCTAGTCTATTTCCATTTTTTGAAGGGTTTCCTCATAAATGAGGTTCAATCCGCTGCCTCCGTCCATGAGTACCTTGGTGAGGTGAAAGCTGTCCACTATAGGACTGAGTACCAATGCGGCTGGTGCTCGAGCTGTTCGGAATTTAGGTTCATCACTGGCATTAATAGTAATAGCTATGGCACTCCATGGGTTTATTGGTGCTACTTGGTAGACTTCGGCGAGGCTGTGGCGTGTTCTTTTTCGCATATTATTTGATGCGAAAGTCTCGAAGACTATTAGGACTGTACTGGAGTCCCTGAGGTGGCTTTCTGCGGCCTCCGGAATTAGGAGATCTTCGCCCCTTTTGGCCACCTGCCAGAGTATCCAACATGCTCTAAGGCTGTGAGTTGGTGTGGCGTCCTCTGTACTATGAATTTTACAGGGTCCATTAAGCCATCCCTCCAGTACGGTTCCATGCCCTGTAGAGGGTTTTGGTTTTTTGGTTTTTAACCCGGGTGTTTGATGATGATGCACCCTTTTATTTCGGACGAGGTTTCTATTCAGGGCTGGATTGTCCCAAAATTTAGTTTCGGTTTTCCGGGCGCTTTCCATCGCACAGTATTTTTGTACTATGGACGCCAAGTCAGCGAAGCGTGTAAGATCACGACAACCTATGGCGTTGAGGATTCCCTTGTCCGTGCAATTATTGCAAAAGATTGACATTGCGTCTTCCTCGCGGCAGTCCTTTATCCTGTTCATAACCAGGAGGAACCTTGCCCAGTAATGATGTACTGTTTCTTCAGGCTTTTGCTTGATTTGGCATAGATTGCTTATGTTCGGGTGGGTGGGTGGAATTAAATCCGGGACTTCACCCAATCTAAGACTCGGAGGCCAAGGAGTTTCCGAACTCTGAAGTTTGGATTCCTGGATGTTGTCCAGTGAATATAGCCCGTTGCCTGATTCTAAGTTCAGGTCTTGAGTTACCTCCTCCCCTCCACGGGTATCCGGCTTGGAGGGATCGGGAATACGGACGTAGCTAGTCCTTAAGATAGGTGAAAAGTCGCCGCACTGTGCCTCTACCATGGCAACGTGATGGGTGACTTGGGGAGAATTAATTTCTCTTAGATTGGGTTTAAGCCCAACCTATTCATAATCCGTAGTGACACCCAAGGCGGCGATGCGATCCAAGAGCTCGTTTACGGAGGAGAGCTCCATTGGATCTAACTGCTCGACGAGCTCCGAGCTGACGTGAAGATTGCTTTTGATGACCCGAGAGGTCACCGTCGGCGCAACGACCGAATAGGCGGTCATGAGAAAATCGCCTAGCCGGAGAGTTTGGCCGACAGCCAAAGCTCCCTTAGTAACGGTGCCGTCTTTAAATACGGGAAGAGGCATCCTTCCTGATTGCGACAGCACAGAGGAACTCTCAATGAAAACACCAATGTCGGTGTCAAAACCGGCGGATCTCGGATAGGGGGTCCCGAACTGTGCGTCTAGGCGGATGGTAACAGGAGACAAGGGACACAATGTTTTACCCAGGTTTGGGCCCTCTTGATGGAGGTAAAACCCTACATCTTGCTCGATTAATATGGATGATATGGGCAGTACAAGAGTAGATCTACCATGAGATCAAGGAGGCTAAACCCTAGAAGCTATCTTATGGTATGATTCTTGTATGATGATGTTGTTCTATGGACTAAAACCCTCCGGTTTATATAGACACCGGAGAGGGTTAGGGGTACACAAAGTCGGTTACAATGGTAGGAGATCTTGAATATCTGCATCGCCAAGCTTGCCTTCCACGCCAAGCAAAGTCCCATCCAGACACAGGACGAAGTCTTCAATCTTGTATCTTCATAGTCCTGGAGTCCGGCTGAAGGTACAGTCCGGTTACCCGAACACCTCCCAATCCAGGACTCCCTCATCAACCTTGAGCAACAACATGAGTTCTTAAAGTCAATCAATGATGATCTTCGCAAGAAAAGTTCTTCTTACATTGCCAAGCGTTTACTCTTATCCACTTACATGCCTCAAGTCAAGTCTAGTAACAAGAACAAGAAAGATTCTTCCTCTAGTAGTAACAATAATCATGCTAAATCCACTATTGTTGCTTCTAGTAGTTCTCTTGATTCCACTAATGATTCTTTTAGCCAAGTTACACTTGAGCAAGAAAATAGCTTATTGAAGGGAATCATAGAGAAAGGTGTTTACAAGAGCCTTGCCGGGAGTAAGCAATTCGAGGAAATTGTATGAAAGCAAGGAAGGCACCGGAAGAATCAATGTATTGGTTTTGAACGAAAGTTCAATGCCAATGGAGTTGAGTGGGAAGAAGATCAATACCCCAAGACGAAGTTTGTTCCTCAACAAGAGAAGTATGATCCTACTTCTTTCAAAGGGACACAATCTCAAGATGATCTTCCACCACAAGACCACAAGCAAAAAGGCAAGGACAAGCTTCAAGAGGAAATTGATGCATTTGAAGAAGCTCCTAAGGCCTTGGTCAAGTGGGTTCCCAAGACTACATCAAGTTCCACTTCATCGAGTACAACTATAACTCCGAGAATTCCCATCAAGATGGTGTGGATCCCGAAGAAGAAGAACTAGAGAGTTCTTGAGGGTGACTCCGCCAACATACTTCACTCTTATCATTTTGGCAAGAACGAGTGCAATCAACTTCCACATCTTGCACTAGTTCAAGGAGTCACAAACCCTCTTGTTGGTAAGACAAGGGACAAGGTAACCTAAAGCTTTCATAGACATCATCTTGTGTGTGCATCACTCTATGTCTATGGATATCCTTGTTTGTTCCTTGTGGGACTAACCCGTGTAGGTATTGAAAGTGCAACTCACTCCAAAGGATAGCTCCAAATGATCTACATCAACATTGAGCATCGACATCTTCAACATCTACATGAAGTCATCATCGACAAACCCCAAGGTTAGTTCATCCCACTTAGGGGGGATCTCACATCTAGGGGCAGCTTTACTCTAACAATTGAGTTAAAGCAACTCTAATGGTGTGAACACAACAACGCTTTATGTAAAAGTGGTAACCCCACTTGTGCTTAAACGATGAGTATGACCTATGATCAAATGTTCTCATTTGACTCCTAAGTCAATATACTCATATATAGATGACCTAGTCATCGCCAATTGCTTGATAGATGCTAGAATTGTTTGTGCATGCTTTGCCACATATTTCATTTATCATTTTATTGTGTGAGCATCTTGGTTGCATAATTTACTCATTCGAGGACATCCACTTGTTTTTTTGATTGATTGGTTTCCTTTTCTTTTGGCCAAGTGGATGGACAAGAATGCCAAAGAACCTTCTCTAGCTATCTATGCGTTTCTTGTCTCAAACTCTATTCATGCTACATCACAAAATTTGATCAAGTCAGATTCGAACCACTCTGTGTGAGGAGCACTCGGAGTCCCCGATTCGTCATAGACTTAAACTTCCAAAACTTCTTTGTGCATTTCGGTCTGACCGATTCATCCATTTCGGTCATACCGATATCACTAAGTCGATCTAGGTTTTCAATCTCGGTGCAACCGATTTGAAATTTCCGGTCACACCGAGTTGCAGCAACTGCTTGCAGTTATGCATCTCGGTGCCACCGAGTTGTTCCACTCGATCACACCGACAAGGTCGGGCTATATATACCCACGGGAAATTTTTTGGAAATTTTCTCCGAAATCTTTCGCCCGCGCTTAGCCCGCTCTACCTCCAGGGTCTCCGAATCGTCCTCCTCGTCGCCAGTTGCCTCCTCCCGCTGGTCTCCGCCGCCGTCAACGGGATCATCCCCGCCGTTGCCGCCGTAGCAAGTTCATCGCCGAACTAGGGTATGGACGTGAACTTTGTGCTGTTCTAACTCCGATTCCCCAGCACATTGCTTTGCCATGAATCTTGCCACGATTGAAACCATTCTATCCATCGAAAACACTCCGTAGTTTAGTCGTGAATTGAAAATTTAGGGTTAGATTTCCGCTGAAACCATCTCGGACCGACCGAGTTGATGAAATCGGTTCCACCAATTTGGCTCAGGCCATTGCACATGTGATTCTTGGACTGACCGAGAATTGCAAACCGGTGTGACCGAGTTCAGCACTTTGTGAAACCCTAGCAGTCTCGGTGCCACCGAACAGTGACTCGGTCTGACCGAGTTCACTAGTTTAGGTTCCAAAAGCTGCTTCGGTATCACAGAGTTTGCAAATCGGTAGATCCGAAATGCTCTATGTGGAAAACTAAAACTAAGTTTTTAATTCATTCTTTTGCAAAAACCTTTGTATTTTGTGATGCTCATCCACTCTACCTCCTCTATAATCTATTCACAAGGTCAGCTGTCAGAGATTGCATTATGTCTGATCAAAGTGACAGTCAGAACAAGTCAGAGGAGCAGGTTCACTTGAGTGAGGGCACTAGTCCCTCTAGCAGCTCATATGATGGCAGCAGGAGCACACCAAGCAATCTGCCAAAGGCTGCCACCAGGGCCAGCAAGAAAAGAACCTCAGAGTCAGAGGATGAGGACTATGTGGCTGAGGAAGAAGAAGCCACTTCCAAGAAGAAAGTGGTTAAAAAGGAATATAGCACTGCTGCTGCAACTATGCCAGGTCTGAAGACCAAGAGGCCAGCAGGAAGATAGCCAATGTCTAAGGCCAGAGCATCCACTCAAGAGACTTTGGGATCTTAACCCAAAGAGGGTGCTGCAGAAGAGAAGAAGAGGAAAGAGAGGGTCAAGAAGACCACTGCCAGAGTGCTTGGGAGATCCTCAATCATGAGAGACTCTGAAGAGGAAGAGGAAGAAGATGCTGCACCAGCACCTAAGGCACATAAACTTATGGGAGATGCCATAAGATCCAAGGTTGCTCAATCTAAGCCCAAAGGAATTTCTAAGCCAGCTGCTCCAAAACCCAAAACTGCACCAAAGAGGAGTACCAAGAACATTCCAGCTGCTGAGAAAAACAAGGCGCCAGTGCCTGAAACTGTTGCTGAAGAAGAAGATGATGACACACATGTTTTGAGGAAATTAAAGCCAAAAATTCCAGATCATAATGATGCTCATCCTGTAGCAGAAAACATGAAGATCAGGAAGGACTCAGGATTGAGGATATGGAGAGAGTCAGATCCGTATGCCACCAGAAGGAGAACTGCTGTGGACTACAGGTTCCATGCCAAAGAACGACATGATTTTTATGAGACAGTGTTGCTTGACAAGAAACCAATAGTATGTGACATGGGATGGGTCAACTGGGAGTACATCAAGGAGAATGAAAAACATTATCCAGGAGTATATGACAGTTTCAAGGCTTGTGGAGTTGATGAGTTTGTGGCTCAGAAGCTCACAAAGTGGAATGATGAGCTTATCATGCAGTTCTACTCACAGCTCACTTCTACCCAGATGGCAAGATAGTCTAGATGTCTGAAGGAACTAGATACCAGTCAACAGTAGCAGAATGGGGTCAATTGATTAATGCCCCTGAGGAGAATGAAGATGACTTGGATGTCTATGCCAAGAAGAAGAAGGATCACAACTCCATGGCTAGCATGTACAACGAGATTCCTGATGCAGATCTTGAGACTCACCAATTTGGATCAGTGAAACACTTGCTGTCAGGACTGCCTACTATCAATTGGATTCTCAGGCACACTCTTCTTCCCAAGTCTGGTGATCACAGAATGATTAGAGGCCACTCCATCAATCTGCTACATATATTTGATGTGCCACAAAAGTTCAAGGTCATGAGTCTTATAGTTGAAACTATCAAGAGGACAGCTGCTGACCAAAAGAGAAGCTATGGGTATGCACCACAGATCCAGGAGTTGATTAACTCCAAGATGGGCACTGACACATACTTGTTGGACAAGGAGCACATGCCTATCTATCCAGACATTGAGGACAACCAAGTGGTCATGAATGAGGATGAACCGTCTTTTGTGCACGTTCAAGCAAAGAGGGAGAAGGCAAAGGCTGAGAAAGCTGCAAAGATGCCAACCATGGAAGAGGCATCTCAGTATCTTCTGAAGAGCAAGCAAGATCAGCTTGGCTACTTGATTACATCCACTCTAAGGATTGAGAAAGGGATGGCCACCCTGACTCAAAACCAGGAGAGCTTGGAAAGGATCATAGAGCAGACATTCTATGACATGGATGTGAAGGTAACTGAGATCCAGTCTGTTGTGGAGCAACTTCCACTACAAGAAAGTCGTTAATCTGTGACAGTCAGTGTCCGTCACAGACATGGCAAAAACCGTCAAGGATAGCCGGGCGTGACGGTCCAAAAATCCTTCATGTATATCGCGTCATAATTTGCCCACCAGCCCATCCATGATGGAATTTTGTTTCCATCATGAATTATGACGGTCTATCACCGTCACCGATCTGACCCCCAGCCCGCCCAAGGCCCGGTCCTTTGTGACGGACTATTCCGTCACAGATTTACATGACGTGTAGAAAGACAAGTCCCATGTGGCATCTCCCGCGATCTGACGTGGTGTCAGCGTGGAGCTGATGTGGCGCTAGCGTGGAGCTGATGTGGCGCCAGCGTGGAGCTGACGTGCACAGTGTAAGCCGATGGCATTCAGCCCAGTGTAGTCTGGCCCATTTATTTTGTACAGCCAGGCCTATTGGCCCATTTTACCGCAGTTGGTTGTTGGCCCGTTTGTTTTGGTCCATAATAATTCACACTCTCGTTGGCCCATTTCCACGTGTTGAATATGCACATCAGCTCATTAAAATTATGCGGCACTTGTGTTTTTTAGCTAGAAAGTGTGTTTCGAGGCCCACTTTATTCAGCCAATTAGTGTTTACTCTACCCAACCCAGCCCTTCTTTGTTTCTACACAAAATGGGTTTCCATCACAAAATGGGCCCATTAGTGCTTACATCTCCAGATCCATCACAAATACATAAAAGAAGAACAACATCACAAAGAACAGTAACATTGAGCTTACATCTCCAAATCCACCAACAATGGAGCAGCAAAATGCAACCAGTTTGCATCCAACAGTGTGCAGTTTGCACAAAAAAATCATAAAAAAATAAGAAGGTAGGTTCTAGCAGTACATCACATTCAGATAGCTTCCATTCATCAAGTAGAGATGATGGCTAATCTTGGACAAACAACTTACCCTTGAGCTGATCTTGCTTGCAACTGACTTAGCAAAAAGTCCAGTTTTGCATCCATCTCAGCTTGCTTCTTCCTGTTGTCCTCATCTCTCTTCCTGTGCTCCTCGTCTTGCCTGGTCCTTGCTTCTTCGGACTCCTTCAACTACTTGGTCAAGGTGTCAACAAGTGCCCGAAGCTCGACATTGCCCCTCTTTGCCAATTCTTCTTGACAGTTGATATCGGTAGATCTCGCATGGACATGCTGGATCCCCACATGCTGAAGAAACCTTGGCTTCTTAGTGGGCTTAGCAAGCACTTCAGCTATAGCCTCGGTCATGGAGTTCGATTCATGTCCATCTTCTTGTAACACCCTCAATGCGACTATAGCTCCCACGTGTCGAGGCACGACTTAGAGACATAATCGCATTGAAGGCATATGTCGCAGGTTAGGCAATCTTCACAACATCCCATGTAATATAGATAATAAAAGGGGAGATAACATAGTTGGCTTAGACTTGCCACATCAATCAAGTACATAAATAACATTACATCATCCAAACACTCATGGCCCGACTACGGCGCCAAAATAAAAGATAACCCAACATGCGACACGGTCCCAATCACCCCCAACTGGGCACCACTACTGATCATCAGGAAAAGAAACATAGTATCGTTGAGAGTCCTCGTCGAACTCCCACTTGAGCTCAAGCGCGTCTCCTGGAGTGGAATCATCAGGCCCTGCATCTGGTGTAATAGTAATCTGTGAGCCACAGGGACTCAGCAATCTCGCACCCTCACGATCAAGACTATTTAAGCTTATAGGTAAGGCAAGGTAAAAGTATATGTGGAGCTGCAACAAGCGACTAGCAAATATGGTGGCTAACTTATTCGCAAGAGAGAGCGAGAAGAGGAGGCAAAGCGCGAGCGAGAAACTAGAGAACAACCTACGCAAACATTACTCCAACACCGTGTCCACTTCCTGGACTCTGCCGAGAAGAGGCCATCACGGTAACACACTCAGTTGATTCATTTTAATTAAGTTAAGGTTCAAGTTATCTACAACCAGACATTAACAAATTCCCATCTGTCCATAACCGCAGGCACGACTTTCGAAAGTTCAAATCCCTACAGGGGAGTCCCAACTTAGCCCATGACAAGCTCTCACGGTCAATGAAGGAATAGACCTCCTCCCAAGACGTTCCGATCAGACTCGGTATCTCGGTTCTTCAAGACACTTTGACAGGTTAAAACAAGACCAGCAACACCGCGCGAATGTGCCGACAAATCCCGATAGGAGCTGCACATATCTCTTTCTCAGGGCACACTCGGATTAACACTACGTACAACTAGAACCAACCCTTGAGTTGCCTCGAGGTGGCGCTGCAAGTGGCTCTATTTGGACCAACACTCAGAGGAGCACTGGCCCGGGGGGGGGGGTTAAAATAAGATGACCCTCGGGCTCCGGAAACCCAAGGAAAAAAGTGGCTAGGTGGCAAATGGTAAAACCAAGGTTGGGCATTGCTGGAAAAGCTTTAATCAAGGCGAACTATCAAGGTGTTGCCATTATAACCCAACCGCGTAAGGAACGCAAAATCCGGGAACATAACACCAATATGACGGAAACTAGGACGGCAAGAGTGGAACAAAACACTAGGCGAGAGGCCGAGCCTTCCACCCTTTACCAAGTATATAGATGCATTAAGATAACAAGATAATATAATGATATCACAACAAGTAAATAAAAGATCCAACAAGGAACGGGCTCCAATCTTCACCTGCAACTAGCAACGCTATAAGAGGGACTGAGCAAAGCGGTAACATAGCCAATCAACGGTTTGCTAGGATAAGGTGGGTTAGAGGTTTGACATGGCAATATGGGAGTCTTGAAAGCAAGTGGTAGGCATCGTAGCATTGGCATAGCAAAAGAGCGAGCAATCTAGCATAGCAAAGATAGTAGTGATTTCGAGGGTATGATCATCTTGCCTGCACAGTTGTTAGAGTTGACTGGATCCTCGAAAGCAAACTCAACGGGCTCCTTGTTAGCGAACTCGTCTCCCAGCTCTACCCAAACAAGACAAACAAACAACAAGGACACAATCAACCACGTGCAAAGATCAAACAATATGATGCAAAGATGATATGCTATGCGGGATGCGATGCGGGATGCATATGCAAGATGTGACAAGGAATGCATGAAACTGGCCTCAACATGGAAATCCAAGTGTTTCACTGGAAAGATGAGATGAAATCTCTTGAAAACGATACAAAGAACGTCGCAATCGGAGTTACGGTTTGGAAATGGCAAGCAAATCAAATATGACACCGGTCGCGGTTTACAGCAAGTAGCCATCTAAATGCAATGAGATGAACATGCTACAGCACCCAAACATAACAACAAAATACATGGAAGGGATGCATTCAAGATGCTTAACAAAAGTCTAGCACTGAGCTACGGCCAATTCATCCATTAACAGGTTCAAACAAGCATGGCAAAAATGCATATGGCAAACAGATCTCAGACTTAGTGAAATTAACACTTGTCTGGAATTTCAGATCAGGTAGCCCTCTTCGGAGCAACAAAACTAAATGCTACAGGACCTGAACATGGAAAAGTAAAGCATGGCATGGAGCTACTCAAAGATCTTAACAAAAGTCCCTTAGTGACCTTGAGCCAAAAGGGATCAGAAAATACAATTGCAAGCATGTGAACATAGCAAAAACATAACCAGATCATAGACTTAGTGAAAACTGGAGCATGCTGAAACATAACTCAAGTAGGCATGTTTACGAGCTCGATGCACTCACTACGGTGCAAGTCATGACCAACTAAGCATACATCTATCAAGAACACACAAAATGCAAGCTAGACATGGCAACAACAATAGCATAGCATGCACGGATCAACTACAACATCATCGGCAAAATTGCAAACAAGTTGACAATCTGCCCAGATTCACAAAGTAGCAAAAGTAGAGCTCGATTGGCTCAAGCTAGGGTGCTCCATAATTGCAAACAAAGACATGGATGGATAGATCACTACAAGATTAACAAAACATCCTTACTGATCATCCTCAAAAGAGGCACGGATCACTAGGAAACAACATGAACATATGGCCTTATGACATAAACAGCTCAAGGACTTAGTAGAATTGCTAAGACCCTGAAAATAGAATTACCAAGTGCACCACTTTGCAAGATTGTGCTAGACAGCACACACTTCACAAAAATACATGGGTTGCACCTCTGGAAAGATGACAAAACCCTTAACAAAACATATGTAGAACATCAGGGCATATCATGCACACATTAATCATGGCAAAAATGACAAAAACCTAAATGGAGTAGCAGATCTGACAATTATCTCAAGTAGCCCTCTTCTAACAGCATTTCGGGCAACAATATGAACTCAAATGAAAATGATACAATGCAATGAAATGATGTACTCTCTGAGATGAACATTTTGATATGCTATATGCCAAAAACGGAGTTATGGATGCGGAGATACAAGGCTATGAACAGGAGCACTTGGGCTAGGAAAAACCGGGGACTTGGTGAAAAAAAAAACCTCTCAGATATAGGGTTTTCACAGAATCCGAGGCGCGGTCGGAGCACTGTTCACCGGCGGGGAGGGAGCTCGCCGGAGTCGGCGTGACGGTGGGGAGGCGGCGGGGCGAGGCCGGTGGCCGGAGCCGGCGTTGACGGCGGGGAGGCGGCGGTGGCAGGCTTCGGTGGAGGCGGCGGGGTCGCCGGGCGCCGAGCTCACCGGCGCGGTGAAGCTAGGCGGCGGCCGGAGTGGGCGGCGGTGGCCGGCGCGTGGTGGAGGCGGCGGCGTCGCGGGCGCGGTCGGGCGGCGCGGAGGGAGGATGGCGGCGGCCGAGGCTTCTGGCCGCGGGGGCCGGCGTTGGGCCGCACGGGCCTCGGCGGCGGTGGGTTTGGCGGTGGTGACGTGGCAGGCGGCTAGTGGCTGGCGGCGGTGTGTCCGGCGCGGTGCGGACAATGTCCGGCCGCCAGGAGACGATTTTTAGGGTTTTCGGGGGGGAAGGAGAAGGAGATTTTCGGGGGATCTTTATATAGGCATAGGAGGAGCTAGGAGAGTCCAAATGAGGTGTGGTTTTCGGCCACGCGATCGTGATCGAACGATCTAGATGATGGAGAAGGCTTAGGTGGGTTTTGGGCCAAATTGGAGGGGTGTTGGGCTGCAACACACACGAGGCCTTCTCGGTCCCTCGGTTAACCGTTGGAGTATCAAACGAAGTCCAAATGATACGAAACTTGACAGGCGGTCTACCGGTAGTAAACCAAGGCCGCTTGGCAAGTCTCGATCCAATACGGAAATGCTTAATCCCCACACACGAAAGAAAGCTAGAAATGACCACCGGAGGAGAACGAAGCACCGGAATGCAAAACGGACAACGGGGAAAATGCTCGAATGCATGAAATGAACACGTATGCAAATGCAATACACATGATGACATGATATGAGATGCATGACAACGATAACAACACACGGAGACAAAAACCCGAACCCGAGAAAATAAATTAACTTAACGCCGGAAACGGCAAGAGTTGGAGTACAAATTGGGAAAGTTACATCCGGGGTGTTACACTTCTGTAGGCAGAGAGGCCTTGTTTTCCATCTCGGTCTAGCAATGCAAGCAACAAACATGGTTATAAGACGGCTTAAGCACAAGTAGAGAAGACAACATCAGCAAGCTTAGATGCATCGTCTTTGTAAGGAAAGCTATCATGCATCCTTTACAACTAGACACTTGTGATAACAGTCATATTAATATATATTTTCTGTGCGGAGGTGATTCAAATTATTCATATATACTATCATCTACAACAAAGTGGACTATTTCCTGATTTAACTAGAAGTGAGTAATGTTTAAATCAAATTATTTCGGGGGGCCAGTCTATAATATATATATATATACACACACACTAAAAATATAAAACACTGAGGATGGCCAAAAACTACAATATATAAAGCCAAATAATAGATTAATAAAAAATTCTGTAATTTTAGGTGGCTGATTGGTCACATGTCAAAGTGATTATGCGCTTTTATTAAAGTCATTTCATCTAGCCATATACTAAATCAAAACTGATGTTTTTCAATCGCTTCAAAACTTATCAGTTGTATGAAAATAAAAAAGGGTACAATCATATAGGACATGCTATTACAAGATAGTTAAGTGAACATGTTAACATGTTCAATTAAGATACACTGACATTTGATTATCAGTTTCAATCTGGTGGAGTAACTCAAACAATATTAGTTCTAGTAAGAAAAAAGGGCAAGACAACCACTGATGCATTTGCCAGAGTGCCTAGAGCTTAGAGGTCAGCTGCAGTGCCAGTAACAGATACCAGATCCACTTCATCTGCACCAGCTATAGCTTCAGTGCCACCAGCTCCAGCACCTACTCCATCAGCTCCGTCACATCGACTAAAGCCTTCGTTCTTGGAGTTATCCGGACACCACCACCTAAAGACCAAGCCTGAGAGACGTTTTAGTGCTATGCATTTTCTAGGAACTTTTTGGTAACTTATTACCAAAGGGGGAGAAAAATGTATAGATCATAGGCTTCGAGAAAGAGTGTTGCTTTTTTATTCTCTCCTGCTTTGGTGGTTGAACTTTATTTGCTTGTTTGACATACTTTCTATCTGTGTGATACTTGGATGATCATGTGTGTTTGATCATATGCTACATTAATGCTTGTTGGATGACATTATCATTTTATCCCTATATGATCATTCACTTTGCTTGGTGATGAGTGCATGTATTTAATTATTATCATTTTGAGCGCACCACCAAGATGTATGTGACATGGAAGAGTAACCCATGAGCCTAGTTTCTATGCATTTGCAGTCCAAAGCAAATCATAAACTATGCACAAATTTAGGGGGAGCTCTTTCTTTCCACATACTTCTCAAAGCGACAATGTTTTTCACTCTTATTATCATTCGTCGAAGCTTTGATCTATATGTTGTCATCAATTACCAAAAAGGGGGAGATTGAAAGTGCAACTATCCCTGGGTGGTTTTGGTAATTCCTAACAACATATAGCTCATTGAGCTAATGCTATTCCAAGATTAATATTTCAGGAAAAGCTCAATGAATGGCATGGCATGGATGAGGAAAGTGGACCCCTCAAAATACTAAGGACAAAAAGATTGGCTCAAGATCAAAGCTCAAGACTCTACATTTTATATTATAGTGATCCAAGATCACATTGAGTCTATAGGAAAAGCCAATACTATCAAGGAGGGATGAGGTGTTGCTTGATGAGGTTCTTGCTTCATAGTGCTTAGTGATATGCTCCAAAACCCTCAACTACCTTCCCACATCCACATATGACCTAAACCAAAAGTCAAACTCGGCCCCACCGATTCTTTCTATTCGGTGCCACCGAGTTCAGATGTCATAGCCACTGCCACAAACCCTAGGCAAACCGGTCTCACCGATAGGGATCTCGGTCACACCGAGATGGGGTTGTAATCTCTCTGTATCCCTTCGTAACGTTTCGGTCCTACCGAGATGAGCGATCGGTCCCACCGAGATTGCAATGTAAACTCTCTGTTTCCCTTTTGTAACATTTCGGTCCCACCGAAATGAGCAAATCGATCCCACCGAGTTTACCTGACCAACTCTCTGGTTAGCTTATTACCAAAATCGGTCCCATCGAGTTTGTGTAATCGGTCACACCGAGATTATGTTATGCCCTAACCATATCGGTCCTACCGAGTTGCATCTCAGTCCCACCGAAAATCCTAACGGTCACTAGGTTTGCTAAATCGGTCCGACCGAGTTTCTCAATTCGGTCTCACCGAGATTGGTAAATTGTGTGTAACAATTAGTTTTTGTGTGGAGGCTATATATACCCCTCCACCCACTCTTCATTTGTGGAGAGAGCCATCAGAACATACCTACACTTCCATTACACATTTTCTGAGAGAGAACCACCTACTCATGTGTTGAGGCCAAGATATTCCATTCCCACCATATGAATCTTGATCTCTAGCCTTCCCCAAGTTGCTTTCCACTCAAATCTTCTTTCCACCAAATCCATATCCTGTGAGAGAGAGTTGAGTGTTGGGGAGACTATCATTTGAAGAACAAGAGCAAGAGCAAGGAGTTCATCATCAACACACCATTTGTTACTTCTTGGAGAGTGGTGTCTCCTAGATTGGCTAGGTGTCACTTGGGAGCCTCCGACAAGATTGTGGAGTTGAACCAAGGAGTTTGTAAGGGCAAGGAGATCACCTACTTCATGAAGATCTACCACTAGTGAGGCAAGTCGTTCGTGGGCGATGGCCATGATGCGATAGACAAGGTTGCTTCTTCGTGGACCCTTCGTGGGTGGAGCCCTCCGTGGACTCGCGCAACCGTTACCCTTCGTGGGTTGAAGTCTCCATCAACGTGGATGTACGATAGCACCACCTATCGGAACCACGACAAAAACATTCATTTCTCCAATTGCGTTTGAATTCTCCAAACACTTCCCTTTACATTCTTGCAAGTTGCATGCTTTTACTTTCCGCTGCTCATAGACTCTTTGCATGCTTGCTTGAATTGTGTTAAGATTGCTTGACTTGTGCTAATATAGCTAAAATCTGCCAAAGACTAAAATTGGGAAATGATAGATTTTTATTTGGTCAAGTAGTCTAATCCCCCACTCTACACATACTTCCGATCCTACATCCTCACCGACCAGCGAGCCTACGAAGGAACTACTGACTCCCAGTGGGGAGCATCATGGAATTGGCGATGGAGAAGGATTGGTGATGATGAAGATCAAAGATCCCCCTCTCCGGAGCCCCAAACGGACTCCAGATCTGGCCTCCCGATGAATAACAGGAGGTGACGGCAGCTCCGTCTCGTGAAACACAATAATTCTTCCTCCTTGATTTTTTTCCAGAAAAATAGGATTTTATAGCGTCGGTTTCAGGGTCTGCATGGCCACCAAGTGGGGACAACCCACCTGGGCGTGCATGGAGGGGGGTGCGCCCTGGTGGGTTGTGCCCACCCAGGTGCCCCCCCTCCGGTGGTTCTTGGCTCCAGAAATTCTCATATATTTTATAAAAAATCCTCTCAAAGTTTCTTCCATTCTGAGAACTTTTATTTTTTGCACAAAAAACAACACCATGGTAGTTCTGCTGAAAATAGCGTCAGTCCGGGTTAGTTTCATTCAAATCATGCAAATTAGAGTACAAAACAAGAGGAAAAGTGTTAGGAACAGTAGATACGACTGAGACATGTCAACTCCCCCAAGCTTAAACCTTTGCTTTACCTCAAGCAATTCAGTTGATAACCTGAAAGTGAGAAAGGAAAACTTTTACGAACTCTTTTGCTCTTGTTTGCATAAATAAGCTTAAACAGCACCCAGGTTTTCAGCCAATATTATAACTAACCATGTCGACAATAACACTTAAAAATTATATTAACTCATATCAATGACATAATTAGCTAGCGAGCAATAATAAGTTATCTCAAACAGCAACACGTTATCAAAACAACCATGATATAATATGACAATAGTGGTATCTCGGTAGCGCTTTCTGAGACCGCAAAACATAAATGCAGAGCACCTCCAAAGTTCAAGCATCGACTAAACATTGTAATTCATGGTAGAAAAGATCTAGTCATGATGCACCCAACATTAGCTACACACAATGCATTAGCATGACAGGAATGCTCTCAGGTTCTGGCGCTTATTTTAGAAGGTGATGACACAACATAATAGTAAATAGATAGTCCCTTCGCAGAGGGAAGCAGTGATTTGCAGAGGTGCCAGAGCTCATGTTTTTTAAAACAGAGGTAAATGAAATTTTGAGAAATGCACCCTTCTTGTTTACTTCGCGACCATCAGTTATCTATATCTTCCATGTTAAACACTTTAGTGCCAGTTCCCAAGCGATAAAGTAAAGGTTATGACTCCGTAGGAGTTCTCTATTTGATTATTTATAAGCTTTTTCTGTTTGCAGTTTGGGACTGGGAATCCCTATTACCACCATTTTCTCGTGCAATGGCGAGTGAATAAACACTCATCCCGAGAATAACCCGCTTAGCATGGAAGATACCGAGTCCCTCCTGTCGCTCCATGGATGATCCAGGTACACAAAAGGATATTTATTTGAAGTTTTTAGAGATGTCACATGCAAATTTACTTAGGACGGTAGGGTAATACCGCATATAGGTAGGTATGGTAGACTCGAGAGCAACAATGGTCATGAACATGCATTATGCATAAGTAACATTGGACACTAGCATGAGTAGGATACGAGCACTATGAACATAAATATCATAAAGGCTATGTTGGTTTTGACTCAACTACATGCATGAACATGTGCCAAGTCAAGCCACTCGAATATTCAGAGGAGGATATCATATCATCATACTACATCACCATCATTTTAACGCAATGTTGACATCCAAGATAAATCATTATCCACTCCTAGCTACTTATGCATGGCATGAGAAACTATAATCTCTAATTTTCATTGCAAACATGTTTAATCATAATGGGCTAAATCATGGATACTAGGTTAAACATATTTACAAAAACAGCGCAAGTTGAGTTCATACGCATTTCTCTCTGCCACAGACAGTTCATCAAATATCGTCATTATTTCCTTTCACTTGCCCGACCGAACAATATGAAAATAATAATAGTACAAGTGTGCCATGGACTAAGCTGGATCTGCAAACATTTTACTCCACAGGAGAAGACAAGGTAAAATGGGCTCTTCGTTAGATCAACAATAGTGCATATGAGAGCCACTCAACATTTTCATCGTGGTCTTCTCCTCGGTACGACTCAATAAGAACAAAAGAAATTCAGAGAAACACACTGAAATATTTTTGGAGTTTTTTGGTTTTCTTGAACAAGCTAATAAAAGGGAAAAGCAAAAACGAGAAAAACTATTTATACGGGAAAGCTCCCAACAAGCAAAAGAAGAACAAGGAAATCTTTTGGGGTTTTCTTTTTAGTGCTACATCTAACTACTCTAGAAAGAAAAATAAAAAAGAAGCAGGAAATATTTTTGGATTTTCTCAAAGTTTTTCAAACACACAAGAACAAAGCGAGAAAATAAATTTAACATGGATAATACAATGAAAAAGTGTGTACACCGACAAATGAAATGTGTGAGCATGAATGTAATGTCGGTGGAAATACGTACTCCCCCAAGCTTAGGCTCTTGGCCTAACTTGGTAATCAATCTGTAGCCTGTATAGTAATCAGGGTGGTAGCTCACGGAGGCTCTCGGTGCAGATGCCTCAGCCTGCCGTGTGGCTGGAACCGCCGAGTTGTGAGCTCGGGCATCGCGCTCAAGAACAAACCATCTTCCCCTGTTTTGGTAATCAAAGAGAGCAGGAGCAGGCAAATATGTGTGCACAACGGAATCTTGATTAAACAACAATTTATGGGTGAAATTATGGGGTTCACCTTTAAGGATCTTATGGCATTTCATAGCATCAAAGTCTAAATACCGCGTGAGTAAAATAGGGTCATAGGGTAAAGGTGCAACACCCAGCTCTCTTGCTAAGCGTGTGGCATAAATTCCACCATAAAAATAACCACTATTAGCGTTGTGTTGCAATATGCATGCAACAATCGCTCCAAGATTATAACTTCTATCACTGGTGAGAGCGGTGCGTATGAGGCTCAAGTCTTGAGCACAAAGTGTAATACAATATTATTTGCCTACAATACATTTTCCATTGAATAATGCAAAGTACTGAATTGCGGGAAAATGAATGCTCTTTAATCTACCTTGCGTCACTCCCCTAGTCTCACTGTAGCAAAGACTAGTCAAGAACGCTTGAAACTCAGACCTTGGTGGTTCGTCTAGCGAACCCCGGGATGGGATTTTGCAATTTTGAGCAAATCTCTCTAGTGATATGGTAAAATGATTTTCATATAGTTTGAAATGACACCCTAGACTCACGGGGATGGAATTTAAATCCTTTGACAAATGAATCAGTGAGAGTGTGGTGTTGATTGCACTTATCTGAAATGTAGAGACCGAGATCGACATTGTGAACATATTTCTCAAATTCCTCCTTAATGCCCACACTCACCATATAATCATCGCATGGCAATAGGCATGTTTTGGTGGTGACATCTCGTATGGAACTTTCACTTGGTTCAACATAAGACAGACAAGCAGAGTTGTCACTAGAAGATGCCCTCGAGAATCTCCTCCTCGAAGAACTCCTTCCAAAAAGGTTTATCATATTCCGTACAATTTTCTGAAAAAAATTTGGGTGACAAAAATTTATCAACAAAACTTTACAAGATTGATCGCAACTACTCATAGGGATGCATAGAGGCCATAGCAAGCATTCAAACTACTTAAAACTCTAAGTATTCAACATGCAAGCTCATCTACAACAGCACCAAGAGTAGCTTATTATTCAAAATATAAACCACTAAAGCAAAAACTAATTGGACAAATAGAGGAGTCACATACCAAGCAACAATCCCTTGAAATAGTTTCGGAAATGGAGCTTCGAGCAAAGAGATCGTAATCCACGGGTTTGAGAGAAAGAACATGAGAGAGAGAGGGATCAAAGTTTATTTTTTCTGGAGGTAGGTGATGATGTCGTATGAAGAGATAAGTGAGAGGTGCCACATGGGGACCATAACCCACCGGGGCGCGCCTAGGGATACTGGCACGCCCAGGTGGGTTGTGCCCACCTGATGCACCTCCCTCTGATGTTATTTGCACAAAAAATTCATAAATATTCAGAAAAAAAATGTATTAAATTTTCAGAGCATTCTGAGAACTTCTATTTTTGGGTCATTTTTTATTCCATGGGAAACTCAGAAAATAGACAAAACATGGCATTTTATTTTATTTAACTAATAAAAAAACAAAACAAAAGGTAGGGACAGAAGGTAGTGCCTACTAAATTCCTCAACTCCATGCCTCTAAAAATGATCTATCAATAAGGTTGATCAAGTCTTATTAACAACCACTTTCGATTAGCATGAAACCGAAGAACCTTCGTAAGTCACTAAGTTACCTCAACGGGGATATGAATGTCCCCAACAATAAGCACTTCATATTTCTTTTTAATAGTATGTAGAGGTAGTTGAAAACTTCCACTAGTGATTGTCGGGGATTTTTCAATAACATTAGTACCATTCACTTAGAATTGTTTCTTTAGATAGTGCACTGTATGCTAATTACCGTTGATATGAAAGGTGACCTTGCTTTTATTGCAATCAATAACAGCCCCCTGCAGTATTCAAGAAGGGTCTACCAAGGATAATCGATATGTTGTCGTCCTCGGGCATCTCAAGTATAACAAAATCGGTCAAAATAGTAACATTAGCAACAACAACGGGCACATCCTCAAAAATACTAATATGTATGGCAGTAGATTTGTCAGCCATTTGCAAAGATATTTCAGTAGGTGTGATTTTATTCAAATCAAGTCTTTTATATAAAGAGCAAGGCATAACACTAACACCAACTCCCAAATCACATAAAGCAGTTTTCACATAATTTCTTTTGATGGAGCAAGGTATAGTTGGTATTCCCAGATCTCCAAGCTTCTTAGGTACTCCATCTTTAAAAGTATAATTAGCAAGCATGGTGGATATTTCATCTTTCGGTATTTTTCTCTTATTGGTGATGATGTCCTTCATATACTTTGCATAAGGAGGCATTTTTAAGATATCAGTCAAGCAAGTACGCAAAAAGATTGGCCTCAGCATCTCAACAAAGCGTTCAAATTCATCAACATCTTTATTTTTAGTTGACTTAGGTGGAAAGGGCATAGGTTTTTGAACCCATGGTTCTCTTTTCTTACCATGTGTTCTAGCAACAAAGTCTCTTTTATCATATCTTTCATTCTTGGGTTGTGGGTTATCAAGATCAACTGCAGGTTCTATCTAAACATCATTGTATGGTTATTTATTATTTGTTTGAGTGTTTTCATGAACCTCATCATTCTGTTTTTCATTATCAGAATGTGAGTGTTCACTACCAGGTTGAGTTTCAGCATCAGAGATAGAAACTTCATTATCATTATCAGGAGGTTTTTCTACTTCAGGTTCACTAGAGGCATGCAAAGTCCTATCATTTTTCTTCTTCTATTTCTTTTTAGAAGGACTACATGCATCAGTGTTAACTCTTTGAGAGTCTTGTTCAATTCTTTTTGAGTGTCCCTCTGGATAAAGTGGTTCCTGAGTCATTCTACCTCCTCTAGTCATTACTCTAACAGCATGATCATTGATATTATTATTTATTTCATCAAGCAATTCTCTTTGAGATTTAGCAACTTGTTCTAATTGAGTTTGAACCATAGAAGCATGCTTTCCCACACCTCTAACATCAGTTGAGATTCTAAATAACAAGTCACTCAAGCGAGCAATCATCATAATTGTATTTCAATTGTTTCATAACATTTGCATTGAAGTGATCTTGCTTTCTAATATGATTCTCAAACTCATAAAGGCATTGGCTAGGGTGCATTTTGTGAGGATTATCATTATCATTGAATTTCATTATAGAACTTACCTCTACCACCTTAGGTGATGGTGGTGTATCAAGCCCATGTATTTCTTCAATAGGAGGCAAAATTTTAACATCCTCAGCTTTAATACATTTTTCCTTCATAGATCTCTTTCCCTCTTACATATCTTCAGGACTGAGATATAAAATACCCCTCTTCTTCGGAGTGGGTTTAAGCGGTGGTTCAAGAAGAGTCCAATCACCATAATTTTTCAATATGTTATTCAATAATTCTTCAGCTTGCCCAATAGTTCGTTCCCTGAAAACACAACCAGCACAAGTATCTAGGAAATCCCTAGAAGCATTGGTTAGTCCATTGTAGACGATATCAAGTATTTCATTTTTCTTAAGAGGATGATCAAGCAAAGCATTAATCAATTGGAGAAGCCTCCCCCAAGCTTGTGGGAGACTCTCTTCTTCAATTTGCGCAAAGTTAAATATTTTCTGCAAGGCAGCTTGTTTCTTATGAGCAGGGAAATATTTTTCAAAGAAGTAATAAATCATATCCTGGGGACTACGCACACAACCATGAGCAAGAGTATTGTACCAAGCTTGAGCATCACCCTTTAATGAGAACGTAAGGAAATAATTTGAGGATATAATAATAGTGAATTTTCTCATCATGAGCAAAAAGAGTGGCTATGTCATTCAACTTAGTAAGATGTGCCACAACAATTTCAGTTTCATAACCATGAAAAGGATCAGATTCACTACTGCAGGTTGCTGCTAACGCGACACTACGATCAGAGACACTTCGACGAAACTGTCTGCGATGCCATAATCGCAAACAGTGGTGTAAAAAACCGTCAAAAAGGTGCAAAACATTTGCGATGGAGGATGCATCAAACACGGTTTAGATTTTAGTTGCGTGTGCGATACAGTGAATACGGTTCAGCTCAATTAACTATTTGCGATGAGGAGGAACAAAAGAAACGGGCAGCCAGATGAAGGTGTGTGTGATGTACAACATATGGTTCACTCGGATGAACTATTTTTGATTACGCAACACAAAAAAATGGGCAGTCAGATGAAGGTGTGTGCGATATACAACATATGGTTCACTCGGATGAACTGTTTGTGATTAGGCAACACAAAATAAATGGGCAGCCAGACGAAGGTGTGTGCGATATACGACATGTCATTCACTCAGATGAACTATTTGCGTTGAGACAATAAAACAGAAACGGTTCAATAAAAAAGATGTGTGTGATACGCGGCAAACATGTCTGTAATCAGATATGTGTGCGAATACCGATAATAACAGAAACGGTTCCCTAGTGTGGTCCCAGTTCATCTGATCATTATCTTCTTCTTTTGCTAGATCGATGTACCATCTATGCTAAGTTTCCAATAATTGATGGTGTCTATGAACACGCCACCGTTTCCCGCCATTTCCTCACCTGTTTCCCGCCACCCAGCGATATTGCGCATAGGCGGTGCGCGACGCATGGAGGTGACAAGCGCAGCCTGTAGCACATCCACTTTTTCCAAGCATGCCAACCCACCAAAGCGCTACCTATGCCATCAACCTCGTCGACAAGGAAAACGAGCAGGCGCCACGGCCCGTCGAGGCCGAGGCGCTCCCTAGCAACGCGATGGACGACGCCATGATGTGCGTCATCGCCAGGGTTGAGCAGACCTTTGGCGCATGGCGCTTGAGCACCGTGGATCAGGATAGGCATGTTAGCGCCGACAGGTTGATGATCGATGGCGCGCCCAAAGGGCAAGCTAGGCGCGTTCGCGCCGATAGGCTGCGGCTTGCCGCATGGCGAGACCGTTGGAGCGCCACAGAGTGAGAGGCGCAGCGTGCCGCACAGCAAGAGCGGATCCATCGACGCTTGCCTACTATCAACACGATGTCGCAGCTGGGTACACATCCGGTCAGTACCCCCATTCCTCGACAGGAGTGGGCAGAGGCCCTCAGCGTCGTACTTGCACCAGAGGCCGGTCGCGCTGTACTTGCACCGGACGCCCGTCGTGCCATTCGCATGGGTGCCGCCGTTCGCCTTGTCCGTGGCCACTGGATGCCAACGCGCTGGTTCGTAGGCTCGACCGCCTCCTTGGCCCAGGTGTCCACCTGGGCGCAGTAGAGGAACATGGCCGTCGCATCCTCGAGCTGGTGATCTCCGATGAAATAGCCAACTTGGAGCTCGAGATCGCCCTCCAGATGTACTGCGAGCATGTCGACCGCTTGGATGAACACCGGCACAAGTTCAGGCAGAGCCAAGAGCTACCGTAGGCAAGGGCTGCTGGTCATGGTCTCATGGACGTGTTTTATTTTGAAAAGTCATTTTGACGTGGATAGCTATGTATTCACAGCAGTCATTGTATGGCTTTGTTTATTGCTCTGTTTCAATGTGTGTACTCTGTTTTCCATTCTTATATGTTCTGTTTCAATGTGTGTATATACGCTTTCCATTCTGTATATGTGGATGATAACAGCTAGATTCAAATTAGTATACAAAAACAGGTAGAAAATGAAACTCATAATATATATATATATATTAATTGGTTATTAGTTCATCACAGAATGTATATATATATATACATATCATCACATATACGTGATGATACTTAACTACTAGGTACAATGCATAAAATTGAAAACGAACAATAGAAAGCTAATAATCCCTCCTAGGGCCAGTATTCTGGCAGCCCCTCGCCAACAGCTCCCTAGTGCATGGTGATAACCCACAAGTATAGGGGATCGCAACAGTTTTCGATAAGTAAGAGTGTCGAACCCAATGAGGAGCTAAAGCTACAACAAATATTCCCTCAAGTTCTATTGACCACCGATACAACTCTACGCACGCTTGACATTTGCTTTACCTAGAACAAGTATGAAACTAGGAGTACTTTGTAGGTGTTTTTGGATAGGTTTGCCAGATAATAAAGAGCACGTAAATAAAAGCTATGGGCTATTTAGATGAAGAAGCAATAAAGTTAGTATAGCGAGTGTGGAAAAGTGGTGGAGTACCAAGGCATCATGAGGGTCAGGGGCGTGCCCAGGGGGGTGGGGCGTGCCCCCCTGCCTCGTGCCTCCCTTGGGAACCATCTTGTCGGCATTCTGGGAACGGGGGTCCCCAGACTTGCCTGCCTGTGGCCTGCGGTGTGGCTCAAAGGGGGGCCCAACACGGCCCATCTTCACCAACACAGACCCAAGACCCTCACGAGGGGCCAAGCCTCGCGGGGCGGATGACGCGGAGCTTCCTCAGGCATGGCCTCATTAGGTTGGCTTGCGAGGAGGCGGGGAAATCAAGGCGGGGTACCTCACGAGGTGCCCGTGACGCAAGCCATGACGACCAAGGGCGCCAGGCGGGTGCCAGCCCGCGCAGCATCCTCCTTCCCTCTTTGGTGCAAAGGGAGCAAGCGCAGCCGTGGAGTACCAAGGCATCAGGTTGCCATTTCGGTGCAACAAGACCAAGACCAGGAGGACTGCAAGACGGAGGTCATTGTGGAGCCCAAGACGGCGTCACCACCAGAGCTTTGTGTAGGCGGAGACTACTTTTGTCAGGATAGCTAGTACTAGTTGTCCTGCTTCAAATTAACCCGCCATTGTTGGCTCCCTTCCTGCTCGATATTTGGGAAGAGGACCAGGGCCTCTATAAATAGGACCAACCACCCACAGAACAAGGGGACGGGGGACGAAGGACGAGAAAAAGAGAAGAGAGAGAGAAAGAGAAGGGTGACTGAACTCCTCCAAGCAGTTCATCGCCCCAGCGAAGAGCAGACCCTCGCGAGGCTGTTCTTCCTTGTATTGTTCATCATCGCCAGCCCAATAGGCAATCCACCACAGCACACACTTGAGTAGGGTATTACACCACAACGGTGGCCCGAACCAGTATAAACCCTGTGTCATTCGTGTTGTTCTTTCCATTGCTTAGATCTTAGCGAGGCGGAGGGGTGCAGGTAGGTAGAAAGCGAAATCTCCGCATGCACCCCAGTGTTTGAACCTCAAGGGTCTGCCGGAACCCGAAATCTGACATTTGGCACGCCAGGTAGGGGTGCGCTGGAATTCGTCTTCCACCGCCCCGTTCTCCTCCGACCATCGCGCCCATGTCTGACGCTCGTCGGGCCCGCGCCGAGCGCCGGGCCGCTCTCGCTTCCCGCGTCGCCCAGACGGCTCCTGTCGGTGGGCGTCCTCGCCGTTCCCCGTCACCTGCCTTCAATGCCGCCACCGGCCCGGCGGGGGACGAGCAGCAAGCATCGTCTCAGCATCCGTCCGGGCAGCAAGACGGCCGCACCACTACTCCCTCGCTCACCCCAGCTGGTTCTTCGTCCCGCGCGCTCCGCGCACCCATGGAGGCTCGAGCTGCGCTCATCGTGGCAAACGAGCTCCTGCGCTACCGTCCCGTCGACGACGTCTACGAAGAATGTCTCGACCGCGTCGCCGAGCTCGTCCGAGCCGCAGGGGGCTCTCCTGCGCCGTCCGCTCCGCTGCACCGCAACCCGCCCCGCGCGGGCGACGAAGCTCCGGCGGCGCCCAGGCCGCCTCCTCCACAAGAAGGCGCCATGGCTCCAAGGCGCGCGGCCCCTGGGTGGAACCCGCTCCGTCAGGTGCCAGCGCGGCAAGAGCAGAGCTGCCAAGAAGTCCCTCGCCCGCAAGAAGCTGCCCGGGCGCTCCCTGCTCCAGCACGTCGCGACCATGCTCCTGCTCCCGCACGTCAAGACCCAGCTGCAGCGCGTGGGGACATGCAAGACCAAGCTCTCCGTCACCCAAGGCCTCCCGTGGCCACAGCAGGCTGCCGTGCCTTCACCGCCGAGCTACACAGCGTCGCGTGGCCCGGCAAGTTCAAGCCGGACCTGCCTCCTTGTTACGACGACACGGCTGACCCTGCGGAGTTCCTCCAGCTCTACGAGCTGGGCATCGAAGCTTCCAACGGAGATGAGAAGGTCATGGCGAACTGGTTTCCCATGGCGCTCAAGGACGGGGCTCGCACCTGGCTCCTGAACCTGGCTCCAGGCACGATCTCCTCCTGGGACGAGATGCGAACCCGCTTCATCGCCAACTTCCAAGGTACTCGCGACCGGCCACCCGCCGTGAGAGACATGCGCCGCATCAATCAACAACCCGGGAAGACCCTGCAGAAGTACATCCAGCGCTTCAACAACTCACGCCTCAAGATTCCCAAGGTGACTGAGGAGGCCATCATCTCAGCCTTCTCCGACGGCGTGCGCGACGTCAAGATGAATGAGGAGCTGGCGATGCATGAAGACCTGTGCACTTCCTTGGAGCTGTTCAACTTGGCGACCAAGTGCGCCAGGGCAGAGGAAGGGCGTCTCTCCCTCCTCGAGCTGCCTGCCGCAGACCCAGAAGAGAAGAAGCCCAAGGCCAAAGACGTGAAGCGCAACAGGGCTGCCGTGCTTGCGGCAGAACCGGACACTAAGCGGGGAAGAGATCAGCCTGAACCTTCCAAGGGCAGCCGGTACTGTGTGTACCACGACCTCCACACCCACAACACCAACGAATGTCAAGAGCTCCGAGCCGTGCGAGAAGGAAGGATCTGCCATCGCCCCGACCGCGGTGACCGGGGCTACGGTCGAGGAGGAGGAAGGAACTCAGGATGCTGGGAAGACCATGGCCCGCGCCAAGGGTGGTGCGATCAACCTCACGAGGATCGCTGGCAAGACCCGCCTCGCGAGGGAGACTGGAGGGATCAGCCTTGCAAGGATCGCCCGCATGGCAACGCAGGCCTCCCTCCACTACCGCCGCAACCAAGGAGAAACGAGGACCGCGACCAAGACGAGGGGGCTAGGGGCTTCCAGGAGCCGCGCGCGATCGCTTGCATCCTGGGCAGGGCTCAGGCCCCAGCGTCTCAACGCATCTTCAAGCAGTTCGCCCGCGGGGTGAATGCAGTCCTCCCCAGGCTTGAAGCCACGCGCCCTCCCAGGCGGTCGGCGTGCACCATCACGTTCAGCTCAGCAGATCAGCTCAAGTGTGCGGCTACAGCCGGAGTCCTCCCGATGCTTTGTTCCCCAATCATCAGCAACGTGGTGGTCACCAGGACCCTCATCGATGGCGGGGCAGGGCTCAACGTCCTGT